>NW_027363986.1:0-351566 GCF_046119375.1 Phyllobates terribilis | reverse complement strand
CATTGAAAAACGTCCAGAAATGTTTGAAGCTACTGACTGAATGAAAGGAGCTGGCATCTCACTCTCTTTGAATCTTCTTTATCATGCTAGGATTAGCAGGAAAAAGCAAAAAATTTCAGAATTGCACCTTGCAATGTGGAGATATTACTGTTTGTGCATTTACAATATTCATTGATTTTTGCCATTGAAAAACATGTTTTTCATATACCAGAAATGTTTGAAGCTACTGACTGAATGAAAGGAGCTGGCATCTCACTCTCTTTGAATCTTCTTTATCATGCTAGGATTAGCAGGAAAAAGCAAAAAATTTCAGAATTGCACCTTGCAATGTGGAGATATTACTGTTTGTGCATTTACAATATTCATTGATTTTTGCCATTGAAAAACATGTTTTTTCACATATACCAGAAATGTTTGAAGCTACTGACTGAATGAAAGGAGCTGGCATCTCACTCTCTTTGAATCTTCTTTATCATGCTAGGATTAGCAGGAAAAAGCAAAAAATTTCAGAATTGCACCTTGCAATGTGGAGATATTACTGTTTGTGCATTTACAATATTCATTGATTTTTGCCATTGAAAAACATGTTTTTCATATACCAGAAATGTTTGAAGCTACTGACTGAATGAAAGGAGCTGGCATCTCACTCTCTTTGAATCTTCTTTATCATGCTAGGATTAGCAGGAAAAAGCAAAAAATTTCAGAATTGCACCTTGCAATGTGGAGATATTACTGTTTGTGCATTTACAATATTCATTGATTTTTGCCATTGAAAAACGTGTTTTTCTATATACCAGAAATGTTTGAAGCTACTGACTGAATGAAAGGAGCTGGCATCTCACTCTCTTTGAATCTTCTTTATCATGCTAGGATTAGCAGGAAAAAGCAAAAAATTTCAGAATTGCACCTTGCAATGTGGAGATATTACTGTTTGTGCATTTACAATATTCATTGATTTTTGCCATTGAAAAACATGTTTTTCATATACCAGAAATGTTTGAAGCTACTGACTGAATGAAAGGAGCTGGCATCTCACTCTCTTTGAATCTTCTTTATCATGCTAGGATTAGCAGGAAAAAGCAAAAAATTTCAGAATTGCACCTTGCAATGTGGAGATATTACTGTTTGTGCATTTACAATATTCATTGATTTTTGCCATTGAAAAACATGTTTTTCATATACCAGAAATGTTTGAAGCTACTGACTGAATGAAAGGAGCTGGCATCTCACTCTCTTTGAATCTTCTTTATCATGCTAGGATTAACAGGAAAAAGCAAAAAATTTCAGAATTGCACCTTGCAATGTGGAGATATTACTGTTTGTGCATTTACAATATTCATTGATTTTTGCCATTGAAAAACGTCCAGAAATGTTTGAAGCTACTGACTGAATGAAAGGAGTTGGCATCTCACTCTCTTTGAATCTTCTTTATCATGCTAGGATTAACAGGAAAAAGCTAAAAATTTCAGAATTGCACCTTGCAATGTGGAGATATTACTGTTTGTGCATTTACAATATTCATTGATTTTTGCCATTGAAAAACATGTTTTTCATATACCAGAAATGTTTGAAGCTACTGACTGAATGAAAGGAGCTGGCATCTCACTCTCTTTGAATCTTCTTTATCATGCTAGGATTAGCAGGAAAAAGCAAAAAATTCAGAATTGCACCTTGCAATGTGGAGATATTACTGTTTGTGCATTTACAATATTCATTGATTTTTGCCATTGAAAAACATGTTTTTCATATACCAGAAATGTTTGAAGCTACTGACTGAATGAAAGGAGCTGGCATCTCACTCTCTTTGAATCTTCTTTATCATGCTAGGATTAGCAGGAAAAAGCAAAAAATTTCAGAATTGCACCTTGCAATGTGGAGATATTACTGTTTGTGCATTTACAATATTCATTGATTTTTGCCATTGAAAAACATGTTTTTCATATACCAGAAATGTTTGAAGCTACTGACTGAATGAAAGAAGCTGGCATCTCACTCTCTTTGAATCTTCTTTATCATGCTAGGATTAACAGGAAAAAGCAAAAAATTTCAGAATTGCACCTTGCAATGTGGAGATATTACTGTTTGTGCATTTACAATATTCATTGATTTTTGCCATTGAAAAACGTCCAGAAATGTTTGAAGCTACTGACTGAATGAAAGGAGCTGGCATCTCACTCTCTTTGAATCTTCTTTATCATGCTAGGATTAGCAGGAAAAAGCAAAAAATTTCTGAATTGCACCTTGCAATGTGGAGATATTACTGTTTGTGCATTTACAATATTCATTGATTTTTGCCATTGAAAAACATGTTTTTCATATACCAGAAATGTTTGAAGCTACTGACTGAATGAAAGGAGCTGGCATCTCACTCTCTTTGAATCTTCTTTATCATGCTAGGATTAGCAGGAAAAAGCAAAAAATTTCAGAATTGCACCTTGCAATGTGGAGATATTACTGTTTGTGCATTTACAATATTCATTGATTTTTGCCATTGAAAAACATGTTTTTTATATACCAGAAATGTTTGAAGCTACTGACTGAATGAAAGGAGCTGGCATCTCACTCTCTTTGAATCTTCTTTATCATGCTAGGATTAACAGGAAAAAGCAAAAAATTTCAGAATTGCACCTTGCAATGTGGAGATATTACTGTTTGTGCATTTACAATATTCATTGATTTTTCCCATTGAAAAACGTCCAGAAATGTTTGAAGCTACTGACTGAATGAAAGGAGCTGGCATCTCACTCTCTTTGAATCTTCTTTATCATGCTAGGATTAGCAGGAAAAAGCAAAAAATTTCAGAATTGCACCTTGCAATGTGGAGATATTACTGTTTGTGCATTTACAATATTCATTGATTTTTGCCATTGAAAAACATGTTTTTCATATACCAGAAATGTTTGAAGCTACTGACTGAATGAAAGGAGCTGGCATCTCACTCTCTTTGAATCTTCTTTATCATGCTAGGATTAGCAGGAAAAAGCAAAAAATTTCAGAATTGCACCTTGCAATGTGGAGATATTACTGTTTGTGCATTTACAATATTCATTGATTTTTGCCATTGAAAAACGTCCAGAAATGTTTGAAGCTACTGACTGAATGAAAGGAGCTGGCATCTCACTCTCTTTGAATCTTCTTTATCATGCTAGGATTAGCAGGAAAAAGCAAAAAATTTCAGAATTGCACCTTGCAATGTGGAGATATTACTGTTTGTGCATTTACAATATTCATTGATTTTTGCCATTGAAAAACGTTTTTCATATACCAGAAATGTTTAAAGCTACTGACTGAATGAAAGGAGCTGGCATCTCACTCTCTTTGAATCTTCTTTATCATGCTAGGATTAACAGGAAAAAGCAAAAAATTTCAGAATTGCACCTTGCAATGTGGAGATATTACTGTTTGTGCATTTACAATATTCATTGATTTTTGCCATTGAAAAACGTCCAGAAATGTTTGAAGCTACTGACTGAATGAAAGGAGCTGGCATCTCACTCTCTTTGAATCTTCTTTATCATGCTAGGATTAACAGGAAAAAGCTAAAAATTTCAGAATTGCACCTTGCAATGTGGAGATATTACTGTTTGTGCATTTACAATATTCATTGATTTTTGCCATTGAAAAACATGTTTTTCATATGCCAGAAATGTTTGAAGCTACTGACTGAATGAAAGGAGCTGGCATCTCACTCTCTTTGAATCTTCTTTATCATGCTAGGATTAGCAGGAAAAAGCAAAAAATTTCAGAATTGCACCTTGCAATGTGGAGATATTACTGTTTGTGCATTTACAATATTCATTGATTTTTGCCATTGAAAAACATGTTTTTCATATACCAGAAATGTTTGAAGCTACTGACTGAATGAAAGGAGCTGGCATCTCACTCTCTTTGAATCTTCTTTATCATGCTAGGATTAGCAGGAAAAAGCAAAAAATTTCAGAATTGCACCTTGCAATGTGGAGATATTACTGTTTGTGCATTTACAATATTCATTGATTTTTGCCATTGAAAAACATGTTTTTCATATACCAGAAATGTTTGAAGCTACTGACTGAATGAAAGGAGCTGGCATCTCACTCTCTTTGAATCTTCTTTATCATGCTAGGATTAACAGGAAAAAGCAAAAAATTTCAGAATTGCACCTTGCAATGTGGAGATATTACTGTTTGTGCATTTACAATATTCATTGATTTTTGCCATTGAAAAACGTCCAGAAATGTTTGAAGCTACTGACTGAATGAAAGGAGCTGGCATCTCACTCTCTTTGAATCTTCTTTATCATGCTAGGATTAGCAGGAAAAAGCAAAAAAATTCAGAATTGCACCTTGCAATGTGGAGATATTACTGTTTGTGCATTTACAATATTCATTGATTTTTGCCATTGAAAAACATGTTTTTCATATACCAGAAATGTTTGAAGCTACTGACTGAATGAAAGGAGCTGGCATCTCACTCTCTTTGAATCTTCTTTATCATGCTAGGATTAGCAGGAAAAAGCAAAAAATTTCAGAATTGCACCTTGCAATGTGGAGATATTACTGTTTGTGCATTTACAATATTCATTGATTTTTGCCATTGAAAAACATGTTTTTCATATACCAGAAATGTTTGAAGCTACTGACTGAATGAAAGAAGCTGGCATCTCACTCTCTTTGAATCTTCTTTATCATGCTAGGATTAACAGGAAAAAGCAAAAAATTTCAGAATTGCACCTTGCAATGTGGAGATATTACTGTTTGTGCATTTACAATATTCATTGATTTTTGCCATTGAAAAACGTCCAGAAATGTTTGAAGCTACTGACTGAATGAAAGGAGCTGGCATCTCACTCTCTTTGAATCTTCTTTATCATGCTAGGATTAGCAGGAAAAAGCAAAAAATTTCAGAATTGCACCTTGCAATGTGGAGATATTACTGTTTGTGCATTTACAATATTCATTGATTTTTGCCATTGAAAAACATGTTTTTCATATACCAGAAATGTTTGAAGCTACTGACTGAATGAAAGGAGCTGGCATCTCACTCTCTTTGAATCTTCTTTATCATGCTAGGATTAGCAGGAAAAAGGAAAAAAATTCAGAATTGCACCTTGCAATGTGGAGATATTACTGTTTGTGCATTTACAATATTCATTGATTTTTGCCATTGAAAAACATGTTTTTCATATACCAGAAATGTTTGAAGCTACTGACTGAATGAAAGGAGCTGGCATCTCACTCTCTTTGAATCTTCTTTATCATGCTAGGATTAGCAGGAAAAAGCAAAAAATTTCAGAATTGCACCTTGCAATGTGGAGATATTACTGTTTGTGCATTTACAATATTCATTGATTTTTTGCCATTGAAAAACATGTTTTTCATATACCAGAAATGTTTGAAGCTACTGACTGAATGAAAGAAGCTGGCGTCTCACTCTCTTTGAATCTTCTTTATCATGCTAGGATTAACAGGAAAAAAGCAAAAAATTTCAGAATTGCACCTTGCAATGTGGAGATATTACTGTTTGTGCATTTACAATATTCATTGATTTTTGCCATTGAAAAACGTCCAGAAATGTTTGAAGCTACTGACTGAATGAAAGGAGCTGGCATCTCACTCTCTTTGAATCTTCTTTATCATGCTAGGATTAGCAGGAAAAAGCAAAAAAATTCTGAATTGCACCTTGCAATGTGGAGATATTACTGTTTGTGCATTTACAATATTCATTGATTTTTGCCATTGAAAAACATGTTTTTCATATACCAGAAATGTTTGAAGCTACTGACTGAATGAAAGGAGCTGGCATCTCACTCTCTTTGAATCTTCTTTATCATGCTAGGATTAGCAGGAAAAAGCAAAAAATTTCAGAATTGCACCTTGCAATGTGGAGATATTACTGTTTGTGCATTTACAATATTCATTGATTTTTGCCATTGAAAAACATGTTTTTCATATACCAGAAATGTTTGAAGCTACTGACTGAATGAAAGGAGCTGGCATCTCACTCTCTTTGAATCTTCTTTATCATGCTAGGATTAACAGGAAAAAGCAAAAAATTTCAGAATTGCACCTTGCAATGTGGAGATATTACTGTTTGTGCATTTACAATATTCATTGATTTTTCCCATTGAAAAACGTCCAGAAATGTTTGAAGCTACTGACTGAATGAAAGGAGCTGGCATCTCACTCTCTTTGAATCTTCTTTATCATGCTAGGATTAGCAGGAAAAAGCAAAAAATTTCAGAATTGCACCTTGCAATGTGGAGATATTACTGTTTGTGCATTTACAATATTCATTGATTTTTGCCATTGAAAAACATGTTTTTCATATACCAGAAATGTTTGAAGCTACTGACTGAATGAAAGGAGCTGGCATCTCACTCTCTTTGAATCTTCTTTATCATGCTAGGATTAGCAGGAAAAAGCAAAAAATTTCAGAATTGCACCTTGCAATGTGGAGATATTACTGTTTGTGCATTTACAATATTCATTGATTTTTGCCATTGAAAAACGTCCAGAAATGTTTGAAGCTACTGACTGAATGAAAGGAGCTGGCATCTCACTCTCTTTGAATCTTCTTTATCATGCTAGGATTAGCAGGAAAAAGCAAAAAATTTCAGAATTGCACCTTGCAATGTGGAGATATTACTGTTTGTGCATTTACAATATTCATTGATTTTTGCCATTGAAAAACATGTTTTTCATATACCAGAAATGTTTGAAGCTACTGACTGAATGAAAGGAGCTGGCATCTCACTCTCTTTGAATCTTCTTTATCATGCTAGGATTAGCAGGAAAAAGCAAAAAATTTCAGAATTGCACCTTGCAATGTGGAGATATTACTGTTTGTGCATTTACAATATTCATTGATTTTTGCCATTGAAAAACGTCCAGAAATGTTTGAAGCTACTGACTGAATGAAAGGAGCTGGCATCTCACTCTCTTTGAATCTTCTTTATCATGCTAGGATTAGCAGGAAAAAGCAAAAAAATTTCAGAATTGCACCTTGCAATGTGGAGATATTACTGTTTGTGCATTTACAATATTCATTGATTTTTGCCATTGAAAAACATGTTTTTCATATACCAGAAATGTTTGAAGCTACTGACTGAATGAAAGGAGCTGGCATCTCACTCTCTTTGAATCTTCTTTATCATGCTAGGATTAGCAGGAAAAAGCAAAAAATTTCAGAATTGCGCCTTGCAATGTGGAGATATTACTGTTTGTGCATTTACAATATTCATTGATTTTTGCCATTGAAAAACATGTTTTTTCATATACCAGAAATGTTTGAAGCTACTGACTGAATGAAAGGAGCTGGCATCTCACTCTCTTTGAATCTTCTTTATCATGCTAGGATTAGCAGGAAAAAGCAAAAAATTTCAGAATTGCACCTTGCAATGTGGAGATATTACTGTTTGTGCATTTACAATATTCATTGATTTTTGCCATTGAAAAACATATTTTTCATATACCAGAAATGTTTGAAGCTACTGACTGAATGAAAGGAGCTGGCATCTCACTCTCTTTGAATATTCTTTATCATGCTAGGATTAACAGGAAAAAGCAAAAAATTTCAGAATTGCACCTTGCAATGTGGAGATATTACTGTTTGTGCATTTACAATATTCATTGATTTTTGCCATTGAAAAACGTCCAGAAATGTTTGAAGCTACTGACTGAATGAAAGGAGCTGGCATCTCACTCTCTTTGAATCTTCTTTATCATGCTAGGATTAGCAGGAAAAAGCAAAAAATTTCAGAATTGCACCTTGCAATGTGGAGATATTACTGTTTGTGCATTTACAATATTCATTGATTTTTGCCATTGAAAAACATGTTTTTCATATACCAGAAATGTTTGAAGCTACTGACTGAATGAAAGGAGCTGGCATCTCACTCTCTTTGAATCTTCTTTATCATTCTAGGATTAACAGGAAAAAGCAAAAAATTTCAGAATTGCACCTTGCAATGTGGAGATATTACTGTTTGTGCATTTACAATATTCATTGATTTTTGCCATTGAAAAACATGTTTTTCATATACCAGAAATGTTTGAAGCTACTGACTGAATGAAAGGAGCTGGCATCTCACTCTCTTTGAATCTTCTTTATCATGCTAGGATTAACAGGAAAAAGCAAAAAATTTCAGAATTGCACCTTGCAATGTGGAGATATTACTGTTTGTGCATTTACAATATTCATTGATTTTTGCCATTGAAAAACGTCCAGAAATGTTTGAAGCTACTGACTGAATGAAAGGAGCTGGCATCTCACTCTCTTTGAATCTTCTTTATCATGCTAGGATTAGCAGGAAAAAGCAAAAAATTTCAGAATTGCACCTTGCAATGTGGAGATATTACTGTTTGTGCATTTACAATATTCATTGATTTTTGCCATTGAAAAACGTTTTTCATATACCAGAAATGTTTGAAGCTACTGACTGAATGAAAGGAGCTGGCATCTCACTCTCTTTGAATCTTCTTTATCATGCTAGGATTAACAGGAAAAAGCAAAAAATTTCAGAATTGCACCTTGCAATGTGGAGATATTACTGTTTGTGCATTTACAATATTCATTGATTTTTGCCATTGAAAAACGTCCAGAAATGTTTGAAGCTACTGACTGAATGAAAGGAGCTGGCATCTCACTCTCTTTGAATCTTCTTTATCATGCTAGGATTAACAGGAAAAAGCTAAAAATTTCAGAATTGCACCTTGCAATGTGGAGATATTACTGTTTGTGCATTTACAATATTCATTGATTTTTGCCATTGAAAAACATGTTTTTCATATGCCAGAAATGTTTGAAGCTACTGACTGAATGAAAGGAGCTGGCATCTCACTCTCTTTGAATCTTCTTTATCATGCTAGGATTAGCAGGAAAAAGCAAAAAATTTCAGAATTGCACCTTGCAATGTGGAGATATTACTGTTTGTGCATTTACAATATTCATTGATTTTTGCCATTGAAAAACATGTTTTTCATATACCAGAAATGTTTGAAGCTACTGACTGAATGAAAGGAGCTGGCATCTCACTCTCTTTGAATCTTCTTTATCATGCTAGGATTAGCAGGAAAAAGCAAAAAATTTCAGAATTGCACCTTGCAATGTGGAGATATTACTGTTTGTGCATTTACAATATTCATTGATTTTTGCCATTGAAAAACATGTTTTTCATATACCAGAAATGTTTGAAGCTACTGACTGAATGAAAGGAGCTGGCATCTCACTCTCTTTGAATCTTCTTTATCATGCTAGGATTAACAGGAAAAAGCAAAAAATTTCAGAATTGCACCTTGCAATGTGGAGATATTACTGTTTGTGCATTTACAATATTCATTGATTTTTGCCATTGAAAAACGTCCAGAAATGTTTGAAGCTACTGACTGAATGAAAGGAGCTGGCATCTCACTCTCTTTGAATCTTCTTTATCATGCTAGGATTAACAGGAAAAAGCTAAAAATTTCAGAATTGCACCTTGCAATGTGGAGATATTACTGTTTGTGCATTTACAATATTCATTGATTTTTGCCATTGAAAAACATGTTTTTCATATACCAGAAATGTTTGAAGCTACTGACTGAATGAAAGGAGCTGGCATCTCACTCTCTTTGAATCTTCTTTATCATGCTAGGATTAGCAGGAAAAAGCAAAAAATTCAGAATTGCACCTTGCAATGTGGAGATATTACTGTTTGTGCATTTACAATATTCATTGACTTTTGCCATTGAAAAACATGTTTTTCATATACCAGAAATGTTTGAAGCTACTGACTGAATGAAAGGAGCTGGCATCTCACTCTCTTTGAATCTTCTTTATCATGCTAGGATTAGCAGGGAAAAAGCAAAAAATTTCAGAATTGCACCTTGCAATGTGGAGATATTACTGTTTGTGCATTTACAATATTCATTGATTTTTTGCCATTGAAAAACATGTTTTTCATATACCAGAAATGTTTGAAGCTACTGACTGAATGAAAGAAGCTGGCATCTCACTCTCTTTGAATCTTCTTTATCATGCTAGGATTAACAGGAAAAAGCAAAAAATTTCAGAATTGCACCTTGCAATGTGGAGATATTACTGTTTGTGCATTTACAATATTCATTGATTTTTGCCATTGAAAAACGTCCAGAAATGTTTGAAGCTACTGACTGAATGAAAGGAGCTGGCATCTCACTCTCTTTGAATCTTCTTTATCATGCTAGGATTAGCAGGAAAAAGCAAAAAAATTCTGAATTGCACCTTGCAATGTGGAGATATTACTGTTTGTGCATTTACAAATATTCATTGATTTTTGCCATTGAAAAACATGTTTTTCATATACCAGAAATGTTTGAAGCTACTGACTGAATGAAAGGAGCTGGCATCTCACTCTCTTTGAATCTTCTTTATCATGCTAGGATTAGCAGGAAAAAGCAAAAAATTTCAGAATTGCACCTTGCAATGTGGAGATATTACTGTTTGTGCATTTACAATATTCATTGATTTTTGCCATTGAAAAACATGTTTTTCATATACCAGAAATGTTTGAAGCTACTGACTGAATGAAAGGAGCTGGCATCTCACTCTCTTTGAATCTTCTTTATCATGCTAGGATTAACAGGAAAAAGCAAAAAATTTCAGAATTGCACCTTGCAATGTGGAGATATTACTGTTTGTGCATTTACAATATTCATTGATTTTTCCCATTGAAAAACGTCCAGAAATGTTTGAAGCTACTGACTGAATGAAAGGAGCTGGCATCTCACTCTCTTTGAATCTTCTTTATCATGCTAGGATTAGCAGGAAAAAGCAAAAAATTTCAGAATTGCACCTTGCAATGTGGAGATATTACTGTTTGTGCATTTACAATATTCATTGATTTTGCCATTGAAAAACATGTTTTTCATATACCAGAAATGTTTGAAGCTACTGACTGAATGAAAGGAGCTGGCATCTCACTCTCTTTGAATCTTCTTTATCATGCTAGGATTAGCAGGAAAAAGCAAAAAATTTCAGAATTGCACCTTGCAATGTGGAGATATTACTGTTTGTGCATTTACAATATTCATTGATTTTTGCCATTGAAAAACGTCCAGAAATGTTTGAAGCTACTGACTGAATGAAAGGAGCTGGCATCTCACTCTCTTTGAATCTTCTTTATCATGCTAGGATTAGCAGGAAAAAGCAAAAAATTTCAGAATTGCACCTTGCAATGTGGAGATATTACTGTTTGTGCATTTACAATATTCATTGATTTTTGCCATTGAAAAACATGTTTTTCATATACCAGAAATGTTTGAAGCTACTGACTGAATGAAAGGAGCTGGCATCTCACTCTCTTTGAATCTTCTTTATCATGCTAGGATTAGCAGGAAAAAGCAAAAAATTTCAGAATTGCACCTTGCAATGTGGAGATATTACTGTTTGTGCATTTACAATATTCATTGATTTTTGCCATTGAAAAACGTCCAGAAATGTTTGAAGCTACTGACTGAATGAAAGGAGCTGGCATCTCACTCTCTTTGAATCTTCTTTATCATGCTAGGATTAGCAGGAAAAAGCAAAAAATTTCAGAATTGCACCTTGCAATGTGGAGATATTACTGTTTGTGCATTTACAATATTCATTGATTTTTGCCATTGAAAAACATGTTTTTCATATACCAGAAATGTTTGAAGCTACTGACTGAATGAAAGGAGCTGGCATCTCACTCTCTTTGAATCTTCTTTATCATGCTAGGATTAGCAGGAAAAAGCAAAAAATTTCAGAATTGCACCTTGCAATGTGGAGATATTACTGTTTGTGCATTTACAATATTCATTGATTTTTGCCATTGAAAAACATGTTTTTCATATACCAGAAATGTTTGAAGCTACTGACTGAATGAAACGAGCTGGCATCTCACTCTCTTTGAATCTTCTTTATCATGCTAGGATTAACAGGAAAAAGCAAAAAATTTCAGAATTGCACCTTGCAATGTGGAGATATTACTGTTTGTGCATTTACAATATTCATTGATTTTTGCCATTGAAAAACGTCCAGAAATGTTTGAAGCTACTGACTGAATGAAAGGAGTTGGCATCTCACTCTCTTTGAATCTTCTTTATCATGCTAGGATTAACAGGAAAAAGCTAAAAATTTCAGAATTGCACCTTGCAATGTGGAGATATTACTGTTTGTGCATTTACAATATTCATTGATTTTTGCCATTGAAAAACATGTTTTTCATATACCAGAAATGTTTGAAGCTACTGACTGAATGAAAGGAGCTGGCATCTCACTCTCTTTGAATCTTCTTTATCATGCTAGGATTAGCAGGAAAAAGCAAAAAAATTCAGAATTGCACCTTGCAATGTGGAGATATTACTGTTTGTGCATTTACAATATTCATTGATTTTTGCCATTGAAAAACATGTTTTTCATATACCAGAAATGTTTGAAGCTACTGACTGAATGAAAGGAGCTGGCATCTCACTCTCTTTGAATCTTCTTTATCATGCTAGGATTAGCAGGAAAAAGCAAAAAATTTCAGAATTGCACCTTGCAATGTGGAGATATTACTGTTTGTGCATTTACAATATTCATTGATTTTTGCCATTGAAAAACATGTTTTTCATATACCAGAAATGTTTGAAGCTACTGACTGAATGAAAGAAGCTGGCATCTCACTCTCTTTGAATCTTCTTTATCATGCTAGGATTAACAGGAAAAAGCAAAAAATTTCAGAATTGCACCTTGCAATGTGGAGATATTACTGTTTGTGCATTACAATATTCATTGATTTTTGCCATTGAAAAACGTCCAGAAATGTTTGAAGCTACTGACTGAATGAAAGGAGCTGGCATCTCACTCTCTTTGAATCTTCTTTATCATGCTAGGATTAGCAGGAAAAAGCAAAAAATTTCTGAATTGCACCTTGCAATGTGGAGATATTACTGTTTGTGCATTTACAATATTCATTGATTTTTGCCATTGAAAAACATGTTTTTCATATACCAGAAATGTTTGAAGCTACTGACTGAATGAAAGGAGCTGGCACCTCACTCTCTTTGAATCTTCTTTATCATGCTAGGATTAGCAGGAAAAAGCAAAAAATTTCAGAATTGCACCTTGCAATGTGGAGATATTACTGTTTGTGCATTTACAATATTCATTGATTTTTGCCATTGAAAAACATGTTTTTCATATACCAGAAATGTTTGAAGCTACTGACTGAATGAAAGGAGCTGGCATCTCACTCTCTTTGAATCTTCTTTATCATGCTAGGATTAACAGGAAAAAGCAAAAAATTTCAGAATTGCACCTTGCAATGTGGAGATATTACTGTTTGTGCATTTACAATATTCATTGATTTTTCCCATTGAAAAACGTCCAGAAATGTTTGAAGCTACTGACTGAATGAAAGGAGCTGGCATCTCACTCTCTTTGAATCTTCTTTATCATGCTAGGATTAGCAGGAAAAAGCAAAAAATTTCAGAATTGCACCTTGCAATGTGGAGATATTACTGTTTGTGCATTTACAATATTCATTGATTTTTGCCATTGAAAAACATGTTTTTCATATACCAGAAATGTTTGAAGCTACTGACTGAATGAAAGGAGCTGGCATCTCACTCTCTTTGAATCTTCTTTATCATGCTAGGATTAGCAGGAAAAAGCAAAAAATTTCAGAATTGCACCTTGCAATGTGGAGATATTACTGTTTGTGCATTTACAATATTCATTGATTTTTGCCATTGAAAAACGTCCAGAAATGTTTGAAGCTACTGACTGAATGAAAGGAGCTGGCATCTCACTCTCTTTGAATCTTCTTTATCATGCTAGGATTAGCAGGAAAAAGCAAAAAATTTCAGAATTGCACCTTGCAATGTGGAGATATTACTGTTTGTGCATTTACAATATTCATTGATTTTTGCCATTGAAAAACGTTTTTCATATACCAGAAATGTTTAAAGCTACTGACTGAATGAAAGGAGCTGGCATCTCACTCTCTTTGAATCTTCTTTATCATGCTAGGATTAACAGGAAAAAGCAAAAAATTTCAGAATTGCACCTTGCAATGTGGAGATATTACTGTTTGTGCATTTACAATATTCATTGATTTTTGCCATTGAAAAACGTCCAGAAATGTTTGAAGCTACTGACTGAATGAAAGGAGCTGGCATCTCACTCTCTTTGAATCTTCTTTATCATGCTAGGATTAACAGGAAAAAGCTAAAAATTTCAGAATTGCACCTTGCAATGTGGAGATATTACTGTTTGTGCATTTACAATATTCATTGATTTTTGCCATTGAAAAACATGTTTTTCATATGCCAGAAATGTTTGAAGCTACTGACTGAATGAAAGGAGCTGGCATCTCACTCTCTTTGAATCTTCTTTATCATGCTAGGATTAGCAGGAAAAAGCAAAAAATTTCAGAATTGCACCTTGCAATGTGGAGATATTACTGTTTGTGCATTTACAATATTCATTGATTTTTGCCATTGAAAAACATGTTTTTCATATACCAGAAATGTTTGAAGCTACTGACTGAATGAAAGGAGCTGGCATCTCACTCTCTTTGAATCTTCTTTATCATGCTAGGATTAGCAGGAAAAAGCAAAAAATTTCAGAATTGCACCTTGCAATGTGGAGATATTACTGTTTGTGCATTTACAATATTCATTGATTTTTGCCATTGAAAAACATGTTTTTCATATACCAGAAATGTTTGAAGCTACTGACTGAATGAAAGGAGCTGGCATCTCACTCTCTTTGAATCTTCTTTATCATGCTAGGATTAACAGGAAAAAGCAAAAAATTTCAGAATTGCACCTTGCAATGTGGAGATATTACTGTTTGTGCATTTACAATATTCATTGATTTTTGCCATTGAAAAACGTCCAGAAATGTTTGAAGCTACTGACTGAATGAAAGGAGCTGGCATCTCACTCTCTTTGAATCTTCTTTATCATGCTAGGATTAGCAGGAAAAAGCAAAAAAATTCAGAATTGCACCTTGCAATGTGGAGATATTACTGTTTGTGCATTTACAATATTCATTGATTTTTGCCATTGAAAAACATGTTTTTCATATACCAGAAATGTTTGAAGCTACTGACTGAATGAAAGGAGCTGGCATCTCACTCTCTTTGAATCTTCTTTATCATGCTAGGATTAGCAGGAAAAAGCAAAAAATTTCAGAATTGCACCTTGCAATGTGGAGATATTACTGTTTGTGCATTTACAATATTCATTGATTTTTGCCATTGAAAAACATGTTTTTCATATACCAGAAATGTTTGAAGCTACTGACTGAATGAAAGAAGCTGGCATCTCACTCTCTTTGAATCTTCTTTATCATGCTAGGATTAACAGGAAAAAGCAAAAAATTTCAGAATTGCACCTTGCAATGTGGAGATATTACTGTTTGTGCATTTACAATATTCATTGATTTTTGCCATTGAAAAACGTCCAGAAATGTTTGAAGCTACTGACTGAATGAAAGGAGCTGGCATCTCACTCTCTTTGAATCTTCTTTATCATGCTAGGATTAGCAGGAAAAAGCAAAAAATTTCAGAATTGCACCTTGCAATGTGGAGATATTACTGTTTGTGCATTTACAATATTCATTGATTTTTGCCATTGAAAAACATGTTTTTCATATACCAGAAATGTTTGAAGCTACTGACTGAATGAAAGGAGCTGGCATCTCACTCTCTTTGAATCTTCTTTATCATGCTAGGATTAGCAGGAAAAAGCAAAAAATTTCAGAATTGCACCTTGCAATGTGGAGATATTACTGTTTGTGCATTTACAATATTCATTGATTTTTGCCATTGAAAAACATGTTTTTCATATACCAGAAATGTTTGAAGCTACTGACTGAATGAAAGGAGCTGGCATCTCACTCTCTTTGAATCTTCTTTATCATGCTAGGATTAACAGGAAAAAGCAAAAAATTTCAGAATTGCACCTTGCAATGTGGAGATATTACTGTTTGTGCATTTACAATATTCATTGATTTTTCCCATTGAAAAACGTCCAGAAATGTTTGAAGCTACTGACTGAATGAAAGGAGCTGGCATCTCACTCTCTTTGAATCTTCTTTATCATGCTAGGATTAGCAGGAAAAAGCAAAAAATTTCAGAATTGCACCTTGCAATGTGGAGATATTACTGTTTGTGCATTTACAATATTCATTGATTTTTGCCATTGAAAAACATGTTTTTCATATACCAGAAATGTTTGAAGCTACTGACTGAATGAAAGGAGCTGGCATCTCACTCTCTTTGAATCTTCTTTATCATGCTAGGATTAGCAGGAAAAAGCAAAAAATTTCAGAATTGCACCTTGCAATGTGGAGATATTACTGTTTGTGCATTTACAATATTCATTGATTTTTGCCATTGAAAAACGTCCAGAAATGTTTGAAGCTACTGACTGAATGAAAGGAGCTGGCATCTCACTCTCTTTGAATCTTCTTTATCATGCTAGGATTAGCAGGAAAAAGCAAAAAATTTCAGAATTGCACCTTGCAATGTGGAGATATTACTGTTTGTGCATTTACAATATTCATTGATTTTTGCCATTGAAAAACATGTTTTTCATATACCAGAAATGTTTGAAGCTACTGACTGAATGAAAGGAGCTGGCATCTCACTCTCTTTGAATCTTCTTTATCATGCTAGGATTAGCAGGAAAAAGCAAAAAATTTCAGAATTGCACCTTGCAATGTGGAGATATTACTGTTTGTGCATTTACAATATTCATTGATTTTTGCCATTGAAAAACGTCCAGAAATGTTTGAAGCTACTGACTGAATGAAAGGAGCTGGCATCTCACTCTCTTTGAATCTTCTTTATCATGCTAGGATTAGCAGGAAAAAGCAAAAAATTTCAGAATTGCACCTTGCAATGTGGAGATATTACTGTTTGTGCATTTACAATATTCATTGATTTTTGCCATTGAAAAACATGTTTTTCATATACCAGAAATGTTTGAAGCTACTGACTGAATGAAAGGAGCTGGCATCTCACTCTCTTTGAATCTTCTTTATCATGCTAGGATTAGCAGGAAAAAGCAAAAAATTTCAGAATTGCACCTTGCAATGTGGAGATATTACTGTTTGTGCATTTACAATATTCATTGATTTTTGCCATTGAAAAACATGTTTTTCATATACCAGAAATGTTTGAAGCTACTGACTGAATGAAAGGAGCTGGCATCTCACTCTCTTTGAATCTTCTTTATCATGCTAGGATTAACAGGAAAAAGCAAAAAATTTCAGAATTGCACCTTGCAATGTGGAGATATTACTGTTTGTGCATTTACAATATTCATTGATTTTTGCCATTGAAAAACGTCCAGAAATGTTTGAAGCTACTGACTGAATGAAAGGAGCTGGCATCTCACTCTCTTTGAATCTTCTTTATCATGCTAGGATTAACAGGAAAAAGCTAAAAATTTCAGAATTGCACCTTGCAATGTGGAGATATTACTGTTTGTGCATTTACAATATTCATTGATTTTTGCCATTGAAAAACATGTTTTTCATATACCAGAAATGTTTGAAGCTACTGACTGAATGAAAGGAGCTGGCATCTCACTCTCTTTGAATCTTCTTTATCATGCTAGGATTAGCAGGAAAAAGCAAAAAAATTCAGAATTGCACCTTGCAATGTGGAGATATTACTGTTTGTGCATTTACAATATTCATTGATTTTTGCCATTGAAAAACATGTTTTTCATATACCAGAAATGTTTGAAGCTACTGACTGAATGAAAGGAGCTGGCATCTCACTCTCTTTGAATCTTCTTTATCATGCTAGGATTAGCAGGAAAAAGCAAAAAATTTCAGAATTGCACCTTGCAATGTGGAGATATTACTGTTTGTGCATTTACAATATTCATTGATTTTTGCCATTGAAAAACATGTTTTTCATATACCAGAAATGTTTGAAGCTACTGACTGAATGAAAGAAGCTGGCATCTCACTCTCTTTGAATCTTCTTTATCATGCTAGGATTAACAGGAAAAAGCAAAAAATTTCAGAATTGCACCTTGCAATGTGGAGATATTACTGTTTGTGCATTTACAATATTCATTGATTTTTGCCATTGAAAAACGTCCAGAAATGTTTGAAGCTACTGACTGAATGAAAGGAGCTGGCATCTCACTCTCTTTGAATCTTCTTTATCATGCTAGGATTAGCAGGAAAAAGCAAAAAATTTCTGAATTGCACCTTGCAATGTGGAGATATTACTGTTTGTGCATTTACAATATTCATTGATTTTTGCCATTGAAAAACATGTTTTTCATATACCAGAAATGTTTGAAGCTACTGACTGAATGAAAGGAGCTGGCATCTCACTCTCTTTGAATCTTCTTTATCATGCTAGGATTAACAGGAAAAAGCAAAAAATTTCAGAATTGCACCTTGCAATGTGGAGATATTACTGTTTGTGCATTTACAATATTCATTGATTTTTCCCATTGAAAAACGTCCAGAAATGTTTGAAGCTACTGACTGAATGAAAGGAGCTGGCATCTCACTCTCTTTGAATCTTCTTTATCATGCTAGGATTAGCAGGAAAAAGCAAAAAATTTCAGAATTGCACCTTGCAATGTGGAGATATTACTGTTTGTGCATTTACAATATTCATTGATTTTTGCCATTGAAAAACATGTTTTTCATATACCAGAAATGTTTGAAGCTACTGACTGAATGAAAGGAGCTGGCATCTCACTCTCTTTGAATCTTCTTTATCATGCTAGGATTAGCAGGAAAAAGCAAAAAATTTCAGAATTGCACCTTGCAATGTGGAGATATTACTGTTTGTGCATTTACAATATTCATTGATTTTTGCCATTGAAAAACGTCCAGAAATGTTTGAAGCTACTGACTGAATGAAAGGAGCTGGCATCTCACTCTCTTTGAATCTTCTTTATCATGCTAGGATTAGCAGGAAAAAGCAAAAAATTTCAGAATTGCACCTTGCAATGTGGAGATATTACTGTTTGTGCATTTACAATATTCATTGATTTTTGCCGTTGAAAAACGTTTTTCATATACCAGAAATGTTTAAAGCTACTGACTGAATGAAAGGAGCTGGCATCTCACTCTCTTTGAATCTTCTTTATCATGCTAGGATTAACAGGAAAAAGCAAAAAATTTCAGAATTGCACCTTGCAATGTGGAGATATTACTGTTTGTGCATTTACAATATTCATTGATTTTTGCCATTGAAAAACGTCCAGAAATGTTTGAAGCTACTGACTGAATGAAAGGAGCTGGCATCTCACTCTCTTTGAATCTTCTTTATCATGCTAGGATTAACAGGAAAAAGCTAAAAATTTCAGAATTGCACCTTGCAATGTGGAGATATTACTGTTTGTGCATTTACAATATTCATTGATTTTTGCCATTGAAAAACATGTTTTTCATATGCCAGAAATGTTTGAAGCTACTGACTGAATGAAAGGAGCTGGCATCTCACTCTCTTTGAATCTTCTTTATCATGCTAGGATTAGCAGGAAAAAGCAAAAAATTTCAGAATTGCACCTTGCAATGTGGAGATATTACTGTTTGTGCATTTACAATATTCATTGATTTTTGCCATTGAAAAACATGTTTTTCATATACCAGAAATGTTTGAAGCTACTGACTGAATGAAAGGAGCTGGCATCTCACTCTCTTTGAATCTTCTTTATCATGCTAGGATTAGCAGGAAAAAGCAAAAAATTTCAGAATTGCACCTTGCAATGTGGAGATATTACTGTTTGTGCATTTACAATATTCATTGATTTTTGCCATTGAAAAACATGTTTTTCATATACCAGAAATGTTTGAAGCTACTGACTGAATGAAAGGAGCTGGCATCTCACTCTCTTTGAATCTTCTTTATCATGCTAGGATTAACAGGAAAAAGCAAAAAATTTCAGAATTGCACCTTGCAATGTGGAGATATTACTGTTTGTGCATTTACAATATTCATTGATTTTTGCCATTGAAAAACGTCCAGAAATGTTTGAAGCTACTGACTGAATGAAAGGAGCTGGCATCTCACTCTCTTTGAATCTTCTTTATCATGCTAAGATTAGCAGGAAAAAGCAAAAAAATTCAGAATTGCACCTTGCAATGTGGAGATATTACTGTTTGTGCATTTACAATATTCATTGATTTTTGCCATTGAAAAACATGTTTTTCATATACCAGAAATGTTTGAAGCTACTGACTGAATGAAAGGAGCTGGCATCTCACTCTCTTTGAATCTTCTTTATCATGCTAGGATTAGCAGGAAAAAGCAAAAAATTTCAGAATTGCACCTTGCAATGTGGAGATATTAATGTTTGTGCATTTACAATATTCATTGATTTTTGCCATTGAAAAACATGTTTTTCATATACCAGAAATGTTTGAAGCTACTGACTGAATGAAAGAAGCTGGCATCTCACTCTCTTTGAATCTTCTTTATCATGCTAGGATTAACAGGAAAAAGCAAAAAATTTCAGAATTGCACCTTGCAATGTGGAGATATTACTGTTTGTGCATTTACAATATTCATTGATTTTTGCCATTGAAAAACGTCCAGAAATGTTTGAAGCTACTGACTGAATGAAAGGAGCTGGCATCTCACTCTCTTTGAATCTTCTTTATCATGCTAGGATTAGCAGGAAAAAGCAAAAAATTTCAGAATTGCACCTTGCAATGTGGAGATATTACTGTTTGTGCATTTACAATATTCATTGATTTTTGCCATTGAAAAACATGTTTTTCATATACCAGAAATGTTTGAAGCTACTGACTGAATGAAAGGAGCTGGCATCTCACTCTCTTTGAATCTTTTTTATCATGCTAAGAGGAGCAGGAAAAAGTAAAAAATTTCAGAATTGCACCTTGCAATGCGGAGAAATTACTGTTTGTGCATTTATAATATTAAATGATTTTTGCCATTGAAAAACGTCCAGAAATGATTGAAGCTACTGACTGAACGAAACGAGCTGGCATCTCACTCTCTTTGAATCTTCTTTATCATGCTAAGAGGAGCAGGAAAAAGCAAAAAATTTCAGAATTGCACCTTGCAATGCGGAGAAATTACTGTTTGTGCATTTACAATATTCATTGATTTTTGCCATTGAAAAACATCATGTTATTCATATACCAGAAATGTTTGAAGCCACTGACTGAATGAAAGGAGCTGGCATCTCACTCTCTTTGAATCTTCTTTATCATGCTAAGAGGAGCAGGAAAAAGCAAAAAATTTCAGAATTGCACCTTGCAATGCGGAACAATTACTGTTTGTGCATTTACAATATTCATTGATTTTTGCCATTGAAAAACGTCCAGAAATGATTGAAGCTACTGACTGAATGAAAGGAGCTGGCATCTCACTCTCTTTGAATCTTCTTTATCATGCTAAGAGGAGCAGGAAAAAGCAAAAAATTTCAGAATTGCACCTTGCAATGCGGAGAAATTACTGTTTGTGCATTTACAATATTCATTGATTTTTGCCATTGAAAAACGTCCAGAAATGATTGAAGCTACTGACTGAATGAAAGGAGCTGGCATCTCACTCTCTTTGAATCTTGTTTATCATGCTAAGAGGAGCAGGAAAAAGCAAAAAATTTCAGAATTGCACCTTGCAATGCGGAGAAATTACTGTTTGTGCATTTACAATATTCATTGATTTTTGCCATTGAAAAACGTCCAGAAATGATTGAAGCTACTGACTGAATGAAAGGAGCTGGCATCTCACTCTCTTTGAATCTTCTTTATCATGCTAAGAGGAGCAGGAAAAAGCAAAAAATTTCAGAATTGCACCTTGCAATGCGGAGAAATTACTGTTTGTGCATTTACAATATTCATTGATTTTTGCCATTGAAAAACATCATGTTATTCATATACCAGAAATGATTGAAGCTACTGACTGAATGAAAGGAGCTGGCATCTCACTCTCTTTGAATCTTCTTTATCATGCTAAGAGGAGCAGGAAAAAGTAAAAAATTTCAGAATTGCACCTTGCAATGCGGAGAAATTACTGTTTGTGCATTTATAATATTCAATGATTTTTGCCATTGAAAAACGTCCAGAAATGATTGAAGCTACTGACTGAACGAAAGGAGCTGGCATCTCACTCTCTTTGAATCTTCTTTATCATGCTAAGAGGAGCAGGAAAAAGCAAAAAATTTCAGAATTGCACCTTGCAATGCGGAGAAATTACTGTTTGTGCATTTACAATATTCATTGATTTTTGCCATTGAAAAACATCATGTTATTCATATACCAGAAATGTTTGAAGCTACTGACTGAATGAAAGGAGCTGGCATCTCACTCTCTTTGAATCATCTTTATCATGCTAAGAGGAGCAGGAAAAAGCAAAAAATTTCAGAATTGCACCTTGCAATGCGGAGAAATTACTGTTTGTGCATTTACAATATTCATTGATTTTTGCCATTGAAAAACATCATGTTATTCATATACCAGAAATGTTTGAAGCTACTGACTGAATGAAAGGAGCTGGCATCTCACTCTCTTTGAATCTTCTTTATCATGCTAAGAGGAGCAGGAAAAAGCAAAAAATTTCAGAATTGCACCTTGCAATGTGGAGAAATTACTGTTTGTGCATTTACAATATTCATTGATTTTTGCCATTGAAAAACGTCCAGAAATGATTGAAGCTACTGACTGAATGAAAGGAGCTGGCATCTCACTCTCTTTGAATCTTCTTTATCATGCTAAGAGGAGCAGGAAAAAGCAAAAAATTTCAGAATTGCACCTTGCAATGCGGAGAAATTACTGTTTGTGCATTTACAATATTCATTGATTTTTGCCATTGAAAAACATCATGTTATTCATATACCAGAAATGTTTGAAGCTACTGACTGAATGAAAGGAGCTGGCATCTCACTCTCTTTGAATCTTCTTTATCATGCTAAGAGGAGCAGGAAAAAGCAAAAAATTTCAGAATTGCACCTTGCAATGTGGAGAAATTACTGTTTGTGCATTTACAATATTCATTGATTTTTACCATTGAAAAACGTCCAGAAATGATTGAAGCTACTGACTGAATGAAAGTAACTGGCATCTCACTCTCTTTGAATCTTCTTTATCATGCTAAGAGGAGCAGGAAAAAGCAAAAAATTTCAGACTTGCACCTTGCAATGCGGAGAAATTACTGTTTGTGCATTTACAATATTCATTGATTTTTGCCATTGAAAAACATCATGTTATTCATATACCAGAAATGTTTGAAGCTACTGACTGAATGAAAGGAGCTGGCATCTCACTCTCTTTGAATCTTCTTTATCATGCTAGGATTAGCAGGAAAAAGCAAAAAATTTCAGAATTGCACCTTGCAATGTGGAGAAATTACTGTTTGTGCATTTACAATATTCATTGATTTTTGCCATTGAAAAACGTCCAGAAATGATTGAAGCTACTGACTGAATGAAAGTAACTGGCATCTCACTCTCTTTGAATCTTCTTTATCATGCTAAGAGGAGCAGGAAAAAGCAAAAAATTTCAGACTTGCACCTTGCAATGCGGAGAAATTACTGTTTGTGCATTTACAATATTCATTGATTTTTGCCATTGAAAAACATCATGTTATTCATATACCAGAAATGTTTGAAGCTACTGACTGAATGAAAGGAGCTGGCACCTCACTCTCTTTGAATCTTCTTTATCATGCTAAGAGGAGCGGGAAAAAGCAAAAAATTTCAGAATTGCACCTTGCAATGCGGAGAAATTACTGTTTGTGCATTTACAATATTCATTGATTTTTGCCATTGAAAAACGTCCAGAAATGATTGAAGGTACTGACTGAATGAAAGGAGCTGGCATCTCACTCTCTTTGAATCTTCTTTATCATGCTAAGAGGAGCAGGAAAAAGCAAAAAATTTCAGAATTGCACCTTGCAATGCGGAGAAATTACTGTTTGTGCATTTACAATATTCATTGATTTTTGCCACTGAAAAACGTCCAGAAATGATTGAAGCTACTGACTGAATGAAAGGAGCTGGCATCTCACTCTCTTTGAATCTTCTTTATCATGCTAAGAGGAGCAGGAAAAAGCAAAAAATTTCAGAATTGCACCTTGCAATGCGGAGAAATTACAGTTTGTGCATTTACAATATTCATTGATTTTTGCCATTGAAAAACATCCAGAAATGATTGAAGCTACTGACTGAATGAAAGGAGCTGGCATCTCACTCTCTTTGAATCTTCTTTATCATGCTAAGAGGAGCAGGAAAAAGCAAAAAATTTCAGAATTGCACCTTGCAATGCGGAGAAATTACTGTTTGTGCATTTACAATATTCATTGATTTTTGCCATTGAAAAACATCATGTTATTCATATACCAGAAATGTTTGAAGCTACTGACTGAATGAAAGGAGCTGGCATCTCACTCTCTTTGAATCTTCTTTATCATGCTAAGAGGAGCAGGAAAAAGCAAAAAATTTCAGAATTGCACCTTGCAATGTGGAGAAATTACTGTTTGTGCATTTACAATATTCATTGATTTTTACCATTGAAAAACGTCCAGAAATGATTGAAGCTACTGACTGAATGAAAGTAGCTGGCATCTCACTCTCTTTGAATCTTCTTTATCATGCTAAGAGGAGCAGGAAAAAGCAAAAAATTTCAGACTTGCACCTTGCAATGCGGAGAAATTACTGTTTGTGCATTTACAATATTCATTGATTTTTGCCATTGAAAAACATCATGTTATTCATATACCAGAAATGTTTGAAGCTACTGACTGAATGAAAGGAGCTGGCACCTCACTCTCTTTGAATCTTCTTTATCATGCTAAGAGGAGCGGGAAAAAGCAAAAAATTTCAGAATTGCACCTTGCAATGCGGAGAAATTACTGTTTGTGCATTTACAATATTCATTGATTTTTGCCATTGAAAAACGTCCAGAAATGATTGAAGGTACTGACTGAATGAAAGGAGCTGGCATCTCACTCTCTTTGAATCTTCTTTATCATGCTAAGAGGAGCAGGAAAAAGCAAAAAATTTCAGAATTGCACCTTGCAATGCGGAGAAATTACTGTTTGTGCATTTACAATATTCATTGATTTTTGCCACTGAAAAACGTCCAGAAATGATTGAAGCTACTGACTGAATGAAAGGAGCTGGCATCTCACTCTCTTTGAATCTTCTTTATCATGCTAAGAGGAGCAGGAAAAAGCAAAAAATTTCAGAATTGCACCTTGCAATGCGGAGAAATTACAGTTTGTGCATTTACAATATTCATTGATTTTTGCCATTGAAAAACATCCAGAAATGATTGAAGCTACTGACTGAATGAAAGGAGCTGGCATCTCACTCTCTTTGAATCTTCTTTATCATGCTAAGAGGAGCAGGAAAAAGCAAAAAATTTCAGAATTGCACCTTGCAATGCGGAGAAATTACTGTTTGTGCATTTACAATATTCATTGATTTTTGCCATTGAAAAACATCATGTTATTCATATACCAGAAATGTTTGAAGCTACTGACTGAATGAAAGGAGCTGGCATCTCACTCTCTTTGAATCTTCTTTATCATGCTAAGAGGAGCAGGAAAAAGCAAAAAATTTCAGAATTGCACCTTGCAATGTGGAGAAATTACTGTTTGTGCATTTACAATATTCATTGATTTTTACCATTGAAAAACGTCCAGAAATGATTGAAGCTACTGACTGAATGAAAGTAGCTGGCATCTCACTCTCTTTGAATCTTCTT
The DNA here is from genome assembly GCF_046119375.1 of Phyllobates terribilis. Classification (NCBI taxonomy): domain Eukaryota; kingdom Metazoa; phylum Chordata; class Amphibia; order Anura; family Dendrobatidae; genus Phyllobates; species Phyllobates terribilis. The sequence goes on along the minus strand of NW_027363986.1, from coordinate 325,892 downwards.
TATCATGCTAAGAGGAGCAGGAAAAAGCAAAAAATTTCAGACTTGCACCTTGCAATGCGGAGAAATTACTGTTTGTGCATTTACAATATTCATTGATTTTTTGCCATTGAAAAACATCATGTTATTCATATACCAGAAATGTTTGAAGCTACTGACTGAATGAAAGGAGCTGGCATCTCACTCTCTTTGAATCTTCTTTATCATGCTAGGATTAGCAGGAAAAAGCAAAAAATTTCAGAATTGCACCTTGCAATGTGGAGAAATTACTGTTTGTGCATTTACAATATTCATTGATTTTTGCCATTGAAAAACGTCCAGAAATGATTGAAGCTACTGACTGAATGAAAGTAACTGGCATCTCACTCTCTTTGAATCTTCTTTATCATGCTAAGAGGAGCAGGAAAAAGCAAAAAATTTCAGACTTGCACCTTGCAATGCGGAGAAATTACTGTTTGTGCATTTACAATATTCATTGATTTTTGCCATTGAAAAACATCATGTTATTCATATACCAGAAATGTTTGAAGCTACTGACTGAATGAAAGGAGCTGGCACCTCACTCTCTTTGAATCTTCTTTATCATGCTAAGAGGAGCGGGAAAAAGCAAAAAATTTCAGAATTGCACCTTGCAATGCGGAGAAATTACTGTTTGTGCATTTACAATATTCATTGATTTTTGCCATTGAAAAACGTCCAGAAATGATTGAAGGTACTGACTGAATGAAAGGAGCTGGCATCTCACTCTCTTTGAATCTTCTTTATCATGCTAAGAGGAGCAGGAAAAAGCAAAAAATTTCAGAATTGCACCTTGCAATGCGGAGAAATTACTGTTTGTGCATTTACAATATTCATTGATTTTTGCCACTGAAAAACGTCCAGAAATGATTGAAGCTACTGACTGAATGAAAGGAGCTGGCATCTCACTCTCTTTGAATCTTCTTTATCATGCTAAGAGGAGCAGGAAAAAGCAAAAAATTTCAGAATTGCACCTTGCAATGCGGAGAAATTACAGTTTGTGCATTTACAATATTCATTGATTTTTGCCATTGAAAAACATCCAGAAATGATTGAAGCTACTGACTGAATGAAAGGAGCTGGCATCTCACTCTCTTTGAATCTTCTTTATCATGCTAAGAGGAGCAGGAAAAAGCAAAAAATTTCAGAATTGCACCTTGCAATGCGGAGAAATTACTGTTTGTGCATTTACAATATTCATTGATTTTTGCCATTGAAAAACATCATGTATTTCATATACCAGAAATGTTTGAAGCTACTGACTGAATGAAAGGAGCTGGCATCTCACTCTCTTTGAATCTTCTTTATCATGCTAAGAGGAGCAGGAAAAAGCAAAAAATTTCAGAATTGCACCTTGCAATGTGGAGAAATTACTGTTTGTGCATTTACAATATTCATTGATTTTTACCATTGAAAAACGTCCAGAAATGATTGAAGCTACTGACTGAATGAAAGTAGCTGGCATCTCACTCTCTTTGAATCTTCTTTATCATGCTAAGAGGAGCAGGAAAAAGCAAAAAATTTCAGACTTGCACCTTGCAATGCGGAGAAATTACTGTTTGTGCATTTACAATATTCATTGATTTTTGCCATTGAAAAACATCATGTTATTCATATACCAGAAATGTTTGAAGCTACTGACTGAATGAAAGGAGCTGGCATCTCACTCTCTTTGAATCTTCTTTATCATGCTAAGAGGAGCAGGAAAAAGCAAAAAATTTCAGAATTGCACCTTGCAATGCGGAGAAATTACTGTTTGTGCATTTACAATATTCATTGATTTTTGCCATTGAAAAACATCATGTTATTCATATACCAGAAATGTTTGAAGCTACTGACTGAATGAAAGGAGCTGGCATCTCACTCTCTTTGAATCTTCTTTATCATGCTAAGAGGAGCAGGAAAAAGCAAAAAATTTCAGAATTGCACCTTGCAATGCGGAGAAATTACTGTTTGTGCATTTACAATATTCATTGATTTTTGACATTGAAAAACGTCCAGAAATGATTGAAGCTACTGACTGAATGAAAGGAGCCGGCATCTCACTCTCTTTGAATCTTCTTTATCATGCTAAGAGGAGCAGGAAAAATCAAAAAATTTCAGAATTGCACCTTGCAATGCGGAGAAATTACTGTTTGTGCATTTACAATATTCATTGATTTTTGCCATTGAAAAACATGTTATTCATATACCAGAAATGTTTGAAGCTACTGACTGAATGAAAGGAGCTGGCACCTCACTCTCTTTGAATCTTCTTTATCATGCTAAGAGGAGCGGGAAAAAGCAAAAAATTTCAGAATTGCACCTTGCAATGCGGAGAAATTACTGTTTGTGCATTTACAATATTCATTGATTTTTGCCATTGAAAAACATGTTATTCATATACCAGAAATGTTTGAAGCTACTGACTGAATGAAAGGAGCTGGCATCTCACTCTCTTTGAATCTTCTTTATCATGCTAAGAGGAGCAGGAAAAAGCAAAAAATTTCAGAATTGCACCTTGCAATGTGGAGAAATTACTGTTTGTGCATTTACAATATTCATTGATTTTTACCATTGAAAAACGTCCAGAAATGATTGAAGCTACTGACTGAATGAAAGTAGCTGGCATCTCACTCTCTTTGAATCTTCTTTATCATGCTAAGAGGAGCAGGAAAAAGCAAAAAATTTCTGACTTGCACCTTGCAATGCGGAGAAATTACTGTTTGTGCATTTACAATATTCATTGATTTTTGCCATTGAAAAACATCATGTTATTCATATACCAGAAATGTTTGAAGCTACTGACTGAATGAAAGGAGCTGGCATCTCACGCTCTTTGAATCTTCTTTATCATGCTAAGAGGAGCAGGAAAAAGCAAAAAATTTCAGAATTGCACCTTGCAATGCGGAGAAATTACTGTTTGTGCATTTACAATATTCATTGATTTTTGCCATTGAAAAACATCATGTTCTTCATATACCAGAAATGTTTGAAGCTACTGACTGAATGAAAGGAGCTGGCACCTCACTCTCTTTGAATCTTCTTTATCATGCTAAGAGGAGCGGGAAAAAGCAAAAAATTTCAGAATTGCACCTTGCAATGCGGAGAAATTACTGTTTGTGCATTTACAATATTCATTGATTTTTGCCATTGAAAAACGTCCAGAAATGATTGAAGGTACTGACTGAATGAAAGGAGCTGGCATCTCACTCTCTTTGAATCTTCTTTATCATGCTAAGAGGAGCAGGAAAAAGCAAAAAATTTCAGAATTGCACCTTGCAATGCGGAGAAATTACTGTTTGTGCATTTACAATATTCATTGATTTTTGCCATTGAAAAACGTCCAGAAATGATTGAAGCTACTGACTGAATGAAAGGAGCTGGCATCTCACTCTCTTTGAATCTTCTTTATCATGCTAAGAGGAGCAGGAAAAAGGAAAAAATTTCAGAATTGCACCTTGCAATGCGGAGAAATTACAGTTTGTGCATTTACAATATTCATTGATTTTTGCCATTGAAAAACATCCAGAAATGATTGAAGCTACTGACTGAATGAAAGGAGCTGGCATCTCACTCTCTTTGAATCTTCTTTATCATGCTAAGAGGAGCAGGAAAAAGCAAATAATTTCAGAATTGCACCTTGCAATGCGGAGAAATTACAGTTTGTGCATTTACAATATTCATTGATTTTTGCCATTGAAAAACATCATGTTATTCATATACCAGAAATGTTTGAAGCTACTGACTGAATGAAAGGAGCTGGCATCTCACTCTCTTTGAATCTTCTTTATCATGCTAAGAGGAGCAGGAAAAAGCAAAAAATTTCAGAATTGCACCTTGCAATGTGGAGAAATTACTGTTTGTGCATTTACAATATTCATTGATTTTTACCATTGAAAAACGTCCAGAAATGATTGAAGCTACTGACTGAATGAAAGTAGCTGGCATCTCACTCTCTTTGAATCTTCTTTATCATGCTAAGAGGAGCAGGAAAAAGCAAAAAATTTCAGACTTGCACCTTGCAATGCGGAGAAATTACTGTTTGTGCATTTACAATATTCATTGATTTTTGCCATTGAAAAACATTATGTTATTCATATACCAGAAATGTTTGAAGCTACTGACTGAATGAAAGTAGCTGGCATCTCACTCTCTTTGAATCTTCTTTATCATGCTAAGAGGAGCAGGAAAAATCAAAAAATTTCAGAATTGCACCTTGCAATGCGGAGAAATTACTGTTTGTGCATTTACAATATTCATTGATTTTTGCCATTGAAAAACGTCCAGAAATGATTGAAGCTACTGACTGAATGAAAGGAGCTGGCATCTCACTCTCTTTGAATCTTCTTTATCATGCTAAGAGGAGCAGGAAAAAGCAAAAAATTTCAGAATTGCACCTTGCAATGCGGAGAAATTACTGTTTGTGCATTTACAATATTCATTGATTTTTGCCATTGAAAAACATCATGTTATTCATATACCAGAAATGATTGAAGCTACTGACTGAATGAAAGGAGCTGGCATCTCACTCTCTTTGAATCTTCTTTATCATGCTAAGAGGAGCAGGAAAAAGTAAAAAATTTCAGAATTGCACCTTGCAATGCGGAGAAATTACTGTTTGTGCATTTATAATATTCAATGATTTTTGCCATTGAAAAACGTCCAGAAATGATTGAAGCTACTGACTGAACGAAAGGAGCTGGCATCTCACTCTCTTTGAATCTTCTTTATCATGCTAAGAGGAGCAGGAAAAAGCAAAAAATTTCAGAATTGCACCTTGCAATGCAGAGAAATTACTGTTTGTGCATTTACAATATTCATTGATTTTTGCCATTGAAAAACGTCCAGAAATGATTGAAGCTACTGACTGAATGAAAGGAGCTGGCATCTCACTCTCTTTGAATCTTCTTTATCATGCTAAGAGGAGCAGGAAAAAGCAAAAAATTTCAGAATTGCACCTTGCAATGCGGAGAAATTACTGTTTGTGCATTTACAATATTCATTGATTTTTGCCATTGAAAAACATCATGTTATTCATATACCAGAAATGTTTGAAGCTACTGACTGAATGAAAGGAGCTGACATCTCACTCTCTTTGAATCTTCTTTATCATGCTAAGAGGAGCAGGAAAAAGCAAAAAATTTCAGAATTGCACCTTGCAATGCAGAGAAATTACTGTTTGTGCATTTACAATATTCATTGATTTTTGCCATTGAAAAACGTCCAGAAATGATTGAAGCTACTGACTGAATGAAAGGAGCTGGCATCTTACTCTCTTTGAATCTTCTTTATCATGCTAAGAGGAGCAGGAAAAAGCAAAAAATTTCAGAATTGCACCTTGCAATGTGGAGAAATTACTGTGCATTTACAATATTCATTGATTTTTACCATTGAAAAACGTCCAGAAATGATTGAAGCTACTGACTGAATGAAAGTAGCTGGCATCTCACTCTCTTTGAATCTTCTTTATCATGCTAAGAGGAGCAGGAAAAAGCAAAAAATTTCAGACTTGCACCTTGCAATGCGGAGAAATTACTGTTTGTGCATTTACAATATTCATTGATTTTTGACATTGAAAAACATCATGTTATTCATATACCAGAAATGTTTGAAGCTATTGACTGAATGAAAGGAGCTGGCATCTCACTCTCTTTGAATCTTCTTTATCATGCTAAGCGGAGCAGGAAAAAGCAAAAAATTTCAGAATTGCACCTTGCAATGCGGAGAAATTACTGTTTGTGCATTTACAATATTCATTGATTTTTGCCATTGAAAAACGTCCATTAATGATTGAAAGTACTGACTGAATGAAAGGAGCTGGCATCTCACTCTCTTTGAATCTTCTTTATCATGCTAAGAGGAGCAGGAAAAAGCAAAAAATTTCAGAATTGCACCTTGCAATGCAGAGAAATTACTGTTTGTGCATTTACAATATTCATTGATTTTTGCCATTGAAAAACGTCCAGAAATGATTGAAGCTACTGACTGAATGAAAGGAGCTGGCATCTCACTCTCTTTGAATCTTCTTTATCATGCTAAGAGGAGCAGGAAAAAGTAAAAAATTTCAGAATTGCACCTTGCAATGCGGAGAAATTACAGTTTGTGCATTTACAATATTCATTGATTTTTTCCATTGAAAAACATCCAGAAATGATTGAAGCTACTGACTGAATGAAAGGAGCTGGCATCTCACTCTCTTTGAATCTTCTTTATCATGCTAAGAGGAGCAGGAAAAAGCAAAAAATTTCAGAATTGCACCTTGCAATGCGGAGAAATTACTGTTTGTGCATTTACAATATTCATTGATTTTTGCCATTGAAAAACATCATGTTATTCATATACCAGAAATGTTTGAAGCTACTGACTGAATGAAAGGAGCTGGCATCTCACTCTCTTTGAATCTTCATTATCATGCTAAGAGGAGCAGGAAAAAGCAAAAAATTTCAGAATTGCACCTTGCAATGTGGAGAAATTACTGTTTGTGCATTTACAATATTCATTGATTTTTAACATTGAAAAACGTCCAGAAATGATTGAATCTACTGACTGAATGAAAGTAGCTGGCATCTCACTCTCTTTGAATCTTCTTTATCATGCTAAGAGGAGCAGGAAAAAGCAAAAAATTTCAGACTTGCACCTTGCAATGCGGAGAAATTACTGTTTGTGCATTTACAATATTCATTGATTTTTGCCATTGAAAAACATCACGTTATTCATATACCAGAAATGTTTGAAGCTACTGACTGAATGAAAGGAGCTGGCATCTCACTCTCTTTGAATCTTCTTTATCATGCTAAGAGGAGCAGGAAAAAGCAAAAAATTTCAGAATTGCACCTTGCAATGCGGAGAATTTACTGTTTGTGCATTTACAATATTCATTGATTTTTGCCATTGAAAACATCATGTTATTCATATACCAGAAATGTTTGAAGCTACTGACTGAATGAAAGGAGCTGGCATCTCACTCTCTTTGAATCTTCTTTATCATGCTAAGAGGAGCAGGAAAAAGCAAAAAATTTCAGAATTGCACCTTGCAATGTGGAGAAATTACTGTTTGTGCATTTACAATATTCATTGATTTTTACCATTGAAAAACGTCCAGAAATGATTGAAGCTACTGACTGAATGAAAGTAGCTGGCATCTCACTCTCTTTGAATCTTCTCTATCATGCTAAGAGGAGCAGGAAAAAGCAAAAAATTTCAGAATTGCACCTTGCAATGTGGAGAAATTACTGTTTGTGCATTTACAATATTCATTGATTTTTGCCATTGAAAAACGTCCAGAAATGATTGAAAGTACTGACTGAATGAAAGGAGCTGGCATCTCACTCTCTTTGAATCTTCTTTATCATGCTAAGAGGAGCAGGAAAAAGCAAAAAATTTCAGAATTGCACCTTGCAATGCGGAGAAATTACTGTTTGTGCATTTACAATATTCATTGATTTTTGCCATTGAAAAACGTCCAGAAATGATTGAAGCTACTGACTGAATGAAAGGAGCTGGCATCTCACTCTCTTTGAATCTTCTTTATCATGCTAAGAGGAGCAGGAAAAAGTAAAAAATTTCAGAATTGCACCTTGCAATGCGGAGAAATTACTGTTTGTGCATTTACAATATTCATTGATTTTTGCCATTGAAAAACATCATGTTATTCATATACCAGAAATGTTTGAAGCTACTGACTGAATGAAAGGAGCTGGCATCTCACTCTCTTTGAATCTTCATTATCATGCTAAGAGGAGCAGGAAAAAGCAAAAAATTTCAGAATTGCACCTTGCAATGTGGAGAAATTACTGTTTGTGCATTTACAATATTCATTGATTTTTAACATTGAAAAACGTCCAGAAATGATTGAATCTACTGACTGAATGAAAGTAGCTGACATCTCACTCTCTTTGAATCTTCTTTATCATGCTAAGAGGAGCAGGAAAAAGCAAAAAATTTCAGACTTGCACCTTGCAATGCGGAGAAATTACTGTTTGTGCATTTACAATATTCATTGATTTTTGCCATTGAAAAACATCATGTTATTCATATACCAGAAATGTTTGAAGCTACTGACTGAATGAAAGGAGCTGGCATCTCACTCTCTTTGAATCTTCTTTATCATGCTAAGAGGAGCAGGAAAAAGCAAAAAATTTCAGAATTGCACCTTGCAATGCGGAGAATTTACTGTTTGTGCATTTACAATATTCATTGATTTTTGCCATTGAAAACATCATGTTATTCATATACCAGAAATGTTTGAAGCTACTGACTGAATGAAAGGAGCTGGCATCTCACTCTCTTTGAATCTTCTTTATCATGCTAAGAGGAGCAGGAAAAAGCAAAAAATTTCAGAATTGCACCTTGCAATGTGGAGAAATTACTGTTTGTGCATTTACAATATTCATTGATTTTTACCATTGAAAAACGTCCAGAAATGATTGAAGCTACTGACTGAATGAAAGTAGCTGGCATCTCACTCTCTTTGAATCTTCTTTATCATGCTAAGAGGAGCAGGAAAAAGCAAAAAATTTCAGACTTGCACCTTGCAATGCGGAGAAATTGCTGTTTGTGCATTTACAATATTCATTGATTTTTGCCATTGAAAAACATCATGTTATTCATATACCAGAAATGTTTGAAGCTACTGACTGAATGAAAGGAGCTGGCATCTCACTCTCTTTGAATCTTCTTTATCATGCTAAGAGGAGCAGGGAAAAGCAAAAAATTTCAGAATTGCACCTTGCAATGCGGAGAAATTACTGTTTGTGCATTTACAATATTCATTGATTTTTGCCATTGAAAAACATCCAGAAATGATTGAAGCTACTGACTGAATGAAAGGAGCTGGCATCTCACTCTCTTTGAATCTTCTTTATCATGCTAAGAGGAGCAGGAAAAAGCAAAAAATTTCAGAATTGCACCTTGCAATGCGGAGAAATTACTGTTTGTGCATTTACAATATTCATTGATTTTTGCCATTGAAAAACGTCCAGAAATGATTGAAAGTACTGACTGAATGAAAGGAGCTGGCATCTCACTCTCTTTGAATCTTCTTTATCATGCTAAGAGGAGCAGGAAAAAGCAAAAAATTTCAGAATTGCACCTTGCAATGCGGAGAAATTACTGTTTGTGCATTTACAATATTCATTGATTTTTGCCATTGAAAAACGTCCAGAAATGATTGAAGCTACTGACTGAATGAAAGGAGCTGGCATCTCACTCTCTTTGAATCTTCTTTATCATGCTAAGAGGAGCAGGAAAAAGTAAAAAATTTCAGAATTGCACCTTGCAATGCGGAGAAATTACAGTTTGTGCATTTACAATATTCTATGATTTTTGCCATTGAAAAACATCCAGAAATGATTGAAGCTACTGACTGAATGAAAGGAGCTGGCATCTCACTCTCTTTGAATCTTCTTTATCATGCTAAGAGGAGCAGGAAAAAGCAAAAAATTTCAGACTTGCACCTTGCAATGCGGAGAAATTACTGTTTGTGCATTTACAATATTCATTGATTTTTGCCATTGAAAAACATCATGTTATTCATATACCAGAAATGTTTGAAGCTACTGACTGAATGAAAGGAGCTGGCATCTCACTCTCTTTGAATCTTCTTTATCATGCTAGGATTAGCAGGAAAAAGCAAAAAATTTCAGAATTGCACCTTGCAATGTGGAGAAATTACTGTTTGTGCATTTACAATATTCATTGATTTTTGCCATTGAAAAACGTCCAGAAATGATTGAAGCTACTGACTGAATGAAAGTAACTGGCATCTCACTCTCTTTGAATCTTCTTTATCATGCTAAGAGGAGCAGGAAAAAGCAAAAAATTTCAGACTTGCACCTTGCAATGCGGAGAAATTACTGTTTGTGCATTTACAATATTCATTGATTTTTGCCATTGAAAAACATCATGTTATTCATATACCAGAAATGTTTGAAGCTACTGACTGAATGAAAGGAGCTGGCACCTCACTCTCTTTGAATCTTCTTTATCATGCTAAGAGGAGCGGGAAAAAGCAAAAAATTTCAGAATTGCACCTTGCAATGCGGAGAAATTACTGTTTGTGCATTTACAATATTCATTGATTTTTGCCATTGAAAAACGTCCAGAAATGATTGAAGGTACTGACTGAATGAAAGGAGCTGGCATCTCACTCTCTTTGAATCTTCTTTATCATGCTAAGAGGAGCAGGAAAAAGCAAAAAATTTCAGAATTGCACCTTGCAATGCGGAGAAATTACTGTTTGTGCATTTACAATATTCATTGATTTTTGCCACTGAAAAACGTCCAGAAATGATTGAAGCTACTGACTGAATGAAAGGAGCTGGCATCTCACTCTCTTTGAATCTTCTTTATCATGCTAAGAGGAGCAGGAAAAAGCAAAAAATTTCAGAATTGCACCTTGCAATGCGGAGAAATTACAGTTTGTGCATTTACAATATTCATTGATTTTTGCCATTGAAAAACATCCAGAAATGATTGAAGCTACTGACTGAATGAAAGGAGCTGGCATCTCACTCTCTTTGAATCTTCTTTATCATGCTAAGAGGAGCAGGAAAAAGCAAAAAATTTCAGAATTGCACCTTGCAATGCGGAGAAATTACTGTTTGTGCATTTACAATATTCATTGATTTTTGCCATTGAAAAACATCATGTTATTCATATACCAGAAATGTTTGAAGCTACTGACTGAATGAAAGGAGCTGGCATCTCACTCTCTTTGAATCTTCTTTATCATGCTAAGAGGAGCAGGAAAAAGCAAAAAATTTCAGAATTGCACCTTGCAATGTGGAGAAATTACTGTTTGTGCATTTACAATATTCATTGATTTTTACCATTGAAAAACGTCCAGAAATGATTGAAGCTACTGACTGAATGAAAGTAGCTGGCATCTCACTCTCTTTGAATCTTCTTTATCATGCTAAGAGGAGCAGGAAAAAGCAAAAAATTTCAGACTTGCACCTTGCAATGCGGAGAAATTACTGTTTGTGCATTTACAATATTCATTGATTTTTGCCATTGAAAAACATCATGTTATTCATATACCAGAAATGTTTGAAGCTACTGACTGAATGAAAGGAGCTGGCACCTCACTCTCTTTGAATCTTCTTTATCATGCTAAGAGGAGCGGGAAAAAGCAAAAAATTTCAGAATTGCACCTTGCAATGCGGAGAAATTACTGTTTGTGCATTTACAATATTCATTGATTTTTGCCATTGAAAAACGTCCAGAAATGATTGAAGGTACTGACTGAATGAAAGGAGCTGGCATCTCACTCTCTTTGAATCTTCTTTATCATGCTAAGAGGAGCAGGAAAAAGCAAAAAATTTCAGAATTGCACCTTGCAATGCGGAGAAATTACTGTTTGTGCATTTACAATATTCATTGATTTTTGCCACTGAAAAACGTCCAGAAATGATTGAAGCTACTGACTGAATGAAAGGAGCTGGCATCTCACTCTCTTTGAATCTTCTTTATCATGCTAAGAGGAGCAGGAAAAAGCAAAAAATTTCAGAATTGCACCTTGCAATGCGGAGAAATTACAGTTTGTGCATTTACAATATTCATTGATTTTTGCCATTGAAAAACATCCAGAAATGATTGAAGCTACTGACTGAATGAAAGGAGCTGGCATCTCACTCTCTTTGAATCTTCTTTATCATGCTAAGAGGAGCAGGAAAAAGCAAAAAATTTCAGAATTGCACCTTGCAATGCGGAGAAATTACTGTTTGTGCATTTACAATATTCATTGATTTTTGCCATTGAAAAACATCATGTTATTCATATACCAGAAATGTTTGAAGCTACTGACTGAATGAAAGGAGCTGGCATCTCACTCTCTTTGAATCTTCTTTATCATGCTAAGAGGAGCAGGAAAAAGCAAAAAATTTCAGAATTGCACCTTGCAATGTGGAGAAATTACTGTTTGTGCATTTACAATATTCATTGATTTTTACCATTGAAAAACGTCCAGAAATGATTGAAGCTACTGACTGAATGAAAGTAGCTGGCATCTCACTCTCTTTGAATCTTCTTTATCATGCTAAGAGGAGCAGGAAAAAGCAAAAAATTTCAGACTTGCACCTTGCAATGCGGAGAAATTACTGTTTGTGCATTTACAATATTCATTGATTTTTTGCCATTGAAAAACATCATGTTATTCATATACCAGAAATGTTTGAAGCTACTGACTGAATGAAAGGAGCTGGCATCTCACTCTCTTTGAATCTTCTTTATCATGCTAGGATTAGCAGGAAAAAGCAAAAAATTTCAGAATTGCACCTTGCAATGTGGAGAAATTACTGTTTGTGCATTTACAATATTCATTGATTTTTGCCATTGAAAAACGTCCAGAAATGATTGAAGCTACTGACTGAATGAAAGTAACTGGCATCTCACTCTCTTTGAATCTTCTTTATCATGCTAAGAGGAGCAGGAAAAAGCAAAAAATTTCAGACTTGCACCTTGCAATGCGGAGAAATTACTGTTTGTGCATTTACAATATTCATTGATTTTTGCCATTGAAAAACATCATGTTATTCATATACCAGAAATGTTTGAAGCTACTGACTGAATGAAAGGAGCTGGCACCTCACTCTCTTTGAATCTTCTTTATCATGCTAAGAGGAGCGGGAAAAAGCAAAAAATTTCAGAATTGCACCTTGCAATGCGGAGAAATTACTGTTTGTGCATTTACAATATTCATTGATTTTTGCCATTGAAAAACGTCCAGAAATGATTGAAGGTACTGACTGAATGAAAGGAGCTGGCATCTCACTCTCTTTGAATCTTCTTTATCATGCTAAGAGGAGCAGGAAAAAGCAAAAAATTTCAGAATTGCACCTTGCAATGCGGAGAAATTACTGTTTGTGCATTTACAATATTCATTGATTTTTGCCACTGAAAAACGTCCAGAAATGATTGAAGCTACTGACTGAATGAAAGGAGCTGGCATCTCACTCTCTTTGAATCTTCTTTATCATGCTAAGAGGAGCAGGAAAAAGCAAAAAATTTCAGAATTGCACCTTGCAATGCGGAGAAATTACAGTTTGTGCATTTACAATATTCATTGATTTTTGCCATTGAAAAACATCCAGAAATGATTGAAGCTACTGACTGAATGAAAGGAGCTGGCATCTCACTCTCTTTGAATCTTCTTTATCATGCTAAGAGGAGCAGGAAAAAGCAAAAAATTTCAGAATTGCACCTTGCAATGCGGAGAAATTACTGTTTGTGCATTTACAATATTCATTGATTTTTGCCATTGAAAAACATCATGTATTTCATATACCAGAAATGTTTGAAGCTACTGACTGAATGAAAGGAGCTGGCATCTCACTCTCTTTGAATCTTCTTTATCATGCTAAGAGGAGCAGGAAAAAGCAAAAAATTTCAGAATTGCACCTTGCAATGTGGAGAAATTACTGTTTGTGCATTTACAATATTCATTGATTTTTACCATTGAAAAACGTCCAGAAATGATTGAAGCTACTGACTGAATGAAAGTAGCTGGCATCTCACTCTCTTTGAATCTTCTTTATCATGCTAAGAGGAGCAGGAAAAAGCAAAAAATTTCAGACTTGCACCTTGCAATGCGGAGAAATTACTGTTTGTGCATTTACAATATTCATTGATTTTTGCCATTGAAAAACATCATGTTATTCATATACCAGAAATGTTTGAAGCTACTGACTGAATGAAAGGAGCTGGCATCTCACTCTCTTTGAATCTTCTTTATCATGCTAAGAGGAGCAGGAAAAAGCAAAAAATTTCAGAATTGCACCTTGCAATGCGGAGAAATTACTGTTTGTGCATTTACAATATTCATTGATTTTTGCCATTGAAAAACATCATGTTATTCATATACCAGAAATGTTTGAAGCTACTGACTGAATGAAAGGAGCTGGCATCTCACTCTCTTTGAATCTTCTTTATCATGCTAAGAGGAGCAGGAAAAAGCAAAAAATTTCAGAATTGCACCTTGCAATGCGGAGAAATTACTGTTTGTGCATTTACAATATTCATTGATTTTTGACATTGAAAAACGTCCAGAAATGATTGAAGCTACTGACTGAATGAAAGGAGCCGGCATCTCACTCTCTTTGAATCTTCTTTATCATGCTAAGAGGAGCAGGAAAAATCAAAAAATTTCAGAATTGCACCTTGCAATGCGGAGAAATTACTGTTTGTGCATTTACAATATTCATTGATTTTTGCCATTGAAAAACATGTTATTCATATACCAGAAATGTTTGAAGCTACTGACTGAATGAAAGGAGCTGGCACCTCACTCTCTTTGAATCTTCTTTATCATGCTAAGAGGAGCGGGAAAAAGCAAAAAATTTCAGAATTGCACCTTGCAATGCGGAGAAATTACTGTTTGTGCATTTACAATATTCATTGATTTTTGCCATTGAAAAACATGTTATTCATATACCAGAAATGTTTGAAGCTACTGACTGAATGAAAGGAGCTGGCATCTCACTCTCTTTGAATCTTCTTTATCATGCTAAGAGGAGCAGGAAAAAGCAAAAAATTTCAGAATTGCACCTTGCAATGCGGAGAAATTACAGTTTGTGCATTTACAATATTCATTGATTTTTGCCATTGAAAAACATCCAGAAATGATTGAAGCTACTGACTGAATGAAAGGAGCTGGCATCTCACTCTCTTTGAATCTTCTTTATCATGCTAAGAGGAGCAGGAAAAAGCAAAAAATTTCAGAATTGCACCTTGCAATGCGGAGAAATTACTGTTTGTGCATTTACAATATTCATTGATTTTTGCCATTGAAAAACATCATGTTATTCATATACCAGAAATGTTTGAAGCTACTGACTGAATGAAAGGAGCTGGCATCTCACTCTCTTTGAATCTTCTTTATCATGCTAAGAGGAGCAGGAAAAAGCAAAAAATTTCAGAATTGCACCTTGCAATGTGGAGAAATTACTGTTTGTGCATTTACAATATTCATTGATTTTTACCATTGAAAAACGTCCAGAAATGATTGAAGCTACTGACTGAATGAAAGTAGCTGGCATCTCACTCTCTTTGAATCTTCTTTATCATGCTAAGAGGAGCAGGAAAAAGCAAAAAATTTCTGACTTGCACCTTGCAATGCGGAGAAATTACTGTTTGTGCATTTACAATATTCATTGATTTTTGCCATTGAAAAACATCATGTTATTCATATACCAGAAATGTTTGAAGCTACTGACTGAATGAAAGGAGCTGGCATCTCACGCTCTTTGAATCTTCTTTATCATGCTAAGAGGAGCAGGAAAAAGCAAAAAATTTCAGAATTGCACCTTGCAATGCGGAGAAATTACTGTTTGTGCATTTACAATATTCATTGATTTTTGCCATTGAAAAACATCATGTTCTTCATATACCAGAAATGTTTGAAGCTACTGACTGAATGAAAGGAGCTGGCACCTCACTCTCTTTGAATCTTCTTTATCATGCTAAGAGGAGCGGGAAAAAGCAAAAAATTTCAGAATTGCACCTTGCAATGCGGAGAAATTACTGTTTGTGCATTTACAATATTCATTGATTTTTGCCATTGAAAAACGTCCAGAAATGATTGAAGGTACTGACTGAATGAAAGGAGCTGGCATCTCACTCTCTTTGAATCTTCTTTATCATGCTAAGAGGAGCAGGAAAAAGCAAAAAATTTCAGAATTGCACCTTGCAATGCGGAGAAATTACTGTTTGTGCATTTACAATATTCATTGATTTTTGCCATTGAAAAACGTCCAGAAATGATTGAAGCTACTGACTGAATGAAAGGAGCTGGCATCTCACTCTCTTTGAATCTTCTTTATCATGCTAAGAGGAGCAGGAAAAAGGAAAAAATTTCAGAATTGCACCTTGCAATGCGGAGAAATTACAGTTTGTGCATTTACAATATTCATTGATTTTTGCCATTGAAAAACATCCAGAAATGATTGAAGCTACTGACTGAATGAAAGGAGCTGGCATCTCACTCTCTTTGAATCTTCTTTATCATGCTAAGAGGAGCAGGAAAAAGCAAATAATTTCAGAATTGCACCTTGCAATGCGGAGAAATTACAGTTTGTGCATTTACAATATTCATTGATTTTTGCCATTGAAAAACATCATGTTATTCATATACCAGAAATGTTTGAAGCTACTGACTGAATGAAAGGAGCTGGCATCTCACTCTCTTTGAATCTTCTTTATCATGCTAAGAGGAGCAGGAAAAAGCAAAAAATTTCAGAATTGCACCTTGCAATGTGGAGAAATTACTGTTTGTGCATTTACAATATTCATTGATTTTTACCATTGAAAAACGTCCAGAAATGATTGAAGCTACTGACTGAATGAAAGTAGCTGGCATCTCACTCTCTTTGAATCTTCTTTATCATGCTAAGAGGAGCAGGAAAAAGCAAAAAATTTCAGACTTGCACCTTGCAATGCGGAGAAATTACTGTTTGTGCATTTACAATATTCATTGATTTTTGCCATTGAAAAACATTATGTTATTCATATACCAGAAATGTTTGAAGCTACTGACTGAATGAAAGTAGCTGGCATCTCACTCTCTTTGAATCTTCTTTATCATGCTAAGAGGAGCAGGAAAAATCAAAAAATTTCAGAATTGCACCTTGCAATGCGGAGAAATTACTGTTTGTGCATTTACAATATTCATTGATTTTTGCCATTGAAAAACGTCCAGAAATGATTGAAGCTACTGACTGAATGAAAGGAGCTGGCATCTCACTCTCTTTGAATCTTCTTTATCATGCTAAGAGGAGCAGGAAAAAGCAAAAAATTTCAGAATTGCACCTTGCAATGCGGAGAAATTACTGTTTGTGCATTTACAATATTCATTGATTTTTGCCATTGAAAAACATCATGTTATTCATATACCAGAAATGATTGAAGCTACTGACTGAATGAAAGGAGCTGGCATCTCACTCTCTTTGAATCTTCTTTATCATGCTAAGAGGAGCAGGAAAAAGTAAAAAATTTCAGAATTGCACCTTGCAATGCGGAGAAATTACTGTTTGTGCATTTATAATATTCAATGATTTTTGCCATTGAAAAACGTCCAGAAATGATTGAAGCTACTGACTGAACGAAAGGAGCTGGCATCTCACTCTCTTTGAATCTTCTTTATCATGCTAAGAGGAGCAGGAAAAAGCAAAAAATTTCAGAATTGCACCTTGCAATGCAGAGAAATTACTGTTTGTGCATTTACAATATTCATTGATTTTTGCCATTGAAAAACGTCCAGAAATGATTGAAGCTACTGACTGAATGAAAGGAGCTGGCATCTCACTCTCTTTGAATCTTCTTTATCATGCTAAGAGGAGCAGGAAAAAGCAAAAAATTTCAGAATTGCACCTTGCAATGCGGAGAAATTACTGTTTGTGCATTTACAATATTCATTGATTTTTGCCATTGAAAAACATCATGTTATTCATATACCAGAAATGTTTGAAGCTACTGACTGAATGAAAGGAGCTGACATCTCACTCTCTTTGAATCTTCTTTATCATGCTAAGAGGAGCAGGAAAAAGCAAAAAATTTCAGAATTGCACCTTGCAATGCAGAGAAATTACTGTTTGTGCATTTACAATATTCATTGATTTTTGCCATTGAAAAACGTCCAGAAATGATTGAAGCTACTGACTGAATGAAAGGAGCTGGCATCTTACTCTCTTTGAATCTTCTTTATCATGCTAAGAGGAGCAGGAAAAAGCAAAAAATTTCAGAATTGCACCTTGCAATGTGGAGAAATTACTGTGCATTTACAATATTCATTGATTTTTACCATTGAAAAACGTCCAGAAATGATTGAAGCTACTGACTGAATGAAAGTAGCTGGCATCTCACTCTCTTTGAATCTTCTTTATCATGCTAAGAGGAGCAGGAAAAAGCAAAAAATTTCAGACTTGCACCTTGCAATGCGGAGAAATTACTGTTTGTGCATTTACAATATTCATTGATTTTTGCCATTGAAAAACATCATGTTATTCATATACCAGAAATGTTTGAAGCTACTGACTGAATGAAAGTAGCTGGCATCTCACTCTCTTTGAATCTTCTTTATCATGCTAAGAGGAGCAGGAAAAATCAAAAAATTTCAGAATTGCACCTTGCAATGCGGAGAAATTACTGTTTGTGCATTTACAATATTCATTGATTTTTGCCATTGAAAAACGTCCAGAAATGATTGAAGCTACTGACTGAATGAAAGGAGCTGGCATCTCACTCTCTTTGAATCTTCTTTATCATGCTAAGAGGAGCAGGAAAAAGCAAAAAATTTCAGAATTGCACCTTGCAATGCGGAGAAATTACTGTTTGTGCATTTACAATATTCATTGATTTTTGCCATTGAAAAACATCATGTTATTCATATACCAGAAATGATTGAAGCTACTGACTGAATGAAAGGAGCTGGCATCTCACTCTCTTTGAATCTTCTTTATCATGCTAAGAGGAGCAGGAAAAAGTAAAAAATTTCAGAATTGCACCTTGCAATGCGGAGAAATTACTGTTTGTGCATTTATAATATTCAATGATTTTTGCCATTGAAAAACGTCCAGAAATGATTGAAGCTACTGACTGAACGAAAGGAGCTGGCATCTCACTCTCTTTGAATCTTCTTTATCATGCTAAGAGGAGCAGGAAAAAGCAAAAAATTTCAGAATTGCACCTTGCAATGCAGAGAAATTACTGTTTGTGCATTTACAATATTCATTGATTTTTGCCATTGAAAAACGTCCAGAAATGATTGAAGCTACTGACTGAATGAAAGGAGCTGGCATCTCACTCTCTTTGAATCTTCTTTATCATGCTAAGAGGAGCAGGAAAAAGCAAAAAATTTCAGAATTGCACCTTGCAATGCGGAGAAATTACTGTTTGTGCATTTACAATATTCATTGATTTTTGCCATTGAAAAACATCATGTTATTCATATACCAGAAATGTTTGAAGCTACTGACTGAATGAAAGGAGCTGACATCTCACTCTCTTTGAATCTTCTTTATCATGCTAAGAGGAGCAGGAAAAAGCAAAAAATTTCAGAATTGCACCTTGCAATGCAGAGAAATTACTGTTTGTGCATTTACAATATTCATTGATTTTTGCCATTGAAAAACGTCCAGAAATGATTGAAGCTACTGACTGAATGAAAGGAGCTGGCATCTTACTCTCTTTGAATCTTCTTTATCATGCTAAGAGGAGCAGGAAAAAGCAAAAAATTTCAGAATTGCACCTTGCAATGTGGAGAAATTACTGTGCATTTACAATATTCATTGATTTTTACCATTGAAAAACGTCCAGAAATGATTGAAGCTACTGACTGAATGAAAGTAGCTGGCATCTCACTCTCTTTGAATCTTCTTTATCATGCTAAGAGGAGCAGGAAAAAGCAAAAAATTTCAGACTTGCACCTTGCAATGCGGAGAAATTACTGTTTGTGCATTTACAATATTCATTGATTTTTGACATTGAAAAACATCATGTTATTCATATACCAGAAATGTTTGAAGCTACTGACTGAATGAAAGGAGCTGGCATCTCACTCTCTTTGAATCTTCTTTATCATGCTAAGCGGAGCAGGAAAAAGCAAAAAATTTCAGAATTGCACCTTGCAATGCGGAGAAATTACTGTTTGTGCATTTACAATATTCATTGATTTTTGCCATTGAAAAACGTCCAGAAATGATTGAAAGTACTGACTGAATGAAAGGAGCTGGCATCTCACTCTCTTTGAATCTTCTTTATCATGCTAAGAGGAGCAGGAAAAAGCAAAAAATTTCAGAATTGCACCTTGCAATGCAGAGAAATTACTGTTTGTGCATTTACAATATTCATTGATTTTTGCCATTGAAAAACGTCCAGAAATGATTGAAGCTACTGACTGAATGAAAGGAGCTGGCATCTCACTCTCTTTGAATCTTCTTTATCATGCTAAGAGGAGCAGGAAAAAGTAAAAAATTTCAGAATTGCACCTTGCAATGCGGAGAAATTACAGTTTGTGCATTTACAATATTCATTGATTTTTTCCATTGAAAAACATCCAGAAATGATTGAAGCTACTGACTGAATGAAAGGAGCTGGCATCTCACTCTCTTTGAATCTTCTTTATCATGCTAAGAGGAGCAGGAAAAAGCAAAAAATTTCAGAATTGCACCTTGCAATGCGGAGAAATTACTGTTTGTGCATTTACAATATTCATTGATTTTTGCCATTGAAAAACATCATGTTATTCATATACCAGAAATGTTTGAAGCTACTGACTGAATGAAAGGAGCTGGCATCTCACTCTCTTTGAATCTTCATTATCATGCTAAGAGGAGCAGGAAAAAGCAAAAAATTTCAGAATTGCACCTTGCAATGTGGAGAAATTACTGTTTGTGCATTTACAATATTCATTGATTTTTAACATTGAAAAACGTCCAGAAATGATTGAATCTACTGACTGAATGAAAGTAGCTGGCATCTCACTCTCTTTGAATCTTCTTTATCATGCTAAGAGGAGCAGGAAAAAGCAAAAAATTTCAGACTTGCACCTTGCAATGCGGAGAAATTACTGTTTGTGCATTTACAATATTCATTGATTTTTGCCATTGAAAAACATCATGTTATTCATATACCAGAAATGTTTGAAGCTACTGACTGAATGAAAGGAGCTGGCATCTCACTCTCTTTGAATCTTCTTTATCATGCTAAGAGGAGCAGGAAAAAGCAAAAAATTT
The DNA here is from genome assembly GCF_046119375.1 of Phyllobates terribilis. Taxonomy (NCBI): domain Eukaryota; kingdom Metazoa; phylum Chordata; class Amphibia; order Anura; family Dendrobatidae; genus Phyllobates; species Phyllobates terribilis. The sequence goes on along the minus strand of NW_027363986.1, from coordinate 305,169 downwards.
CAGAATTGCACCTTGCAATGCGGAGAATTTACTGTTTGTGCATTTACAATATTCATTGATTTTTGCCATTGAAAACATCATGTTATTCATATACCAGAAATGTTTGAAGCTACTGACTGAATGAAAGGAGCTGGCATCTCACTCTCTTTGAATCTTCTTTATCATGCTAAGAGGAGCAGGAAAAAGCAAAAAATTTCAGAATTGCACCTTGCAATGTGGAGAAATTACTGTTTGTGCATTTACAATATTCATTGATTTTTACCATTGAAAAACGTCCAGAAATGATTGAAGCTACTGACTGAATGAAAGTAGCTGGCATCTCACTCTCTTTGAATCTTCTTTATCATGCTAAGAGGAGCAGGAAAAAGCAAAAAATTTCAGACTTGCACCTTGCAATGCGGAGAAATTGCTGTTTGTGCATTTACAATATTCATTGATTTTTGCCATTGAAAAACATCATGTTATTCATATACCAGAAATGTTTGAAGCTACTGACTGAATGAAAGGAGCTGGCATCTCACTCTCTTTGAATCTTCTTTATCATGCTAAGAGGAGCAGGGAAAAGCAAAAAATTTCAGAATTGCACCTTGCAATGCGGAGAAATTACTGTTTGTGCATTTACAATATTCATTGATTTTTGCCATTGAAAAACATCCAGAAATGATTGAAGCTACTGACTGAATGAAAGGAGCTGGCATCTCACTCTCTTTGAATCTTCTTTATCATGCTAAGAGGAGCAGGAAAAAGCAAAAAATTTCAGAATTGCACCTTGCAATGCGGAGAAATTACTGTTTGTGCATTTACAATATTCATTGATTTTTGCCATTGAAAAACGTCCAGAAATGATTGAAAGTACTGACTGAATGAAAGGAGCTGGCATCTCACTCTCTTTGAATCTTCTTTATCATGCTAAGAGGAGCAGGAAAAAGCAAAAAATTTCAGAATTGCACCTTGCAATGCGGAGAAATTACTGTTTGTGCATTTACAATATTCATTGATTTTTGCCATTGAAAAACGTCCAGAAATGATTGAAGCTACTGACTGAATGAAAGGAGCTGGCATCTCACTCTCTTTGAATCTTCTTTATCATGCTAAGAGGAGCAGGAAAAGGTAAAAAATTTCAGAATTGCACCTTGCAATGCGGAGAAATTACAGTTTGTGCATTTACAATATTCATTGATTTTTGCCATTGAAAAACATCCAGAAATGATTGAAGCTACTGACTGAATGAAAGGAGCTGGCATCTCACTCTCTTTGAATCTTCTTTATCATGCTAAGAGGAGCAGGAAAAAGCAAAAAATTTCAGAATTGCACCTTGCAATGCGGAGAAATTACTGTTTGTGCATTTACAATATTCATTGATTTTTGCCATTTAAAAACATCATGTTATTCATATACCAGAAATGTTTGAAGCTACTGACTGAATGAAAGGAGCTGGCATCTCACTCTCTTTGAATCTTCATTATCATGCTAAGAGGAGCAGGAAAAAGCAAAAAATTTCAGAATTGCACCTTGCAATGTGGAGAAATTACTGTTTGTGCATTTACAATATTCATTGATTTTTGCCATTGAAAAACATCATGTTATTCATATACCAGAAATGTTTGAAGCTACTGACTGAATGAAAGGAGCTGGCATCTCACTCTCTTTGAATCTTCATTATCATGCTAAGAGGAGCAGGAAAAAGCAAAAAATTTCAGAATTGCACCTTGCAATGTGGAGAAATTACTGTTTGTGCATTTACAATATTCATTGATTTTTAACATTGAAAAACGTCCAGAAATGATTGAATCTACTGACTGAATGAAAGTAGCTGGCATCTCACTCTCTTTGAATCTTCTTTATCATGCTAAGAGGAGCAGGAAAAAGCAAAAAATTTCAGACTTGCACCTTGCAATGCGGAGAAATTACTGTTTGTGCATTTACAATATTCATTGATTTTTGCCATTGAAAAACATCATGTTATTCATATACCAGAAATGTTTGAAGCTACTGACTGAATGAAAGGAGCTGGCATCTCACTCTCTTTGAATCTTCTTTATCATGCTAAGAGGAGCAGGAAAAAGCAAAAAATTTCAGAATTGCACCTTGCAATGCGGAGAATTTACTGTTTGTGCATTTACAATATTCATTGATTTTTGCCATTGAAAACATCATGTTATTCATATACCAGAAATGTTTGAAGCTACTGACTGAATGAAAGGAGCTGGCATCTCACTCTCTTTGAATCTTCTTTATCATGCTAAGAGGAGCAGGAAAAAGCAAAAAATTTCAGAATTGCACCTTGCAATGTGGAGAAATTACTGTTTGTGCATTTACAATATTCATTGATTTTTACCATTGAAAAACGTCCAGAAATGATTGAAGCTACTGACTGAATGAAAGTAGCTGGCATCTCACTCTCTTTGAATCTTCTCTATCATGCTAAGAGGAGCAGGAAAAAGCAAAAAATTTCAGACTTGCACCTTGCAATGCGGAGAAATTGCTGTTTGTGCATTTACAATATTCATTGATTTTTGCCATTGAAAAACATCATGTTATTCATATACCAGAAATGTTTGAAGCTACTGACTGAATGAAAGGAGCTGGCATCTCACTCTCTTTGAATCTTCTTTATCATGCTAAGAGGAGCAGGAAAAAGCAAAAAATTTCAGAATTGCACCTTGCAATGCGGAGAAATTACTGTTTGTGCATTTACAATATTCATTGATTTTTGCCATTGAAAAACGTCCAGAAATGATTGAAGCTACTGACTGAATGAAAGGAGCTGGCATCTCACTCTCTTTGAATCTTCTTTATCATGCTAAGAGGAGCAGGAAAAAGCAAAAAATTTCAGAATTGCACCTTGCAATGCGGAGAAATTACTGTTTGTGCATTTACAATATTCATTGATTTTTGCCATTGAAAAACGTCCAGAAATGATTGAAAGTACTGACTGAATGAAAGGAGCTGGCATCTCACTCTCTTTGAATCTTCTTTATCATGCTAAGAGGAGCAGGAAAAAGCAAAAAATTTCAGAATTGCACCTTGCAATGCGGAGAAATTACTGTTTGTGCATTTACAATATTCATTGATTTTTGCCATTGAAAAACGTCCAGAAATGATTGAAGCTACTGACTGAATGAAAGGAGCTGGCATCTCACTCTCTTTGAATCTTCTTTATCATGCTAAGAGGAGCAGGAAAAAGTAAAAAATTTCAGAATTGCACCTTGCAATGCGGAGAAATTACTGTTTGTGCATTTACAATATTCATTGATTTTTGCCATTGAAAAACATCATGTTATTCATATACCAGAAATGTTTGAAGCTACTGACTGAATGAAAGGAGCTGGCATCTCACTCTCTTTGAATCTTCATTATCATGCTAAGAGGAGCAGGAAAAAGCAAAAAATTTCAGAATTGCACCTTGCAATGTGGAGAAATTACTGTTTGTGCATTTACAATATTCATTGATTTTTAACATTGAAAAACGTCCAGAAATGATTGAATCTACTGACTGAATGAAAGTAGCTGACATCTCACTCTCTTTGAATCTTCTTTATCATGCTAAGAGGAGCAGGAAAAAGCAAAAAATTTCAGACTTGCACCTTGCAATGCGGAGAAATTACTGTTTGTGCATTTACAATATTCATTGATTTTTGCCATTGAAAAACATCATGTTATTCATATACCAGAAATGTTTGAAGCTACTGACTGAATGAAAGGAGCTGGCATCTCACTCTCTTTGAATCTTCTTTATCATGCTAAGAGGAGCAGGAAAAAGCAAAAAATTTCAGAATTGCACCTTGCAATGCGGAGAATTTACTGTTTGTGCATTTACAATATTCATTGATTTTTGCCATTGAAAACATCATGTTATTCATATACCAGAAATGTTTGAAGCTACTGACTGAATGAAAGGAGCTGGCATCTCACTCTCTTTGAATCTTCTTTATCATGCTAAGAGGAGCAGGAAAAAGCAAAAAATTTCAGAATTGCACCTTGCAATGTGGAGAAATTACTGTTTGTGCATTTACAATATTCATTGATTTTTAACATTGAAAAACGTCCAGAAATGATTGAATCTACTGACTGAATGAAAGTAGCTGGCATCTCACTCTCTTTGAATCTTCTTTATCATGCTAAGAGGAGCAGGAAAAAGCAAAAAATTTCAGACTTGCACCTTGCAATGCGGAGAAATTACTGTTTGTGCATTTACAATATTCATTGATTTTTGCCATTGAAAAACATCATGTTATTCATATACCAGAAATGTTTGAAGCTACTGACTGAATGAAAGGAGCTGGCATCTCACTCTCTTTGAATCTTCTTTATCATGCTAAGAGGAGCAGGAAAAAGCAAAAAATTTCAGAATTGCACCTTGCAATGCGGAGAATTTACTGTTTGTGCATTTACAATATTCATTGATTTTTGCCATTGAAAAACGTCCAGAAATGATTGAAGCTACTGACTGAATGAAAGGAGCTGGCATCTCACTCTCTTTGAATCTTCTTTATCATGCTAAGAGGAGCAGGAAAAAGCAAAAAATTTCAGAATTGCACCTTGCAATGCGGAGAAATTACTGTTTGTGCATTTACAATATTCATTGATTTTTGCCATTGAAAAACGTCCAGAAATGATTGAAAGTACTGACTGAATGAAAGGAGCTGGCATCTCACTCTCTTTGAATCTTCTTTATCATGCTAAGAGGAGCAGGAAAAAGCAAAAAATTTCAGAATTGCACCTTGCAATGCGGAGAAATTACTGTTTGTGCATTTACAATATTCATTGATTTTTGCCATTGAAAAACGTCCAGAAATGATTGAAGCTACTGACTGAATGAAAGGAGCTGGCATCTCACTCTCTTTGAATCTTCTTTATCATGCTAAGAGGAGCAGGAAAAAGTAAAAAAATTCAGAATTGCACCTTGCAATGCGGAGAAATTACTGTTTGTGCATTTACAATATTCATTGATTTTTGCCATTGAAAAACATCATGTTATTCATATACCAGAAATGTTTGAAGCTACTGACTGAATGAAAGGAGCTGGCATCTCACTCTCTTTGAATCTTCATTATCATGCTAAGAGGAGCAGGAAAAAGCAAAAAATTTCAGAATTGCACCTTGCAATGTGGAGAAATTACTGTTTGTGCATTTACAATATTCATTGATTTTTAACATTGAAAAACGTCCAGAAATGATTGAATCTACTGACTGAATGAAAGTAGCTGACATCTCACTCTCTTTGAATCTTCTTTATCATGCTAAGAGGAGCAGGAAAAAGCAAAAAATTTCAGAATTGCACCTTGCAATGCGGAGAATTTACTGTTTGTGCATTTACAATATTCATTGATTTTTGCCATTGAAAACATCATGTTATTCATATACCAGAAATGTTTGAAGCTACTGACTGAATGAAAGGAGCTGGCATCTCACTCTCTTTGAATCTTCTTTATCATGCTAAGAGGAGCAGGAAAAAGCAAAAAATTTCAGAATTGCACCTTGCAATGCGGAGAATTTACTGTTTGTGCATTTACAATATTCATTGATTTTTGCCATTGAAAACATCATGTTATTCATATACCAGAAATGTTTGAAGCTACTGACTGAATGAAAGGAGCTGGCATCTCACTCTCTTTGAATCTTCTTTATCATGCTAAGAGGAGCAGGAAAAAGCAAAAAATTTCAGAATTGCACCTTGCAATGCGGAGAAATTACTGTTTGTGCATTTACAATATTCATTGATTTTTGCCATTGAAAAACGTCCAGAAATGATTGAAGCTACTGACTGAATGAAAGGAGCTGGCATCTCACTCTCTTTGAATCTTCTTTATCATGCTAAGAGGAGCAGGAAAAAGCAAAAAATTTCAGAATTGCACCTTGCAATGCGGAGAAATTACTGTTTGTGCATTTACAATATTCATTGATTTTTGCCATTTAAAAACATCATGTTATTCATATACCAGAAATGTTTGAAGCTACTGACTGAATGAAAGGAGCTGGCATCTCACTCTCTTTGAATCTTCATTATCATGCTAAGAGGAGCAGGAAAAAGCAAAAAATTTCAGAATTGCACCTTGCAATGTGGAGAAATTACTGTTTGTGCATTTACAATATTCATTGATTTTTAACATTGAAAAACCTCCAGAAATGATTGAATCTACTGACTGAATGAAAGTAGCTGGCATCTCACTCTCTTTGAAACTTCTTTATCATGCTAAGAGGAGCAGGAAAAAGCAAAAAATTTCAGACTTGCACCTTGCAATGCGGAGAAATTACTGTTTGTGCATTTACAATATTCATTGATTTTTGCCATTGAAAAACATCATGTTATTCATATACCAGAAATGTTTGAAGCTACTGACTGAATGAAAGGAGCTGGCATCTCACTCTCTTTGAATCTTCTTTATCATGCTAAGAGGAGCAGGAAAAAGCAAAAAATTTCAGAATTGCACCTTGCAATGCGGAGAATTTACTGTTTGTGCATTTACAATATTCATTGATTTTTGCCATTGAAAACATCATGTTATTCATATACCAGAAATGTTTGAAGCTACTGACTGAATGAAAGGAGCTGGCATCTCACTCTCTTTGAATCTTCTTTATCATGCTTAGAGGAGCAGGAAAAAGCAAAAAATTTCAGAATTGCACCTTGCAATGTGGAGAAATTACTGTTTGTGCATTTACAATATTCATTGATTTTTACCATTGAAAAACGTCCAGAAATGATTGAAGCTACTGACTGAATGAAAGTAGCTGGCATCTCACTCTCTTTGAATCTTCTTTATCATGCTAAGAGGAGCAGGAAAAAAGCAAAAAATTTCAGAATTGCACCTTGCAATGCGGAGAAATTACTGTTTGTGCATTTACAATATTCATTGATTTTTGCCATTGAAAAACATCATGTTATTCATATACCAGAAATGTTTGAAGCTACTGACTGAATGAAAGGAGCTGGCATCTCACTCTCTTTGAATCTTCATTATCATGCTAAGAGGAGCAGGAAAAAGCAAAAAATTTCAGAATTGCACCTTGCAATGTGGAGAAATTACTGTTTGTGCATTTACAATATTCATTGATTTTTAACATTGAAAAACGTCCAGAAATGATTGAATCTACTGACTGAATGAAAGTAGCTGGCATCTCACTCTCTTTGAATCTTCTTTATCATGCTAAGAGGAGCAGGAAAAAGCAAAAAATTTCAGACTTGCACCTTGCAATGCGGAGAAATTACTGTTTGTGCATTTACAATATTCATTGATTTTTGCCATTGAAAAACATCATGTTATTCATATACCAGAAATGTTTGAAGCTACTGACTGAATGAAAGGAGCTGGCATCTCACTCTCTTTGAATCTTCTTTATCATGCTAAGAGGAGCAGGAAAAAGCAAAAAATTTCAGAATTGCACCTTGCAATGCGGAGAATTTACTGTTTGTGCATTTACAATATTCATTGATTTTTGCCATTGAAAACATCATGTTATTCATATACCAGAAATGTTTGAAGCTACTGACTGAATGAAAGGAGCTGGCATCTCACTCTCTTTGAATCTTCTTTATCATGCAAAGAGGAGCAGGAAAAAGCAAAAAATTTCAGAATTGCACCTTGCAATGCGGAGAAATTACTGTTTGTGCATTTACAATATTCACTGATTTTTACCATTGAAAAACGTCCAGAAATGATTGAAGCTACTGACTGAATGAAAGTAGCTGGCATCTCACTCTCTTTGAATCTTCTCTATCATGCTAAGAGGAGCAGGAAAAAGCAAAAAATTTCAGACTTGCACCTTGCAATGCGGAGAAATTGCTGTTTGTGCATTTACAATATTCATTGATTTTTGCCATTGAAAAACATCATGTTATTCATATACCAGAAATGTTTGAAGCTACTGACTGAATGAAAGGAGCTGGCATCTCACTCTCTTTGAATCTTCTTTATCATGCTAAGAGGAGCAGGAAAAAGCAAAAAATTTCAGAATTGCACCTTGCAATGCGGAGAAATTACTGTTTGTGCATTTACAATATTCATTGATTTTTGCCATTGAAAAACGTCCAGAAATGATTGAAGCTACTGACTGAATGAAAGGAGCTGGCATCTCACTCTCTTTGAATCTTCTTTATCATGCTAAGAGGAGCAGGAAAAAGCAAAAAATTTCAGAATTGCACCTTGCAATGCGGAGAAATTACTGTTTGTGCATTTACAATATTCATTGATTTTTGCCATTGAAAAACGTCCAGAAATGATTGAAAGTACTGACTGAATGAAAGGAGCTGGCATCTCACTCTCTTTGAATCTTCTTTATCATGCTAAGAGGAGCAGGAAAAAGCAAAAAATTTCAGAATTGCACCTTGCAATGCGGAGAAATTACTGTTTGTGCATTTACAATATTCATTGATTTTTGCCATTGAAAAACGTCCAGAAATGATTGAAGCTACTGACTGAATGAAAGGAGCTGGCATCTCACTCTCTTTGAATCTTCTTTATCATGCTAAGAGGAGCAGGAAAAAGTAAAAAATTTCAGAATTGCACCTTGCAATGCGGAGAAATTACTGTTTGTGCATTTACAATATTCATTGATTTTTGCCATTGAAAAACATCATGTTATTCATATACCAGAAATGTTTGAAGCTACTGACTGAATGAAAGGAGCTGGCATCTCACTCTCTTTGAATCTTCATTATCATGCTAAGAGGAGCAGGAAAAAGCAAAAAATTTCAGAATTGCACCTTGCAATGTGGAGAAATTACTGTTTGTGCATTTACAATATTCATTGATTTTTAACATTGAAAAACGTCCAGAAATGATTGAATCTACTGACTGAATGAAAGTAGCTGACATCTCACTCTCTTTGAATCTTCTTTATCATGCTAAGAGGAGCAGGAAAAAGCAAAAAATTTCAGACTTGCACCTTGCAATGCGGAGAAATTACTGTTTGTGCATTTACAATATTCATTGATTTTTGCCATTGAAAAACATCATGTTATTCATATACCAGAAATGTTTGAAGCTACTGACTGAATGAAAGGAGCTGGCATCTCACTCTCTTTGAATCTTCTTTATCATGCTAAGAGGAGCAGGAAAAAGCAAAAAATTTCAGAATTGCACCTTGCAATGCGGAGAATTTACTGTTTGTGCATTTACAATATTCATTGATTTTTGCCATTGAAAACATCATGTTATTCATATACCAGAAATGTTTGAAGCTACTGACTGAATGAAAGGAGCTGGCATCTCACTCTCTTTGAATCTTCTTTATCATGCTAAGAGGAGCAGGAAAAAGCAAAAAATTTCAGAATTGCACCTTGCAATGTGGAGAAATTACTGTTTGTGCATTTACAATATTCATTGATTTTTAACATTGAAAAACGTCCAGAAATGATTGAATCTACTGACTGAATGAAAGTAGCTGGCATCTCACTCTCTTTGAATCTTCTTTATCATGCTAAGAGGAGCAGGAAAAAGCAAAAAATTTCAGACTTGCACCTTGCAATGCGGAGAAATTACTGTTTGTGCATTTACAATATTCATTGATTTTTGCCATTGAAAAACATCATGTTATTCATATACCAGAAATGTTTGAAGCTACTGACTGAATGAAAGGAGCTGGCATCTCACTCTCTTTGAATCTTCTTTATCATGCTAAGAGGAGCAGGAAAAAGCAAAAAATTTCAGAATTGCACCTTGCAATGCGGAGAATTTACTGTTTGTGCATTTACAATATTCATTGATTTTTGCCATTGAAAACATCATGTTATTCATATACCAGAAATGTTTGAAGCTACTGACTGAATGAAAGGAGCTGGCATCTCACTCTCTTTGAATCTTCTTTATCATGCTAAGAGGAGCAGGAAAAAGCAAAAAATTTCAGAATTGCACCTTGCAATGTGGAGAAATTACTGTTTGTGCATTTACAATATTCATTGATTTTTACCATTGAAAAACGTCCAGAAATGATTGAAGCTACTGACTGAATGAAAGTAGCTGGCATCTCACTCTCTTTGAATCTTCTCTATCATGCTAAAAGGAGCAGGAAAAAGCAAAAAATTTCAGAATTGCACCTTGCAATGCGGAGAAATTGCTGTTTGTGCATTTACAATATTCATTGATTTTTGCCATTGAAAAACATCATGTTATTCATATACCAGAAATGTTTGAAGCTACTGACTGAATGAAAGGAGCTGGCATCTCACTCTCTTTGAATCTTCTTTATCATGCTAAGAGGAGCAGGAAAAAGCAAAAAATTTCAGAATTGCACCTTGCAATGCGGAGAAATTACTGTTTGTGCATTTACAATATTCATTGATTTTTGCCATTGAAAAACGTCCAGAAATGATTGAAGCTACTGACTGAATGAAAGGAGCTGGCATCTCACTCTCTTTGAATCTTCTTTATCATGCTAAGAGGAGCAGGAAAAAGCAAAAAATTTCAGAATTGCACCTTGCAATGCGGAGAAATTACTGTTTGTGCATTTACAATATTCATTGATTTTTGCCATTGAAAAACGTCCAGAAATGATTGAAAGTACTGACTGAATGAAAGGAGCTGGCATCTCACTCTCTTTGAATCTTCTTTATCATGCTAAGAGGAGCAGGAAAAAGCAAAAAATTTCAGAATTGCACCTTGCAATGCGGAGAAATTACTGTTTGTGCATTTACAATATTCATTGATTTTTGCCATTGAAAAACGTCCAGAAATGATTGAAGCTACTGACTGAATGAAAGGAGCTGGCATCTCACTCTCTTTGAATCTTCTTTATCATGCTAAGAGGAGCAGGAAAAAGTAAAAAAATTCAGAATTGCACCTTGCAATGCGGAGAAATTACTGTTTGTGCATTTACAATATTCATTGATTTTTGCCATTGAAAAACATCATGTTATTCATATACCAGAAATGTTTGAAGCTACTGACTGAATGAAAGGAGCTGGCATCTCACTCTCTTTGAATCTTCATTATCATGCTAAGAGGAGCAGGAAAAAGCAAAAAATTTCAGAATTGCACCTTGCAATGTGGAGAAATTACTGTTTGTGCATTTACAATATTCATTGATTTTTAACATTGAAAAACGTCCAGAAATGATTGAATCTACTGACTGAATGAAAGTAGCTGACATCTCACTCTCTTTGAATCTTCTTTATCATGCTAAGAGGAGCAGGAAAAAGCAAAAAATTTCAGAATTGCACCTTGCAATGCGGAGAATTTACTGTTTGTGCATTTACAATATTCATTGATTTTTGCCATTGAAAACATCATGTTATTCATATACCAGAAATGTTTGAAGCTACTGACTGAATGAAAGGAGCTGGCATCTCACTCTCTTTGAATCTTCTTTATCATGCTAAGAGGAGCAGGAAAAAGCAAAAATTTCAGAATTGCACCTTGCAATGCGGAGAATTTACTGTTTGTGCATTTACAATATTCATTGATTTTTGCCATTGAAAACATCATGTTATTCATATACCAGAAATGTTTGAAGCTACTGACTGAATGAAAGGAGCTGGCATCTCACTCTCTTTGAATCTTCTTTATCATGCTAAGAGGAGCAGGAAAAAGCAAAAAATTTCAGAATTGCACCTTGCAATGCGGAGAAATTACTGTTTGTGCATTTACAATATTCATTGATTTTTGCCATTGAAAAACGTCCAGAAATGATTGAAGCTACTGACTGAATGAAAGGAGCTGGCATCTCACTCTCTTTGAATCTTCTTTATCATGCTAAGAGGAGCAGGAAAAAGCAAAAAATTTCAGAATTGCACCTTGCAATGCGGAGAAATTACTGTTTGTGCATTTACAATATTCATTGATTTTTGCCATTTAAAAACATCATGTTATTCATATACCAGAAATGTTTGAAGCTACTGACTGAATGAAAGGAGCTGGCATCTCACTCTCTTTGAATCTTCATTATCATGCTAAGAGGAGCAGGAAAAAGCAAAAAATTTCAGAATTGCACCTTGCAATGTGGAGAAATTACTGTTTGTGCATTTACAATATTCATTGATTTTTAACATTGAAAAACCTCCAGAAATGATTGAATCTACTGACTGAATGAAAGTAGCTGGCATCTCACTCTCTTTGAAACTTCTTTATCATGCTAAGAGGAGCAGGAAAAAGCAAAAAATTTCAGACTTGCACCTTGCAATGCGGAGAAATTACTGTTTGTGCATTTACAATATTCATTGATTTTTGCCATTGAAAAACATCATGTTATTCATATACCAGAAATGTTTGAAGCTACTGACTGAATGAAAGGAGCTGGCATCTCACTCTCTTTGAATCTTCTTTATCATGCTAAGAGGAGCAGGAAAAAGCAAAAAATTTCAGAATTGCACCTTGCAATGCGGAGAATTTACTGTTTGTGCATTTACAATATTCATTGATTTTTGCCATTGAAAACATCATGTTATTCATATACCAGAAATGTTTGAAGCTACTGACTGAATGAAAGGAGCTGGCATCTCACTCTCTTTGAATCTTCTTTATCATGCTTAGAGGAGCAGGAAAAAGCAAAAAATTTCAGAATTGCACCTTGCAATGTGGAGAAATTACTGTTTGTGCATTTACAATATTCATTGATTTTTACCATTGAAAAACGTCCAGAAATGATTGAAGCTACTGACTGAATGAAAGTAGCTGGCATCTCACTCTCTTTGAATCTTCTTTATCATGCTAAGAGGAGCAGGAAAAAAGCAAAAAATTTCAGAATTGCACCTTGCAATGCGGAGAAATTACTGTTTGTGCATTTACAATATTCATTGATTTTTGCCATTGAAAAACATCATGTTATTCATATACCAGAAATGTTTGAAGCTACTGACTGAATGAAAGGAGCTGGCATCTCACTCTCTTTGAATCTTCATTATCATGCTAAGAGGAGCAGGAAAAAGCAAAAAATTTCAGAATTGCACCTTGCAATGTGGAGAAATTACTGTTTGTGCATTTACAATATTCATTGATTTTTAACATTGAAAAACGTCCAGAAATGATTGAATCTACTGACTGAATGAAAGTAGCTGGCATCTCACTCTCTTTGAATCTTCTTTATCATGCTAAGAGGAGCAGGAAAAAGCAAAAAATTTCAGACTTGCACCTTGCAATGCGGAGAAATTACTGTTTGTGCATTTACAATATTCATTGATTTTTGCCATTGAAAAACATCATGTTATTCATATACCAGAAATGTTTGAAGCTACTGACTGAATGAAAGGAGCTGGCATCTCACTCTCTTTGAATCTTCTTTATCATGCTAAGAGGAGCAGGAAAAAGCAAAAAATTTCAGAATTGCACCTTGCAATGCGGAGAATTTACTGTTTGTGCATTTACAATATTCATTGATTTTTGCCATTGAAAACATCATGTTATTCATATACCAGAAATGTTTGAAGCTACTGACTGAATGAAAGGAGCTGGCATCTCACTCTCTTTGAATCTTCTTTATCATGCAAAGAGGAGCAGGAAAAAGCAAAAAATTTCAGAATTGCACCTTGCAATGCGGAGAAATTACTGTTTGTGCATTTACAATATTCACTGATTTTTACCATTGAAAAACGTCCAGAAATGATTGAAGCTACTGACTGAATGAAAGTAGCTGGCATCTCACTCTCTTTGAATCTTCTCTATCATGCTAAGAGGAGCAGGAAAAAGCAAAAAATTTCAGACTTGCACCTTGCAATGCGGAGAAATTGCTGTTTGTGCATTTACAATATTCATTGATTTTTGCCATTGAAAAACATCATGTTATTCATATACCAGAAATGTTTGAAGCTACTGACTGAATGAAAGGAGCTGGCATCTCACTCTCTTTGAATCTTCTTTATCATGCTAAGAGGAGCAGGAAAAAGCAAAAAATTTCAGAATTGCACCTTGCAATGCGGAGAAATTACTGTTTGTGCATTTACAATATTCATTGATTTTTGCCATTGAAAAACGTCCAGAAATGATTGAAGCTACTGACTGAATGAAAGGAGCTGGCATCTCACTCTCTTTGAATCTTCTTTATCATGCTAAGAGGAGCAGGAAAAAGCAAAAAATTTCAGAATTGCACCTTGCAATGCGGAGAAATTACTGTTTGTGCATTTACAATATTCATTGATTTTTGCCATTGAAAAACGTCCAGAAATGATTGAAAGTACTGACTGAATGAAAGGAGCTGGCATCTCACTCTCTTTGAATCTTCTTTATCATGCTAAGAGGAGCAGGAAAAAGCAAAAAATTTCAGAATTGCACCTTGCAATGCGGAGAAATTACTGTTTGTGCATTTACAATATTCATTGATTTTTGCCATTGAAAAACGTCCAGAAATGATTGAAGCTACTGACTGAATGAAAGGAGCTGGCATCTCACTCTCTTTGAATCTTCTTTATCATGCTAAGAGGAGCAGGAAAAAGTAAAAAATTTCAGAATTGCACCTTGCAATGCGGAGAAATTACTGTTTGTGCATTTACAATATTCATTGATTTTTGCCATTGAAAAACATCATGTTATTCATATACCAGAAATGTTTGAAGCTACTGACTGAATGAAAGGAGCTGGCATCTCACTCTCTTTGAATCTTCATTATCATGCTAAGAGGAGCAGGAAAAAGCAAAAAATTTCAGAATTGCACCTTGCAATGTGGAGAAATTACTGTTTGTGCATTTACAATATTCATTGATTTTTAACATTGAAAAACGTCCAGAAATGATTGAATCTACTGACTGAATGAAAGTAGCTGACATCTCACTCTCTTTGAATCTTCTTTATCATGCTAAGAGGAGCAGGAAAAAGCAAAAAATTTCAGACTTGCACCTTGCAATGCGGAGAAATTACTGTTTGTGCATTTACAATATTCATTGATTTTTGCCATTGAAAAACATCATGTTATTCATATACCAGAAATGTTTGAAGCTACTGACTGAATGAAAGGAGCTGGCATCTCACTCTCTTTGAATCTTCTTTATCATGCTAAGAGGAGCAGGAAAAAGCAAAAAATTTCAGAATTGCACCTTGCAATGCGGAGAATTTACTGTTTGTGCATTTACAATATTCATTGATTTTTGCCATTGAAAACATCATGTTATTCATATACCAGAAATGTTTGAAGCTACTGACTGAATGAAAGGAGCTGGCATCTCACTCTCTTTGAATCTTCTTTATCATGCTAAGAGGAGCAGGAAAAAGCAAAAAATTTCAGAATTGCACCTTGCAATGTGGAGAAATTACTGTTTGTGCATTTACAATATTCATTGATTTTTACCATTGAAAAACGTCCAGAAATGATTGAAGCTACTGACTGAATGAAAGGAGCTGGCATCTCACTCTCTTTGAATCTTCTTTATCATGCTAAGAGGAGCAGGAAAAAGCAAAAAATTTCAGACTTGCACCTTGCAATGCGGAGAAATTGCTGTTTGTGCATTTACAATATTCATTGATTTTTGCCATTGAAAAACATCATGTTATTCATATACCAGAAATGTTTGAAGCTACTGACTGAATGAAAGGAGCTGGCATCTCACTCTCTTTGAATCTTCTTTATCATGCTAAGAGGAGCAGGGAAAAGCAAAAAATTTCAGAATTGCACCTTGCAATGCGGAGAAATTACTGTTTGTGCATTTACAATAT
The DNA here is from genome assembly GCF_046119375.1 of Phyllobates terribilis. NCBI lineage: Eukaryota > Metazoa > Chordata > Amphibia > Anura > Dendrobatidae > Phyllobates > Phyllobates terribilis. The sequence goes on along the minus strand of NW_027363986.1, from coordinate 289,591 downwards.
TCATTGATTTTTGCCATTGAAAAACATCCAGAAATGATTGAAGCTACTGACTGAATGAAAGGAGCTGGCATCTCACTCTCTTTGAATCTTCTTTATCATGCTAAGAGGAGCAGGAAAAAGCAAAAAATTTCAGAATTGCACCTTGCAATGCGGAGAAATTACTGTTTGTGCATTTACAATATTCATTGATTTTTGCCATTGAAAAACGTCCAGAAATGATTGAAAGTACTGACTGAATGAAAGGAGCTGGCATCTCACTCTCTTTGAATCTTCTTTATCATGCTAAGAGGAGCAGGAAAAAGCAAAAAATTTCAGAATTGCACCTTGCAATGCGGAGAAATTACTGTTTGTGCATTTACAATATTCATTGATTTTTGCCATTGAAAAACGTCCAGAAATGATTGAAGCTACTGACTGAATGAAAGGAGCTGGCATCTCACTCTCTTTGAATCTTCTTTATCATGCTAAGAGGAGCAGGAAAAAGTAAAAAATTTCAGAATTGCACCTTGCAATGCGGAGAAATTACAGTTTGTGCATTTACAATATTCATTGATTTTTGCCATTGAAAAACATCCAGAAATGATTGAAGCTACTGACTGAATGAAAGGAGCTGGCATCTCACTCTCTTTGAATCTTCTTTATCATGCTAAGAGGAGCAGGAAAAAGCAAAAAATTTCAGAATTGCACCTTGCAATGCGGAGAAATTACTGTTTGTGCATTTACAATATTCATTGATTTTTGCCATTTAAAAACATCATGTTATTCATATACCAGAAATGTTTGAAGCTACTGACTGAATGAAAGGAGCTGGCATCTCACTCTCTTTGAATCTTCATTATCATGCTAAGAGGAGCAGGAAAAAGCAAAAAATTTCAGAATTGCACCTTGCAATGTGGAGAAATTACTGTTTGTGCATTTACAATATTCATTGATTTTTAACATTGAAAAACGTCCAGAAATGATTGAATCTACTGACTGAATGAAAGTAGCTGGCATCTCACTCTCTTTGAATCTTCTTTATCATGCTAAGAGGAGCAGGAAAAAGCAAAAAATTTCAGACTTGCACCTTGCAATGCGGAGAAATTACTGTTTGTGCATTTACAATATTCATTGATTTTTGCCATTGAAAAACATCATGTTATTCATATACCAGAAATGTTTGAAGCTACTGACTGAATGAAAGGAGCTGGCATCTCACTCTCTTTGAATCTTCTTTATCATGCTAAGAGGAGCAGGAAAAAGCAAAAAATTTCAGAATTGCACCTTGCAATGCGGAGAATTTACTGTTTGTGCATTTACAATATTCATTGATTTTTGCCATTGAAAACATCATGTTATTCATATACCAGAAATGTTTGAAGCTACTGACTGAATGAAAGGAGCTGGCATCTCACTCTCTTTGAATCTTCTTTATCATGCTTAGAGGAGCAGGAAAAAGCAAAAAATTTCAGAATTGCACCTTGCAATGTGGAGAAATTACTGTTTGTGCATTTACAATATTCATTGATTTTTACCATTGAAAAACGTCCAGAAATGATTGAAGCTACTGACTGAATGAAAGTAGCTGGCATCTCACTCTCTTTGAATCTTCTTTATCATGCTAAGAGGAGCAGGAAAAAGCAAAAAATTTCAGACTTGCACCTTGCAATGCGGAGAAATTACTGTTTGTGCATTTACAATATTCATTGATTTTTGCCATTGAAAAACATCATGTTATTCATATACCAGAAATGTTTGAAGCTACTGACTGAATGAAAGGAGCTGGCATCTCACTCTCTTTGAATCTTCTTTATCATGCTAAGAGGAGCAGGAAAAAGCAAAAAATTTCAGAATTGCACCTTGCAATGCGGAGAAATTACTGTTTGTGCATTTACAATATTCATTGATTTTTGCCATTGAAAAACGTCCAGAAATGATTGAAGCTACTGACTGAATGAAAGGAGCTGGCATCTCACTCTCTTTGAATCTTCTTTATCATGCTAAGAGGAGCAGGAAAAAGCAAAAAATTTCACAATTGCACCTTGCAATGCGGAGAAATTACTGTTTGTCCATTTACAATATTCATTGATTTTTGCCATTGAAAAACATGTTATTCATATACCAGAAATGTTTGAAGCTACTGACTGAATGAAAGAAGCTGGCACCTCACTCTCTTTGAATCTTCTTTATCATGCTAAGAGGAGCAGGAAAAAGCAAAAAATTTCAGAATTGCACCTTGCAATGCGGAGAAATTACTGTTTGTGCATTTACAATATTCATTGATTTTTGCCATTGAAAAACATCATGTTATTCATATACCAGAAATGATTGAAGCTACTGACTGAATGAAAGTAGCTGGCATCTCACTCTCTTTGAATCGTCTTTATCATGCTAAGAGGAGCAGGAAAAAGCAAAAAAGTTCAGAATTGCACCTTGCAATGCGGAGAAATTACTGTTTGTGCATTTACAATATTCATTGATTTTTGCAATTGAAAAACGTCCAGAAATGATTGAAGCTACTGACTGAATGAAAGGAGCTGGCAACTCACTCTCTTTGAATCATGTTTATCATGCTAAGAGGAGCAGGAAAAAGCAAAAAATTTCAGAATTGCACCTTGCAATGCGGAGAAATTACTGTTTGTGCATTTACAATATTCATTGATTTTTGCCATTGAAAAACGTCCAGAAATGATTGAAGCTACTGACTGAATGAAAGGAGCTGGCATCTCACTCTCTTTGAATCTTCTTTATCATGCTAAGAGGAGCAGGAAAAAGCAAAAAATTTCAGAATTGCACCTTGCAATGCGGAGAAATTACTGTTTGTGCATTTACAATATTCATTGATTTTTGCCATTGAAAAACATCATGTTATTCATATACCAGAAATGATTGAAGCTACTGACTGAATGAAAGGAGCTGGCATCTCACTCTCTTTGAATCTTCTTTATCATGCTAAGAGGAGCAGGAAAAAGCAAAAAATTTCAGAATTGCACCTTGCAATGCGGAGAAATTACTGTTTGTGCATTTACAATATTCATTGATTTTTGCCATTGAAAAACGTCCAGAAATGATTGAAGCTACTGACTGAATGAAAGGAGCTGGCATCTCACTCTCTTTGAATCTTCTTTATCATGCTAAGAGGAGCAGGAAAAAGCAAAAAATTTCAGAATTGCACCTTGCAATGCGGAGAAATTACTGTTTGTGCATTTACAATATTCATTGATTTTTGCCATTGAAAAACGTCCAGAAATGATTGAAGCTACTGACTGAATGAAAGGAGCTGGCATCTCACTCTCTTTGAATCTTGTTTATCATGCTAAGAGGAGCAGGAAAAAGCAAAAAATTTCAGAATTGCACCTTGCAATGCGGAGAAATTACTGTTTGTGCATTTACAATATTCATTGATTTTTGCCATTGAAAAACGTCCAGAAATGATTGAAGCTACTGACTGAATGAAAGGAGCTGGCATCTCACTCTCTTTGAATCTTCTTTATCATGCTAAGAGGAGCAGGAAAAAGCAAAAAATTTCAGAATTGCACCTTGCAATGCGGAGAAATTACTGTTTGTGCATTTACAATATTCATTGATTTTTGCCATTGAAAAACATCATGTTATTCATATACCAGAAATGATTGAAGCTACTGACTGAATGAAAGGAGCTGGCATCTCACTCTCTTTGAATCTTCTTTATCATGCTAAGAGGAGCAGGAAAAAGTAAAAAATTTCAGAATTGCACCTTGCAATGCGGAGAAATTACTGTTTGTGCATTTATAATATTCAATGATTTTTGCCATTGAAAAACGTCCAGAAATGATTGAAGCTACTGACTGAACGAAAGGAGCTGGTATCTCACTCTCTTTGAATCTTCTTTATCATGCTAAGAGGAGCAGGAAAAAGCAAAAAATTTCAGAATTGCACCTTGCAATGCGGAGAAATTACTGTTTGTGCATTTACAATATTCATTGATTTTTGCCATTGAAAAACGTCCAGAAATGATTGAAGCTACTGACTGAATGAAAGGAGCTGGCATCTCACTCTCTTTGAATCTTCTTTATCATGCTAAGAGGAGCAGGAAAAAGCAAAAAATTTCAGAATTGCACCTTGCAATGCGGAGAAATTACTGTTTGTGCATTTACAATATTCATTGATTTTTGCCATTGAAAAACATCATGTTATTCATATACCAGAAATGTTTGAAGCTAATGACTGAATGAAAGGAGCTGACATCTCACTCTCTTTGAATCTTCTTTATCATGCTAAGAGGAGCAGGAAAAAGCAAAAAATTTCAGAATTGCACCTTGCAATGCGGAGAAATTACTGTTTGTGCATTTACAATATTCATTGATTTTTGCCATTGAAAAATGTCCAGAAATGATTGAAGCTACTGACTGAATGAAAGGAGCTGGCATCTCACTCTCTTTGAATCTTCTTTATCATGCTAAGAGGAGCAGGAAAAAGCAAAAAATTTCAGAATTGCACCTTGCAATGCGGAGAAATTACTGTTTGTGCATTTACAATATTCATTGATTTTTGCCATTGAAAAACATCATGTTATTCATATACCAGAAATGTTTGAAGCTACTGACTGAATGAAAGGAGCTGGCATCTCACTCTCTTTTAATCTTCTTTATCATGCTAAGAGGAGCAGGAAAAAGCAAAAAATTTCAGAATTGCACCTTGCAATGCGGAGAAATTACTGTTTGTGCATTTACAATATTCATTGATTTTTGCCATTGAAAAACATCATGTTATTCATATACCAGAAATGTTTGAAGCTACTGACTGAATGAAAGGAGCTGGCATCTCACTCTCTTTGAATCTTCTTTATCATGCTAAGAGGAGCAGGAAAAAGCAAAAAATTTCAGAATTGCACCTTGCAATGCGGAGAAATTACTGTTTGTGCATTTACAATATTCATTGATTTTTGCCATTGAAAAACGTCCAGAAATGATTGAAGCTACTGACTGAATGAAAGGAGCTGGCATCTCACTCTCTTTGAATCTTCTTTATCATGCTAAGAGGAGCAGGAAAAAGCAAAAAATTTCAGAATTGCACCTTGCAATGCGGAGAAATTACTGTTTGTGCATTTACAATATTCATTGATTTTTGCCATTGAAAAACGTCCAGAAATGATTGAAGCTACTGACTGAATGAAAGGAGCTGGCATCTCACTCTCTTTGAATCTTCTTTATCATGCTAAGAGGAGCAGGAAAAAGCAAAAAATTTCACAATTGCACCTTGCAATGCGGAGAAATTACTGTTTGTGCATTTACAATATTCATTGATTTTTGCCATTGAAAAACATGTTATTCATATACCAGAAATGTTTGAAGCTACTGACTGAATGAAAGAAGCTGGCACCTCACTCTCTTTGAATCTTCTTTATCATGCTAAGAGGAGCAGGAAAAAGCAAAAAATTTCAGAATTGCACCTTGCAATGCGGAGAAATTACTGTTTGTGCATTTACAATATTCATTGATTTTTGCCATTGAAAAACATCATGTTATTCATATACCAGAAATGATTGAAGCTACTGACTGAATGAAAGTAGCTGGCATCTCACTCTCTTTGAATCGTCTTTATCATGCTAAGAGGAGCAGGAAAAAGCAAAAAATTTCAGAATTGCACCTTGCAATGCGGAGAAATTACTGTTTGTGCATTTACAATATTCATTGATTTTTGCAATTGAAAAACGTCCAGAAATGATTGAAGCTACTGACTGAATGAAAGGAGCTGGCAACTCACTCTCTTTGAATCATGTTTATCATGCTAAGAGGAGCAGGAAAAAGCAAAAAATTTCAGAATTGCACCTTGCAATGCGGAGAAATTACTGTTTGTGCATTTACAATATTCATTGATTTTTGCCATTGAAAAACGTCCAGAAATGATTGAAGCTACTGACTGAATGAAAGGAGCTGGCATCTCACTCTCTTTGAATCTTCTTTATCATGCTAAGAGGAGCAGGAAAAAGCAAAAAATTTCAGAATTGCACCTTGCAATGCGGAGAAATTACTGTTTGTGCATTTACAATATTCATTGATTTTTGCCATTGAAAAACATCATGTTATTCATATACCAGAAATGATTGAAGCTACTGACTGAATGAAAGGAGCTGGCATCTCACTCTCTTTGAATCTTCTTTATCATGCTAAGAGGAGCAGGAAAAAGCAAAAAATTTCAGAATTGCACCTTGCAATGCGGAGAAATTACTGTTTGTGCATTTACAATATTCATTGATTTTTGCCATTGAAAAACGTCCAGAAATGATTGAAGCTACTGACTGAATGAAAGGAGCTGGCATCTCACTCTCTTTGAATCTTCTTTATCATGCTAAGAGGAGCAGGAAAAAGCAAAAAATTTCAGAATTGCACCTTGCAATGCGGAGAAATTACTGTTTGTGCATTTACAATATTCATTGATTTTTGCCATTGAAAAACGTCCAGAAATGATTGAAGCTACTGACTGAATGAAAGGAGCTGGCATCTCACTCTCTTTGAATCTTGTTTATCATGCTAAGAGGAGCAGGAAAAAGCAAAAAATTTCAGAATTGCACCTTGCAATGCGGAGAAATTACTGTTTGTGCATTTACAATATTCATTAATTTTTGCCATTGAAAAACGTCCAGAAATGATTGAAGCTACTGACTGAATGAAAGGAGCTGGCATCTCACTCTCTTTGAATCTTCTTTATCATGCTAAGAGGAGCAGGAAAAAGCAAAAAATTTCAGAATTGCACCTTGCAATGCGGAGAAATTACTGTTTGTGCATTTACAATATTCATTGATTTTTGCCATTGAAAAACATCATGTTATTCATATACCAGAAATGATTGAAGCTACTGACTGAATGAAAGGAGCTGGCATCTCACTCTCTTTGAATCTTCTTTATCATGCTAAGAGGAGCAGGAAAAAGTAAAAAATTTCAGAATTGCACCTTGCAATGCGGAGAAATTACTGTTTGTGCATTTATAATATTCAATGATTTTTGCCATTGAAAAACGTCCAGAAATGATTGAAGCTACTGACTGAACGAAAGGAGCTGGTATCTCACTCTCTTTGAATCTTCTTTATCATGCTAAGAGGAGCAGGAAAAAGCAAAAAATTTCAGAATTGCACCTTGCAATGCGGAGAAATTACTGTTTGTGCATTTACAATATTCATTGATTTTTGCCATTGAAAAACATCATGTTATTCATATACAGGAAATGATTGAAGCTACTGACTGAATGAAAGGAGCTGGCATCTCACTCTCTTTGAATCTTCTTTATCATGCTAAGAGGAGCAGGAAAAAGTAAAAAATTTCAGAATTGCACCTTGCAATGCGGAGAAATTACTGTTTGTGCATTTATAATATTCAATGATTTTTGCCATTGAAAAACGTCCAGAAATGATTGAAGCTACTGACTGAACGAAAGGAGCTGGTATCTCACTCTCTTTGAATCTTCTTTATCATGCTAAGAGGAGCAGGAAAAAGCAAAAAATTTCAGAATTGCACCTTGCAATGCGGAGAAATTACTGTTTGTGCATTTACAATATTCATTGATTTTTGCCATTGAAAAACGTCCAGAAATGATTGAAGCTACTGACTGAATGAAAGGAGCTGGCATCTCACTCTCTTTGAATCTTCTTTATCATGCTAAGAGGAGCAGGAAAAAGCAAAAAATTTCAGAATTGCACCTTGCAATGCGGAGAAATTACTGTTTGTGCATTTACAATATTCATTGATTTTTGCCATTGAAAAACATCATGTTATTCATATACCAGAAATGTTTGAAGCTAATGACTGAATGAAAGGAGCTGACATCTCACTCTCTTTGAATCTTCTTTATCATGCTAAGAGGAGCAGGAAAAAGCAAAAAATTTCAGAATTGCACCTTGCAATGCGGAGAAATTACTGTTTGTGCATTTACAATATTCATTGATTTTTGCCATTGAAAAACGTCCAGAAATGATTGAAGCTACTGACTGAATGAAAGGAGCTGGCATCTCACTCTCTTTGAATCTTCTTTATCATGCTAAGAGGAGCAGGAAAAAGCAAAAAATTTCAGAATTGCACCTTGCAATGCGGAGAAATTACTGTTTGTGCATTTACAATATTCATTGATTTTTGCCATTGAAAAACATCATGTTATTCATATACCAGAAATGTTTGAAGCTACTGACTGAATGAAAGGAGCTGGCATCTCACTCTCTTTGAATCTTCTTTATCATGCTAAGAGGAGCAGGAAAAAGCAAAAAATTTCAGAATTGCACCTTGCAATGCGGAGAAATTACTGTTTGTGCATTTACAATATTCATTGATTTTTGCCATTGAAAAACATCATGTTATTCATATATCAGAAATGTTTGAAGCTACTGACTGAATGAAAGGAGCTGGCATCTCACTCTCTTTGAATCTTCTTTATCATGCTAAGAGGAGCAGGAAAAAGCAAAAAATTTCAGAATTGCACCTTGCAATGTGGAGAAATTACTGTTTGTGCATTTACAATATTCATTGATTTTTACCATTGAAAAACGTCCAGAAATGATTGAAGCTACTGACTGAATGAAAGTAGCTGGCATCTCACTCTCTTTGAATCTTCTTTATCATGCTAAGAGGAGCAGGAAAAAGCAAAAAATTTCAGACTTGCACCTTGCAATGCGGAGAAATTACTGTTTGTGCATTTACAATATTCATTGATTTTTGCCATTGAAAAACATCATGTTATTCATATACCAGAAATGTTTGAAGCTACTGACTGAATGAAAGGAGCTGGCATCTCACTCTCTTTGAATCTTCTTTATCATGCTAAGAGGAGCAGGAAAAAGCAAAAAATTTCAGAATTGCACCTTGCAATGCGGAGAAATTACTGTTTGTGCATTTACAATATTCATTGATATTTGCCATTGAAAAACGTCCAGAAATGATTGAAGCTACTGACTGAATGAAAGGAGCTGGCATCTCTCTCTCTTTGAATCTTCTTTATCATGCTAAGAGGAGCAGGAAAAAGCAAAAAATTTCAGAATTGCACCTTGCAATGCGGAGAAATTACTGTTTGTGCATTTACAATATTCATTGATTTTTGCCATTGAAAAACGTCCAGAAATGATTGAAGCTACTGACTGAATGAAAGGAGCTGGCATCTCACTCTCTTTGAATCTTCTTTATCATGCTAAGAGGAGCAGGAAAAAGCAAAAAATTTCAGAATTGCACCTTGCAATGCGGAGAAATTACTGTTTGTGCATTTACAATATTCATTGATTTTTGCCATTGAAAAACATGTTATTCATATACCAGAAATGTTTGAAGCTACTGACTGAATGAAAGGAGCTGGCACCTCACTCTCTTTGAATCTTCTTTATCATGCTAAGAGGAGCGGGAAAAAGCAAAAAATTTCAGAATTGCACCTTGCAATGCGGAGAAATTACTGTTTGTGCATTTACAATATTCATTGATTTTTGCCATTGAAAAACGTCCAGAAATGATTGAAGGTACTGACTGAATGAAAGGAGCTGGCATCTCACTCTCTTTGAATCTTCTTTATCATGCTAAGAGGAGCAGGAAAAAGCAAAAAATTTCAGAATTGCACCTTGCAATGCGGAGAAATTACTGTTTGTGCATTTACAATATTCATTGATTTTTGCCATTGAAAAACGTCCAGAAATGATTGAAGCTACTGACTGAATGAAAGGAGCTGGCATCTCACTCTCTTTGAATCTTCTTTATCATGCTAAGAGGAGCAGGAGAAAGCAAAAAATTTCAGAATTGCACCTTGCAATGCGGAGAAATTACAGTTTGTGCATTTACAATATTCATTGATTTTTGCCATTGAAAAACATCCAGAAATGATTGAAGCTACTGACTGAATGAAAGGAGCTGGCATCTCACTCTCTTTGAATCTTCTTTATCATGCTAAGAGGAGCAGGAAAAAGCAAAAAATTTCAGAATAGCACCTTGCAATGCGGAGAAATTACTGTTTGTGCATTTACAATATTCATTGATTTTTGCCATTGAAAAACATCATGTTATTCATATACCAGAAATGTTTGAAGCTACTGACTGAATGAAAGGAGCTGGCATCTCACTCTCTTTGAATCTTCTTTATCATGCTAAGAGGAGCAGGAAAAAGCAAAAAATTTCAGAATTGCACCTTGCAATGTGGAGAAATTACTGTTTGTGCATTTACAATATTCATTGATTTTTACCATTGAAAAACGTCCAGAAATGATTGAAGCTACTGACTGAATGAAAGTAGCTGGCATCTCACTCTCTTTGAATCTTCTTTATCATGCTAAGAGGAGCAGGAAAAAGCAAAAAATTTCAGACTTGCACCTTGCAATGCGGAGAAATTACTGTTTGTGCATTTACAATATTCATTGATTTTTGCCATTGAAAAACATCATGTTATTCATATACCAGAAATGTTTGAAGCTACTGACTGAATGAAAGGAGCTGGCATCTCACTCTCTTTGAATCTTCTTTATCATGCTAAGAGGAGCAGGAAAAAGCAAAAAATTTCAGAATTGCACCTTGCAATGCGGAGAAATTACTGTTTGTGCATTTACAATATTCATTGATTTTTGCCATTGAAAAACATCATGTTATTCATATACCAGAAATGTTTGAAGCTACTGACTGAATGAAAGGAGCTGGCATCTCACTCTCTTTGAATCTTCTTTATCATGCTAAGAGGAGCAGGAAAAAGCAAAAAATTTCAGAATTGCACCTTGCAATGTGGAGAAATTACTGTTTGTGCATTTACAATATTCATTGATTTTTACCATTGAAAAACGTCCAGAAATGATTGAAGCTACTGACTGAATGAAAGGAGCTGGCATCTCACTCTCTTTGAATCTTCTTTATCATGCTAAGAGGAGCAGGAAAAAGCAAAAAATTTCAGAATTGCACCTTGCAATGCGGAGAAATTACTGTTTGTGCATTTACAATATTCATTGATTTTTGCCATTGAAAAACATGTTATTCATATACCAGAAATGTTTGAAGCTACTGACTGAATGAAAGGAGCTGGCACCTCACTCTCTTTGAATCTTCTTTATCATGCTAAGAGGAGCGGGAAAAAGCAAAAAATTTCAGAATTGCACCTTGCAATGCGGAGAAATTACTGTTTGTGCATTTATAATATTCAATGATTTTTGCCATTGAAAAACGTCCAGAAATGATTGAAGCTACTGACTGAACGAAAGGAGCTGGCATCTCACTCTCTTTGAATCTTCTTTATCATGCTAAGAGGAGCAGGAAAAAGCAAAAAATTTCAGAATTGCACTTTGCAATGCGGAGAAATTACTGTTTGTGCATTTACAATATTCATTGATTTTTGCCATTGAAAAACATCCAGAAATGATTGAAGCTACTGACTGAATGAAAGGAGCTGGCATCTCACTCTCTTTGAATCTTCTTTATCATGCTAAGAGGAGCAGGAAAAAGCAAAAAATTTCAGAATTGCACCTTGCAATGCGGAGAAATTACTGTTTGTGCATTTACAATATTCATTGATTTTTGCCATTGAAAAACATCATGTTATTCATATACTAGAAATGTTTGAAGCTACTGACTGAATGAAAGGAGCTGACATCTCACTCTCTTTGAATCTTCTTTATCATGCTAAGAGGAGCAGGAAAAAGCAAAAAATTTCAGAATTGCACCTTGCAATGCGGAGAAATTACAGTTTGTGCATTTACAATATTCATTGATTTTTGCCATTGAAAAACATCCAGAAATGATTGAAGCTACTGACTGAATGAAAGGAGCTGGCATCTCACTCTCTTTGAATCTTCTTTATCATGCTAAGAGGAGCAGGAAAAAGCAAAAAATTTCAGAATAGCACCTTGCAATGCGGAGAAATTACTGTTTGTGCATTTACAATATTCATTGATTTTTGCCATTGAAAAACATCATGTTATTCATATACCAGAAATGTTTGAAGCTACTGACTGAATGAAAGGAGCTGGCATCTCACTCTCTTTGAATCTTCTTTATCATGCTAAGAGGAGCAGGAAAAAGCAAAAAATTTCAGAATTGCACCTTGCAATGTGGAGAAATTACTGTTTGTGCATTTACAATATTCATTGATTTTTACCATTGAAAAACGTCCAGAAATGATTGAAGCTACTGACTGAATGAAAGTAGCTGGCATCTCACTCTCTTTGAATCTTCTTTATCATGCTAAGAGGAGCAGGAAAAAGCAAAAAATTTCAGACTTGCACCTTGCAATGCGGAGAAATTACTGTTTGTGCATTTACAATATTCATTGATTTTTGCCATTGAAAAACATCATGTTATTCATATACCAGAAATGTTTGAAGCTACTGACTGAATGAAAGGAGCTGGCATCTCACTCTCTTTGAATCTTCTTTATCATGCTAAGAGGAGCAGGAAAAAGCAAAAAATTTCAGAATTGCACCTTGCAATGCGGAGAAATTACTGTTTGTGCATTTACAATATTCATTGATTTTTGCCATTGAAAAACATCATGTTATTCATATACCAGAAATGTTTGAAGCTACTGACTGAATGAAAGGAGCTGGCATCTCACTCTCTTTGAATCTTCTTTATCATGCTAAGAGGAGCAGGAAAAAGCAAAAAATTTCAGAATTGCACCTTGCAATGTGGAGAAATTACTGTTTCTGCATTTACAATATTCATTGATTTTTACCATTGAAAAACGTCCAGAAATGATTGAAGCTACTGACTGAATGAAAGTAGCTGGCATCTCACTCTCTTTGAATCTTCTTTATCATGCTAAGAGGAGCAGGAAAAAGCAAAAAATTTCAGACTTGCACCTTGCAATGCGGAGAAATTACTGTTTGTGCATTTACAATATTCATTGATTTTTGCCATTGAAAAACATCATGTTATTCATATACCAGAAATGTTTGAAGCTACTGACTGAATGAAAGGAGCTGGCATCTCACTCTCTTTGAATCTTCTTTATCATGCTAAGAGGAGCAGGAAAAAGCAAAAAATTTCAGAATTGCACCTTGCAATGCGGAGAAATTACTGTTTGTGCATTTACAATATTCATTGATTTTTGCCATTGAAAAACATCATGTTATTCATATACCAGAAATGATTGAAGCTACTGACTGAATGAAAGGAGCTGGCATCTCACTCTCTTTGAATCTTCTTTATCATGCTAAGAGGAGCAGGAAAAAGTAAAAAATTTCAGAATTGCACCTTGCAATGCGGAGAAATTACTGTTTGTGCATTTATAATATTCAATGATTTTTGCCATTGAAAAACGTCCAGAAATGATTGAAGCTACTGACTGAACGAAAGGAGCTGGCATCTCACTCTCTTTGAATCTTCTTTATCATGCTAAGAGGAGCAGGAAAAAGCAAAAAATTTCAGAATTGCACCTTGCAATGCGGAGAAATTACTGTTTGTGCATTTACAATATTCATTGATTTTTGCCATTGAAAAACATCCAGAAATGATTGAAGCTACTGACTGAATGAAAGGAGCTGGCATCTCACTCTCTTTGAATCTTCTTTATCATGCAAAGAGGAGCAGGAAAAAGCAAAAAATTTCAGAATTGCACCTTGCAATGCGGAGAAATTACTGTTTGTGCATTTACAATATTCATTGATTTTTGCCATTGAAAAACATCATGTTATTCATATACCAGAAATGTTTGAAGCTACTGACTGAATGAAAGGAGCTGACATCTCACTCTCTTTGAATCTTCTTTATCATGCTAAGAGGAGCAGGAAAAAGCAAAAAATTTCAGAATTGCACCTTGCAATGCGGAGAAATTACTGTTTGTGCATTTACAATATTCATTGATTTTTGCCATTGAAAAACGTCCAGAAATGATTGAAGCTACTGACTGAATGAAAGGAGCTGGCATCTCACTCTCTTTGAATCTTCTTTATCATGCTAAGAGGAGCAGGAAAAAGCAAAAAATTTCAGAATTGCACCTTGCAATGCGGAGAAATTACTGTTTGTGCATTTACAATATTCATTGATTTTTGCCATTGAAAAACATGTTATTCATATACCAGAAATGTTTGAAGCTACTGACTGAATGAAAGGAGCTGGCACCTCACTCTCTTTGAATCTTCTTTATCATGCTAAGAGGAGCGGGAAAAAGCAAAAAATTTCAGAATTGCACCTTGCAATGCGGAGAAATTACTGTTTGTGCATTTATAATATTCAATGATTTTTGCCATTGAAAAACGTCCAGAAATGATTGAAGCTACTGACTGAACGAAAGGAGATGGCATCTCACTCTCTTTGAATCTTCTTTATCATGCTAAGAGGAGCAGGAAAAAGCAAAAAATTTCAGAATTGCACCTTGCAATGCGGAGAAATTACTGTTTGTGCATTTACAATATTCATTGATTTTTGCCATTGAAAAACATCCAGAAATGATTGAAGCTACTGACTGAATGAAAGGAGCTGGCATCTCACTCTCTTTGAATCTTCTTTATCATGCTAAGAGGAGCAGGAAAAAGCAAAAAATTTCAGAATTGCACCTTGCAATGCGGAGAAATTACTGTTTGTGCATTTACAATATTCATTGATTTTTGCCATTGAAAAACATCATGTTATTCATATACCAGAAATGTTTGAAGCTACTGACTGAATGAAAGGAGCTGACATCTCACTCTCTTTGAATCTTCTTTATCATGCTAAGAGGAGCAGGAAAAAGCAAAAAATTTCAGAATTGCACCTTGCAATGCGGAGAAATTACTGTTTGTGCATTTACAATATTCATTGATTTTTGCCATTGAAAAACGTCCAGAAATGATTGAAGCTACTGACTGAATGAAAGGAGCTGGCATCTCACTCTCTTTGAATCTTCTTTATCATGCTAAGAGGAGCAGGAAAAAGCAAAAAATTTCAGAATTGCACCTTGCAATGCGGAGAAATTACTGTTTGTGCATTTACAATATTCATTGATTTTTGCCATTGAAAAACATGTTAATCATATACCAGAAATGTTTGAAGCTACTGACTGAATGAAAGGAGCTGGCACCTCACTCTCTTTGAATCTTCTTTATCATGCTAAGAGCAGCGGGAAAAAGCAAAAAATTTCAGAATTGCACCTTGCAATGCGGAGAAATTACTGTTTGTGCATTTACAATATTCATTGATTTTTGCCATTGAAAAACGTCCAGAAATGATTGAAGGTACTGACTGAATGAAAGGAGCTGTCATCTCACTCTCTTTGAATCTTCTTTATCATGCTAAGAGGAGCAGGAAAAAGCAAAAAATTTCAGAATTGCACCTTGCAATGCGGAGAAATTACTGTTTGTGCATTTACAATATTCATTGGTTTTTGCCATTGAAAAACGTCCAGAAATGATTGAAGCTACTGACTGAATGAAAGGAGCTGGCATCTCACTCTCTTTGAATCTTCTTTATCATGCTAAGAGGAGCAGGAAAAAGCAAAAAATTTCAGAATTGCACCTTGCAATGCGGAGAAATTACAGTTTGTGCATTTACAATATTCATTGATTTTTGCCATTGAAAAACATCCAGAAATGATTGAAGCTACTGACTGAATGAAAGGAGCTGGCATCTCACTCTCTTTGAATCTTCTTTATCATGCTAAGAGGAGCAGGAAAAAGCAAAAAATTTCAGAATTGCACCTTGCAATGCGGAGAAATTACTGTTTGTGCATTTACAATATTCATTGATTTTTGCCATTGAAAAACATCATGTTATT
Source organism: Phyllobates terribilis (assembly GCF_046119375.1). Taxonomy (NCBI): domain Eukaryota; kingdom Metazoa; phylum Chordata; class Amphibia; order Anura; family Dendrobatidae; genus Phyllobates; species Phyllobates terribilis. The sequence goes on along the minus strand of NW_027363986.1, from coordinate 273,943 downwards.
CATATACCAGAAATGTTTGAAGCTACTGACTGAATGAAAGGAGCTGGCATCTCACTCTCTTTGAATCTTCTTTATCATGCTAAGAGGAGCAGGAAAAAGCAAAAAATTTCAGAATTGCACCTTGCAATGTGGAGAAATTACTGTTTGTGCATTTACAATATTCATTGATTTTTACCATTGAAAAACGTCCAGAAATGATTGAAGCTACTGACTGAATGAAAGTAGCTGGCATCTCACTCTCTTTGAATCTTCTTTATCATGCTAAGAGGAGCAGGAAAAAGCAAAAAATTTCAGACTTGCACCTTGCAATGCGGAGAAATTACTGTTTGTGCATTTACAATATTCATTGATTTTTGCCATTGAAAAACATCATGTTATTCATATACCAGAAATGATTGAAGCTACTGACTGAATGAAAGGAGCTGGCATCTCACTCTCTTTGAATCTTCTTTATCATGCTAAGAGGAGCAGGAAAAAGTATAAAATTTCAGAATTGCACCTTGCAATGCGGAGAAATTACTGTTTGTGCATTTATAATATTCAATGATTTTTGCCATTGAAAAACGTCCAGAAATGATTGAAGCTACTGACTGAACGAAAGGAGCTGGCATCTCACTCTCTTTGAATCTTCTTTATCATGCTAAGAGGAGCAGGAAAAAGCAAAAAATTTCAGAATTGCACCTTGCAATGCGGAGAAATTACTGTTTGTGCATTTACAATATTCATTGATTTTTGCCATTGAAAAACATCCAGAAATGATTGAAGCTACTGACTGAATGAAAGGAGCTGGCATCTCACTCTCTTTGAATCTTCTTTATCATGCTAAGAGGAGCAGGAAAAAGCAAAAAATTTCAGAATTGCACCTTGCAATGCGGAGAAATTACTGTTTGTGCATTTACAATATTCATTGATTTTTGCCATTGAAAAACATCATGTTATTCATATACCAGAAATGTTTGAAGCTACTGACTGAATGAAAGGAGCTGACATCTCACTCTCTTTGAATCTTCTTTATCATGCTAAGAGGAGCAGGAAAAAGCAAAAAATTTCAGAATTGCACCTTGCAATGCGGAGAAATTACTGTTTGTGCATTTACAATATTCATTGATTTTTGCCATTGAAAAACGTCCAGAAATGATTGAAGCTACTGACTGAATGAAAGGAGCTGGCATCTCACTCTCTTTGAATCTTCTTTATCATGCTAAGAGGAGCAGGAAAAAGCAAAAAATTTCAGAATTGCACCTTGCAATGCGGAGAAATTACTGTTTGTGCATTTACAATATTCATTGATTTTTGCCATTGAAAAACATGTTATTCATATACCAGAAATGTTTGAAGCTACTGACTGAATGAAAGGAGCTGGCACCTCACTCTCTTTGAATCTTCTTTATCATGCTAAGAGGAGCGGGAAAAAGCAAAAAATTTCAGAATTGCACCTTGCAATGCGGAGAAATTACTGTTTGTGCATTTATAATATTCAATGATTTTTGCCATTGAAAAACGTCCAGAAATGATTGAAGCTACTGACTGAACGAAAGGAGCTGGCATCTCACTCTCTTTGAATCTTCTTTATCATGCTAAGAGGAGCAGGAAAAAGCAAAAAATTTCAGAATTGCACCTTGCAATGCGGAGAAATTACTGTTTGTGCATTTACAATATTCATTGATTTTTGCCATTGAAAAACATGTTATTCATATACCAGAAATGTTTGAAGCTACTGACTGAATGAAAGGAGCTGGCACCTCACTCTCTTTGAATCTTCTTTATCATGCTAAGAGGAGCGGGAAAAAGCAAATAATTTCAGAATTGCACCTTGCAATGCGGAGAAATTACTGTTTGTGCATTTACAATATTCATTGATTTTTGCCAATGAAAAACGTCCAGAAATGATTGAAGGTACTGACTGAATGAAAGGAGCTGGCATCTCACTCTCTTTGAATCTTCTTTATCATGCTAAGAGGAGCAGGAAAAAGCAAAAAATTTCAGAATTGCACCTTGCAATGCGGAGAAATTACTGTTTGTGCATTTACAATATTCATTGGTTTTTGCCATTGAAAAACGTCCAGAAATGATTGAAGCTACTGACTGAATGAAAGGAGCTGGCATCTCACTCTCTTTGAATCTTCTTTATCATGCTAAGAGGAGCAGGAAAAAGGAAAAAATTTCAGAATTGCACCTTGCAATGCGGAGAAATTACAGTTTGTGCATTTACAATATTCATTGATTTTTGCCATTGAAAAACATCCAGAAATGATTGAAGCTACTGACTGAATGAAAGGAGCTGGCATCTCACTCTCTTTGAATCTTCTTTATCATGCTAAGAGGAGCAGGAAAAAGCAAAAAATTTCAGAATTGCACCTTGCAATGCGGAGAAATTACTGTTTGTGCATTTACAATATTCATTGATTTTTGCCATTGAAAAACATCATGTTATTCATATACCAGAAATGTTTGAAGCTACTGACTGAATGAAAGGAGCTGGCATCTCACTCTCTTTGAATCTTCTTTATCATGCTAAGAGGAGCAGGAAAAAGCAAAAAATTTCAGAATTGCACCTTGCAATGTGGAGAAATTACTGTTTGTGCATTTACAATATTCATTGATTTTTACCATTGAAAAACGTCCAGAAATGATTGAAGCTACTGACTGAATGAAAGTAGCTGGCATCTCACTCTCTTTGAATCTTCTTTATCATGCTAAGAGGAGCAGGAAAAAGCAAAAAATTTCAGACTTGCACCTTGCAATGCGGAGAAATTACTGTTTGTGCATTTACAATATTCATTGATTTTTGCCATTGAAAAACATCATGTTATTCATATACCAGAAATGTTTGAAGCTACTGACTGAATGAAAGGAGCTGGCATCTCACTCTCTTTGAATCTTCTTTATCATGCTAAGAGGAGCAGGAAAAAGCAAAAAATTTCAGAATTGCACCTTGCAATGCGGAGAAATTACTGTTTGTGCATTTACAATATTCATTGATTTTTGCCATTGAAAAACATCATGTTATTCATATACCAGAAATGTTTGAAGCTACTGACTGAATGAAAGGAGCTGGCATCTCACTCTCTTTGAATCTTCTTTATCATGCTAAGAGGAGCAGGAAAAAGCAAAAAATTTCAGAATTGCACCTTGCAATGTGGAGAAATTACTGTTTGTGCATTTACAATATTCATTGATTTTTACCATTGAAAAACGTCCAGAAATGATTGAAGCTACTGACTGAATGAAAGTAGCTGGCATCTCACTCTCTTTGAATCTTCTTTATCATGCTAAGAGGAGCAGGAAAAAGCAAAAAATTTCAGACTTGCACCTTGCAATGCGGAGAAATTACTGTTTGTGCATTTACAATATTCATTGATTTTTGCCATTGAAAAACATCATGTTATTCATATACCAGAAATGTTTGAAGCTACTGACTGAATGAAAGGAGCTGGCATCTCACTCTCTTTGAATCTTCTTTATCATGCTAAGAGGAGCAGGAAAAAGCAAAAAATTTCAGAATTGCACCTTGCAATGCGGAGAAATTACTGTTTGTGCATTTACAATATTCATTGATTTTTGCCACTGAAAAACATCATGTTATTCATATACCAGAAATGATTGAAGCTACTGACTGAATGAAAGGAGCTGGCATTTCACTCTCTTTGAATCTTCTTTATCATGCTAAGAGGAGCAGAAAAAAGTAAAAAATTTCAGAATTGCACCTTGCAATGCGGAGAAATTACTGTTTGTGCATTTATAATATTCAATGATTTTTGCCATTGAAAAACGTCCAGAAATGATTGAAGCTACTGACTGAACGAAAGGAGCTGGCATCTCACTCTCTTTGAATCTTCTTTATCATGCTAAGAGGAGCAGGAAAAAGCAAAAAATTTCAGAATTGCACCTTGCAATGCGGAGAAATTACTGTTTGTGCATTTACAATATTCATTGATTTTTGCCATTGAAAAACATCAAGAAATGATTGAAGCTACTGACTGAATGAAAGGAGCTGGCATCTCACTCTCTTTGAATCTTCTTTATCATGCTAAGAGGAGCAGGAAAAAGCAAAAAATTTCAGAATTGCACCTTGCAATGCGGAGAAATTACTGTTTGTGCATTTACAATATTCATTGATTTTTGCCATTGAAAAACATCATGTTATTCATATACCAGAAATGTTTGAAGCTACTGACTGAATGAAAGGAGCTGACATCTCACTCTCTTTGAATCTTCTTTATCATGCTAAGAGGAGCAGGAAAAAGCAAAAAATTTCAGAATTGCACCTTGCAATGCGGAGAAATTACTGTTTGTGCATTTACAATATTCATTGATTTTTGCCATTGAAAAACGTCCAGAAATGATTGAAGCTACTGACTGAATGAAAGGAGCTGGCATCTCACTCTCTTTGAATCTTCTTTATCATGCAAAGAGGAGCAGGAAAAAGCAAAAAATTTCAGAATTGCACCTTGCAATGCGGAGAAATTACTGTTTGTGCATTTACAATATTCATTGATTTTTGCCATTGAAAAACATGTTATTCATATACCAGAAATGTTTGAAGCTACTGACTGAATGAAAGGAGCTGGCACCTCACTCTCTTTGAATCTTCTTTATCATGCTAAGAGGAGCGGGAAAAAGCAAAAAATTTCAGAATTGCACCTTGCAATGCGGAGAAATTACTGTTTGTGCATTTACAATATTCATTGATTTTTGCCATTGAAAAACGTCCAGAAATGATTGAAGGTACTGACTGAATGAAAGGAGCTGGCATCTCACTCTCTTTGAATCTTCTTTATCATGCTAAGAGGAGCAGGAAAAAGCAAAAAATTTCAGAATTGCACCTTGCAATGCGGAGAAATTACTGTTTGTGCATTTACAATATTCATTGGTTTTTGCCATTGAAAAACGTCCAGAAATGATTGAAGCTACTGACTGAATGAAAGGAGCTGGCATCTCACTCTCTTTGAATCTTCTTTATCATGCTAAGAGGAGCAGGAAAAAGCAAAAAATTTCAGAATTGCACCTTGCAATGCGGAGAAATTACAGTTTGTGCATTTACAATATTCATTGATTTTTGCCATTGAAAAACATCCAGAAATGATTGAAGCTACTGACTGAATGAAAGGAGCTGGCATCTCACTCTCTTTGAATCTTCTTTATCATGCTAAGAGGAGCAGGAAAAAGCAAAAAATTTCAGAATTGCACCTTGCAATGCGGAGAAATTACTGCTTGTGCATTTACAATATTCATTGATTTTTGCCATTGAAAAACATCATGTTATTCATATACCAGAAATGTTTGAAGCTACTGACTGAATGAAAGGAGCTGGCATCTCACTCTCTTTGAATCTTCTTTATCATGCTAAGAGGAGCAGGAAAAAGCAAAAAATTTCAGAATTGCACCTTGCAATGTGGAGAAATTACTGTTTGTGCATTTACAATATTCATTGATTTTTACCATTGAAAAACGTCCAGAAATGATTGAAGCTACTGACTGAATGAAAGTAGCTGGCATCTCACTCTCTTTGAATCTTCTTTATCATGCTAAGAGGAGCAGGAAAAAGCAAAAAATTTCAGACTTGCACCTTGCAATGCGGAGAAATTACTGTTTGTGCATTTACAATATTCATTGATTTTTGCCATTGAAAAACATCATGTTATTCATATACCAGAAATGTTTGAAGCTACTGACTGAATGAAAGGAGCTGGCATCTCACTCTCTTTGAATCTTCTTTATCATGCTAAGAGGAGCAGGAAAAAGCAAAAAATTTCAGAATTGCACCTTGCAATGCGGAGAAATTACTGTTTGTGCATTTACAATATTCATTGATTTTTGCCATTGAAAAACATCATGTTATTCATATACCAGAAATGTTTGAAGCTACTGACTGAATGAAAGGAGCTGGCATCTCACTCTCTTTGAATCTTCTTTATCATGCTAAGAGGAGCAGGAAAAAGCAAAAAATTTCAGAATTGCACCTTGCAATGTGGAGAAATTACTGTTTGTGCATTTACAATATTCATTGATTTTTACCATTGAAAAACGTCCAGAAATGATTGAAGCTACTGACTGAATGAAAGTAGCTGGCATCTCACTCTCTTTGAATCTTCTTTATCATGCTAAGAGGAGCAGGAAAAAGCAAAAAATTTCAGACTTGCACCTTGCAATGCGGAGAAATTACTGTTTGTGCATTTACAATATTCATTGATTTTTGCCATTGAAAAACATCATGTTATTCATATACCAGAAATGATTGAAGCTACTGACTGAATGAAAGGAGCTGGCATCTCACTCTCTTTGAATCTTCTTTATCATGCTAAGAGGAGCAGGAAAAAGTAAAAAAAATTTCAGAATTGCACCTTGCAATGCGGAGAAATTACTGTTTGTGCATTTATAATATTCAATGATTTTTGCCATTGAAAAACGTCCAGAAATGATTGAAGCTACTGACTGAACGAAAGGAGCTGGCATCTCACTCTCTTTGAATCTTCTTTATCATGCTAAGAGGAGCAGGAAAAAGCAAAAAATTTCAGAATTGCACCTTGCAATGCGGAGAAATTACTGTTTGTGCATTTACAATATTCATTGATTTTTGCCATTGAAAAACATCATGTTATTCATATACCAGAAATGTTTGAAGCTACTGACTGAATGAAAGGAGCTGACATCTCACTCTCTTTGAATCTTCTTTATCATGCTAAGAGGAGCAGGAAAAAGCAAAAAATTTCAGAATTGCACCTTGCAATGCGGAGAAATTACTGTTTGTGCATTTACAATATTCATTGATTTTTGCCATTGAAAAACATCCAGAAATGATTGAAGCTACTGACTGAATGAAAGGAGCTGGCATCTCACTCTCTTTGAATCTTCTTTATCATGCTAAGAGGAGCAGGAAAAAGCAAAAAATTTCAGAATTGCACCTTGCAATGCGGAGAAATTACTGTTTGTGCATTTACAATATTCATTGATTTTTGCCATTGAAAAACATCATGTTATTCATATACCAGAAATGTTTGAAGCTACTGACTGAATGAAAGGAGCTGGCATCTCACTCTCTTTGAATCTTCTTTATCATGCTAAGAGGAGCAGGAAAAAGCAAAAAATTTCAGAATTGCACCTTGCAATGCGGAGAAATTACTGTTTGTGCATTTACAATATTCATTGATTTTTGCCATTGAAAAACGTCCAGAAATGATTGAAGTTACTGACTGAATGAAAGGAGCTGGCATCTCACTCTCTTTGAATCTTCTTTATCATGCTAAGAGGAGCAGGAAAAAGCAAAAAATTTCAGAATTGCACCTTGCAATGCGGAGAAATTACTGTTTGTGCATTTACAATATTCATTGGTTTTTGCCATTGAAAAACGTCCAGAAATGATTGAAGCTACTGACTGAATGAAAGGAGCTGGCATCTCACTCTCTTTGAATCTTCTTTATCATGCAAAGAGGAGCAGGAAAAAGCAAAAAATTTCAGAATTGCACCTTGCAATGCGGAGAAATTACTGTTTGTGCATTTACAATATTCATTGATTTTTGCCATTGAAAAACATGTTATTCATATACCAGAAATGTTTGAAGCTACTGACTGAATGAAAGGAGCTGGCACCTCACTCTCTTTGAATCTTCTTTATCATGCTAAGAGGAGCGGGAAAAAGCAAAAAATTTCAGAATTGCACCTTGCAATGCGGAGAAATTACTGTTTGTGCATTTACAATATTCATTGATTTTTGCCATTGAAAAACGTCCAGAAATGATTGAAGGTACTGACTGAATGAAAGGAGCTGGCATCTCACTCTCTTTGAATCTTCTTTATCATGCTAAGAGGAGCAGGAAAAAGCAAAAAATTTCAGAATTGCACCTTGCAATGCGGAGAAATTACTGTTTGTGCATTTACAATATTCATTGGTTTTTGCCATTGAAAAACGTCCAGAAATGATTGAAGCTACTGACTGAATGAAAGGAGCTGGCATCTCACTCTCTTTGAATCTTCTTTATCATGCTAAGAGGAGCAGGAAAAAGCAAAAAATTTCAGAATTGCACCTTGCAATGCGGAGAAATTACAGTTTGTGCATTTACAATATTCATTGATTTTTGCCATTGAAAAACATCCAGAAATGATTGAAGCTACTGACTGAATGAAAGGAGCTGGCATCTCACTCTCTTTGAATCTTCTTTATCATGCTAAGAGGAGCAGGAAAAAGCAAAAAATTTCAGAATTGCACCTTGCAATGCGGAGAAATTACTGCTTGTGCATTTACAATATTCATTGATTTTTGCCATTGAAAAACATCATGTTATTCATATACCAGAAATGTTTGAAGCTACTGACTGAATGAAAGGAGCTGGCATCTCACTCTCTTTGAATCTTCTTTATCATGCTAAGAGGAGCAGGAAAAAGCAAAAAATTTCAGAATTGCACCTTGCAATGTGGAGAAATTACTGTTTGTGCATTTACAATATTCATTGATTTTTACCATTGAAAAACGTCCAGAAATGATTGAAGCTACTGACTGAATGAAAGTAGCTGGCATCTCACTCTCTTTGAATCTTCTTTATCATGCTAAGAGGAGCAGGAAAAAGCAAAAAATTTCAGACTTGCACCTTGCAATGCGGAGAAATTACTGTTTGTGCATTTACAATATTCATTGATTTTTGCCATTGAAAAACATCATGTTATTCATATACCAGAAATGTTTGAAGCTACTGACTGAATGAAAGGAGCTGGCATCTCACTCTCTTTGAATCTTCTTTATCATGCTAAGAGGAGCAGGAAAAAGCAAAAAATTTCAGAATTGCACCTTGCAATGCGGAGAAATTACTGTTTGTGCATTTACAATATTCATTGATTTTTGCCATTGAAAAACATCATGTTATTCATATACCAGAAATGTTTGAAGCTACTGACTGAATGAAAGGAGCTGGCATCTCACTCTCTTTGAATCTTCTTTATCATGCTAAGAGGAGCAGGAAAAAGCAAAAAATTTCAGAATTGCACCTTGCAATGTGGAGAAATTACTGTTTGTGCATTTACAATATTCATTGATTTTTACTATTGAAAAACGTCCAGAAATGATTGAAGCTACTGACTGAATGAAAGTAGCTGGCATCTCACTCTCTTTGAATCTTCTTTATCATGCTAAGAGGAGCAGGAAAAAGCAAAAAATTTCAGACTTGCACCTTGCAATGCGGAGAAATTACTGTTTGTGCATTTACAATATTCATTGATTTTTGCCATTGAAAAACATCATGTTATTCATATACCAGAAATGATTGAAGCTACTGACTGAATGAAAGGAGCTGGCATCTCACTCTCTTTGAATCTTCTTTATCATGCTAAGAGGAGCAGGAAAAAGTAAAAAAAATTTCAGAATTGCACCTTGCAATGCGGAGAAATTACTGTTTGTGCATTTATAATATTCAATGATTTTTGCCATTGAAAAACGTCCAGAAATGATTGAAGCTACTGACTGAACGAAAGGAGCTGGCATCTCACTCTCTTTGAATCTTCTTTATCATGCTAAGAGGAGCAGGAAAAAGCAAAAAATTTCAGAATTGCACCTTGCAATGCGGAGAAATTACTGTTTGTGCATTTACAATATTCATTGATTTTTGCCATTGAAAAACATCATGTTATTCATATACCAGAAATGTTTGAAGCTACTGACTGAATGAAAGGAGCTGACATCTCACTCTCTTTGAATCTTCTTTATCATGCTAAGAGGAGCAGGAAAAAGCAAAAAATTTCAGAATTGCACCTTGCAATGCGGAGAAATTACTGTTTGTGCATTTACAATATTCATTGATTTTTGCCTTTGAAAAACATCCAGAAATGATTGAAGCTACTGACTGAATGAAAGGAGCTGGCATCTCACTCTCTTTGAATCTTCTTTATCATGCTAAGAGGAGCAGGAAAAAGCAAAAAATTTCAGAATTGCACCTTGCAATGCGGAGAAATTACTGTTTGTGCATTTACAATATTCATTGATTTTTGCCATTGAAAAACATCATGTTATTCATATACCAGAAATGTTTGAAGCTACTGACTGAATGAAAGGAGCTGGCATCTCACTCTCTTTGAATCTTCTTTATCATGCTAAGAGGAGCAGGAAAAAGCAAAAAATTTCAGAATTGCACCTTGCAATGCGGAGAAATTACTGTTTGTGCATTTACAATATTCATTGATTTTTGCCATTGAAAAACGTCCAGAAATGATTGAAGTTACTGACTGAATGAAAGGAGCTGGCATCTCACTCTCTTTGAATCTTCTTTATCATGCTAAGAGGAGCAGGAAAAAGCAAAAAATTTCAGAATTGCACCTTGCAATGCGGAGAAATTACTGTTTGTGCATTTACAATATTCATTGGTTTTTGCCATTGAAAAACGTCCAGAAATGATTGAAGCTACTGACTGAATGAAAGGAGCTGGCATCTCACTCTCTTTGAATCTTCTTTATCATGCTAAGAGGAGCAGGAAAAAGCAAAAAATTTCAGAATTGCACCTTGCAATGCGGAGAAATTACAGTTTGTGCATTTACAATATTCATTGATTTTTGCCATTGAAAAACATCCAGAAATGATTGAAGCTACTGACTGAATGAAAGGAGCTGGCATCTCACTCTCTTTGAATCTTCTTTATCATGCTAAGAGGAGCAGGAAAAAGCAAAAAATTTCAGAATTGCACCTTGCAATGCGGAGAAATTACTGTTTGTGCATTTACAATATTCATTGATTTTTGCCATTGAAAAACATCATGTTATTCATATACCAGAAATGTTTGAAGCTACTGACTGAATGAAAGGAGCTGGCATCTCACTCTCTTTGAATCTTCTTTATCATGCTAAGAGGAGCGGGAAAAAGCAAAAAATTTCAGAATTGCACCTTGCAATGCGGAGAAATTACTGTTTGTGCATTTACAATATTCATTGATTTTTGCCATTGAAAAACGTCCAGAAATGATTGAAGGTACTGACTGAATGAAAGGAGCTGGCATCTCACTCTCTTTGAATCTTCTTTATCATGCTAAGAGGAGCAGGAAAAAGCAAAAAATTTCAGAATTGCACCTTGCAATGCGGAGAAATTACTGTTTGTGCATTTACAATATTCATTGGTTTTTGCCATTGAAAAACGTCCAGAAATGATTGAAGCTACTGACTGAATGAAAGGAGCTGGCATCTCACTCTCTTTGAATCTTCTTTATCATGCTAAGAGGAGCAGGAAAAAGCAAAAAATTTCAGAATTGCACCTTGCAATGCGGAGAAATTACAGTTTGTGCATTTACAATATTCATTGATTTTTGCCATTGAAAAACATCCAGAAATGATTGAAGCTACTGACTGAATGAAAGGAGCTGGCATCTCACTCTCTTTGAATCTTCTTTATCATGCTAAGAGGAGCAGGAAAAAGCAAAAAATTTCAGAATTGCACCTTGCAATGCGGAGAAATTACTGCTTGTGCATTTACAATATTCATTGATTTTTGCCATTGAAAAACATCATGTTATTCATATACCAGAAATGTTTGAAGCTACTGACTGAATGAAAGGAGCTGGCATCTCACTCTCTTTGAATCTTCTTTATCATGCTAAGAGGAGCAGGAAAAAGCAAAAAATTTCAGAATTGCACCTTGCAATGCGGAGAAATTACTGTTTGTGCATTTACAATATTCATTGATTTTTGCCATTGAAAAACATCATGTTATTCATATACCAGAAATGTTTGAAGCTACTGACTGAATGAAAGGAGCTGGCATCTCACTCTCTTTGAATCTTCTTTATCATGCTAAGAGGAGCAGGAAAAAGCAAAAAATTTCAGAATTGCACCTTGCAATGCGGAGAAATTACTGTTTGTGCATTTACAATATTCATTGATTTTTGCCATTGAAAAACGTCCAGAAATGATTGAAGTTACTGACTGAATGAAAGGAGCTGGCATCTCACTCTCTTTGAATCTTCTTTATCATGCTAAGAGGAGCAGGAAAAAGCAAAAAATTTCAGAATTGCACCTTGCAATGCGGAGAAATTACTGTTTGTGCATTTACAATATTCATTGGTTTTTGCCATTGAAAAACGTCCAGAAATGATTGAAGCTACTGACTGAATGAAAGGAGCTGGCATCTCACTCTCTTTGAATCTTCTTTATCATGCTAAGAGGAGCAGGAAAAAGCAAAAAATTTCAGAATTGCACCTTGCAATGCGGAGAAATTACAGTTTGTGCATTTACAATATTCATTGATTTTTGCCATTGAAAAACATCCAGAAATGATTGAAGCTACTGACTGAATGAAAGGAGCTGGCATCTCACTCTCTTTGAATCTTCTTTATCATGCTAAGAGGAGCAGGAAAAAGCAAAAAATTTCAGAATTGCACCTTGCAATGCGGAGAAATTACTGTTTGTGCATTTACAATATTCATTGATTTTTGCCATTGAAAAACATCATGTTATTCATATACCAGAAATGTTTGAAGCTACTGACTGAATGAAAGGAGCTGGCATCTCACTCTCTTTGAATCTTCTTTATCATGCTAAGAGGAGCGGGAAAAAGCAAAAAATTTCAGAATTGCACCTTGCAATGCGGAGAAATTACTGTTTGTGCATTTACAATATTCATTGATTTTTGCCATTGAAAAACGTCCAGAAATGATTGAAGGTACTGACTGAATGAAAGGAGCTGGCATCTCACTCTCTTTGAATCTTCTTTATCATGCTAAGAGGAGCAGGAAAAAGCAAAAAATTTCAGAATTGCACCTTGCAATGCGGAGAAATTACTGTTTGTGCATTTACAATATTCATTGGTTTTTGCCATTGAAAAACGTCCAGAAATGATTGAAGCTACTGACTGAATGAAAGGAGCTGGCATCTCACTCTCTTTGAATCTTCTTTATCATGCTAAGAGGAGCAGGAAAAAGCAAAAAATTTCAGAATTGCACCTTGCAATGCGGAGAAATTACAGTTTGTGCATTTACAATATTCATTGATTTTTGCCATTGAAAAACATCCAGAAATGATTGAAGCTACTGACTGAATGAAAGGAGCTGGCATCTCACTCTCTTTGAATCTTCTTTATCATGCTAAGAGGAGCAGGAAAAAGCAAAAAATTTCAGAATTGCACCTTGCAATGCGGAGAAATTACTGCTTGTGCATTTACAATATTCATTGATTTTTGCCATTGAAAAACATCATGTTATTCATATACCAGAAATGTTTGAAGCTACTGACTGAATGAAAGGAGCTGACATCTCACTCTCTTTGAATCTTCTTTATCATGCTAAGAGGAGCAGGAAAAAGCAAAAAATTTCAGAATTGCACCTTGCAATGCGGAGAAATTACTGTTTGTGCATTTACAATATTCATTGATTTTTGCCATTGAAAAACATCCAGAAATGATTGAAGCTACTGACTGAATGAAAGGAGCTGGCATCTCACTCTCTTTGAATCTTCTTTATCATGCTAAGAGGAGCAGGAAAAAGCAAAAAATTTCAGAATTGCACCTTGCAATGCGGAGAAATTACTGTTTGTGCATTTACAATATTCATTGATTTTTGCCATTGAAAAACATCATGTTATTCATATACCAGAAATGTTTGAAGCTACTGACTGAATGAAAGGAGCTGGCATCTCACTCTCTTTGAATCTTCTTTATCATGCTAAGAGGAGCAGGAAAAAGCAAAAAATTTCAGAATTGCACCTTGCAATGCGGAGAAATTACTGTTTGTGCATTTACAATATTCATTGATTTTTGCCATTGAAAAACATCATGTTATTCATATACCAGAAATGTTTGAAGCTACTGACTGAATGAAAGGAGCTGGCATCTCACTCTCTTTGAATCTTCTTTATCATGCTAAGAGGAGCAGGAAAAAGCAAAAAATTTCAGAATTGCACCTTGCAATGTGGAGAAATTACTGTTTGTGCATTTACAATATTCATTGATTTTTACCATTGAAAAACGTCCAGAAATGATTGAAGCTACTGACTGAATGAAAGTAACTGGCATCTCACTCTCTTTGAATCTTCTTTATCATGCTAAGAGGAGCAGGAAAAAGCAAAAAATTTCAGAATTGCACCTTGCAATGCGGAGAAATTACTGTTTGTGCATTTACAATATTCATTGATTTTTGCCATTGAAAAACATCATGTTATTCATATACCAGAAATGTTTGAAGCTACTGACTGAATGAAAGGAGCTGGCATCTCACTCTCTTTGAATCTTCTTTATCATGCTAAGAGGAGCAGGAAAAAGCAAAAAATTTCAGAATTGCACCTTGCAATGCGGAGAAATTACTGTTTGTGCATTTACAATATTCATTGATTTTTGCCATTGAAAAACGTCCAGAAATGATTGAAGCTACTGACTGAATGAAAGGAGCTGGCATCTCACTCTCTTTGAATCTTCTTTATCATGCTAAGAGGAGCAGGAAAAAGCAAAAAATTTCAGAATTGCACCTTGCAATGCGGAGAAATTACTGTTTGTGCATTTACAATCTTCATTAATTTTTGCCATTGAAAAACGTCCAGAAATGATTGAAGCTACTGACTGAATGAAAGGAGCTGGCATCTCACTCTCTTTGAATCTTCTTTATCATGCTAAGAGGAGCAGGAAAAATCAAAAAATTTCAGAATTGCACCTTGCAATGCGGAGAAATTACTGTTTGTGCATTTACAATATTCATTGATTTTTGCCATTGAAAAACATGTTATTCATATACCAGAAATGTTTGAAGCTACTGACTGAATGAAAGGAGCTGGCACCTCACTCTCTTTGAATCTTCTTTATCATGCTAAGAGGAGCGGGAAAAAGCAAAAAATTTCAGAATTGCACCTTGCAATGCGGAGAAATTACTGTTTGTGCATTTACAATATTCATTGATTTTTGCCATTGAAAAACGTCCAGAAATGATTGAAGGTACTGACTGAATGAAAGGAGCTGGCATCTCACTCTCTTTGAATCTTCTTTATCATGCTAAGAGGAGCAGGAAAAAGCAAAAAATTTCAGAATTGCACCTTGCAATGCGGAGAAATTACTGTTTGTGCATTTACAATATTCATTGATTTTTGCCATTGAAAAACATCATGTTATTCATATACCAGAAATGATTGAAGCTACTGACTGAATGAAAGGAGCTGGCATCTCACTCTCTTTGAATCTTCTTTATCATGCTAAGAGGAGCAGGAAAAAGTAAAAAATTTCAGAATTGCACCTTGCAATGCGGAGAAATTACTGTTTGTGCATTTATAATATTCAATGATTTTTGCCATTGAAAAACGTCCAGAAATGATAGAAGCTACTGACTGAACGAAAGGAGCTGGCATCTCACTCTCTTTGAATCTTCTTTATCATGCTAAGAGGAGCAGGAAAAAGCAAAAAATTTCAGAATTGCACCTTGCAATGCGGAGAAATTACTGTTTGTGCATTTACAATATTCATTGATTTTTGCCATTGAAAAACATCCAGAAATGATTGAAGCTACTGACTGAATGAAAGGAGCTGGCATCTCACTCTCTTTGAATCTTCTTTATCATGCTAAGAGGAGCAGGAAAAAGCAAAAAATTTCAGAATTGCACCTTGCAATGCGGAGAAATTACTGTTTGTGCATTTACAATATTCATTGATTTTTGCCATTGAAAAACATCATGTTATTCATATACCAGAAATGTTTGAAGCTACTGACTGAATGAAAGGAGCTGACATCTCACTCTCTTTGAATCTTCTTTATCATGCTAAGAGGAGCAGGAAAAAGCAAAAAATTTCAGAATTGCACCTTGCAATGCGGAGAAATTACTGTTTGTGCATTTACAATATTCATTGATTTTTGCCATTGAAAAACATCCAGAAATGATTGAAGCTACTGACTGAATGAAAGGAGCTGGCATCTCACTCTCTTTGAATCTTCTTTATCATGCTAAGAGGAGCAGGAAAAAGCAAAAAATTTCAGAATTGCACCTTGCAATGCGGAGAAATTACTGTTTGTGCATTTACAATATTCATTGATTTTTGCCATTGAAAAACATCATGTTATTCATATACCAGAAATGTTTGAAGCTACTGACTGAATGAAAGGAGCTGGCATCTCACTCTCTTTGAATCTTCTTTATCATGCTAAGAGGAGCAGGAAAAAGCAAAAAATTTCAGAATTGCACCTTGCAATGCGGAGAAATTACTGTTTGTGCATTTACAATATTCATTGATTTTTGCCATTGAAAAACATCATGTTATTCATATACCAGAAATGTTTGAAGCTACTGACTGAATGAAAGGAGCTGGCATCTCACTCTCTTTGAATCTTCTTTATCATGCTAAGAGGAGCAGGAAAAAGCAAAAAATTTCAGAATTGCACCTTGCAATGTGGAGAAATTACTGTTTGTGCATTTACAATATTCATTGATTTTTACCATTGAAAAACGTCCAGAAATGATTGAAGCTACTGACTGAATGAAAGTAACTGGCATCTCACTCTCTTTGAATCTTCTTTATCATGCTAAGAGGAGCAGGAAAAAGCAAAAAATTTCAGACTTGCACCTTGCAATGCGGAGAAATTACTGTTTGTGCATTTACAATATTCATTGATTTTTGCCATTGAAAAACATCATGTTATTCATATACCAGAAATGTTTGAAGCTACTGACTGAATGAAAGGAGCTGGCATCTCACTCTCTTTGAATCTTCTTTATCATGCTAAGAGGAGCAGGAAAAAGCAAAAAATTTCAGAATTGCACCTTGCAATGCGGAGAAATTACTGTTTGTGCATTTACAATATTCATTGATTTTTGCCATTGAAAAACGTCCAGAAATGATTGAAGCTACTGACTGAATGAAAGGAGCTGGCATCTCACTCTCTTTGAATCTTCTTTATCATGCTAAGAGGAGCAGGAAAAAGCAAAAAATTTCAGAATTGCACCTTGCAATGCGGAGAAATTACTGTTTGTGCATTTACAATCTTCATTAATTTTTGCCATTGAAAAATGTCCAGAAATGATTGAAGCTACTGACTGAATGAAAGGAGCTGGCATCTCACTCTCTTTGAATCTTCTTTATCATGCTAAGAGGAGCAGGAAAAATCAAAAAATTTCAGAATTGCACCTTGCAATGCAGAGAAATTACTGTTTGTGCATTTACAATATTCATTGATTTTTGCCATTGAAAAACATGTTATTCATATACCAGAAATGTTTGAAGCTACTGACTGAATGAAAGGAGCTGGCACCTCACTCTCTTTGAATCTTCTTTATCATGCTAAGAGGAGCGGGAAAAAGCAAAAAATTTCAGAATTGCACCTTGCAATGCGGAGAAATTACTGTTTGTGCATTTACAATATTCATTGATTTTTGCCATTGAAAAACGTCCAGAAATGATTGAAGGTACTGACTGAATGAAAGGAGCTGGCATCTCACTCTCTTTGAATCTTCTTTATCATGCTAAGAGGAGCAGGAAAAAGCAAAAAATTTCAGAATTGCACCTTGCAATGCGGAGAAATTACTGTTTGTGCATTTACAATATTCATTGATTTTTGCCACTGAAAAACGTCCAGAAATGATTGAAGCTACTGACTGAATGAAAGGAGCTGGCATCTCACTCTCTTTGAATCTTCTTTATCATGCTAAGAGGAGCAGGAAAAAGCAAAAAATTTCAGAATTGCACCTTGCAATGCGGAGAAATTACAGTTTGTGCATTTACAATATTCATTGATTTTTGCCATTGAAAAACATCCAGAAATGATTGAAGCTACTGACTGAATGAAAGGAGCTGGCATCTCACTCTCTTTGAATCTTCTTTATCATGCTAAGAGGAGCAGGAAAAAGCAAAAAATTTCAGAATTGCACCTTGCAATGCGGAGAAATTACTGTTTGTGCATTTACAATATTCATTGATTTTTGCCATTGAAAAACATCATGTTATTCATATACCAGAAATGTTTGAAGCTACTGACTGAATGAAAGGAGCTGGCATCTCACTCTCTTTGAATCTTCTTTATCATGCTAAGAGGAGCAGGAAAAAGCAAAAAATTTCAGAATTGCACCTTGCAATGTGGAGAAATTACTGTTTGTGCATTTACAATATTCATTGATTTTTACCATTGAAAAACGTCCAGAAATGATTGAAGCTACTGACTGAATGAAAGTAGCTGGCATCTCACTCTCTTTGAATCTTCTTTATCATGCTAAGAGGAGCAGGAAAAAGCAAAAAATTTCAGACTTGCACCTTGCAATGCGGAGAAATTACTGTTTGTGCATTTACAATATTCATTGATTTTTGCCATTGAAAAACATCATGTTATTCATATACCAGAAATGTTTGAAGCTACTGACTGAATGAAAGGAGCTGGCATCTCACTCTCTTTGAATCTTCTTTATCATGCTAAGAGGAGCAGGAAAAAGCAAAAAATTTCAGAATTGCACCTTGCAATGCGGAGAAATTACTGTTTGTACATTTACAATATTCATTGATTTTTGCCATTGAAAAACATCCAGAAATGATTGAAGCTACTGACTGAATGAAAGGAGCTGGCATCTCACTCTCTTTGAATCTTCTTTATCATGCTAAGAGGAGCAGGAAAAAGCAAAAAATTTCAGAATTGCACCTTGCAATGCGGAGAAATTACTGTTTGTGCATTTACAATATTCATTGATTTTTGCCATTGAAAAACATCATGTTATTCATATACCAGAAATGTTTGAAGCTACTGACTGAATGAAAGGAGCTGACATCACACTCTCTTTGAATCTTCTTTATCATGCTAAGAGGAGCAGGAAAAAGCAAAAGATTTCAGAATTGCACCTTGCAATGCGGAGAAATTACTGTTTGTGCATTTACAATATTCATTGATTTTTGCCATTGAAAAACATCCAGAAATGATTGAAGCTACTGACTGAATGAAAAGAGCTGGCATCTCACTCTCTTTGAATCTTCTTTATCATGCTAAGAGGAGCAGGAAAAAGCAAAAAATTTCAGAATTGCACCTTGCAATGCGGAGAAATTACTGTTTGTGCATTTACAATATTCATTGATTTTTGCCATTGAAAAACATCATGTTATTCATATACCAGAAATGTTTGAAGCTACTGACTGAATGAAAGGAGCTGGCATCTCACTCTCTTTGAATCTTCTTTATCATGCTAAGAGGAGCAGGAAAAAGCAAAAAATTTCAGAATTGCACCTTGCAATGTGGAGAAATTACTGTTTGTGCATTTACAATATTCATTGATTTTTACGATTGAAAAACGTCCAGAAATGATTGAAGCTACTGACTGAATGAAAGTAGCTGGCATCTCACTCTCTTTGAATCTTCTTTATCATGCTAAGAGGAGCAGGAAAAAGCAAAAAATTTCAGACTTGCACCTTGCAATGCGGAGAAATTACTGTTTGTGCATTTACAATATTCATTGATTTTTGCCATTGAAAAACATCATGTTATTCATATACCAGAAATGTTTGAAGCTACTGACTGAATGAAAGGAGCTGGCATCTCACTCTCTTTGAATCTTCTTTATCATGCTAAGAGGAGCAGGAAAAAGCAAAAAATTTCAGAATTGCACCTTGCAATGCGGAGAAATTACTGTTTGTGCATTTACAATATTCATTGATTTTTGCCATTGAAAAACATCATGTTATTCATATACCAGAAATGTTTGAAGCTACTGACTGAATGAAAGGAGCTGGCATCTCACTCTCTTTGAATCTTCTTTATCATGCTAAGAGGAGCAGGAAAAAGCAAACAATTTCAGAATTGCACCTTGCAATGTGGAGAAATTACTGTTTGTGCATTTACAATATTCATTGATTTTTACCATTGAAAAACGTCCAGAAATGATTGAAGCTACTGACTGAATGAAAGTAGCTGGCATCTCACTCTCTTTGAATCTTCTTTATCATGCTAAGAGGAGCAGGAAAAAGCAAAAAATTTCAGACTTGCACCTTGCAATGCGGAGAAATTACTGTTTGTGCATTTACAATATTCATTGATTTTTGCCATTGAAAAACATCATGTTATTCATATACCAGAAATGTTTGAAGCTACTGACTGAATGAAAGGAGCTGGCATCTCACTCTCTTTGAATCTTCTTTATCATGCTAAGAGGAGCAGGAAAAAGTAAAAAAATTTCAGAATTGCACCTTGCAATGCGGAGAAATTACTGTTTGTGCATTTATAATATTCAATGATTTTTGCCATTGAAAAACGTCCAGAAATGATTGAAGCTACTGACTGAACGAAAGGAGCTGGCATCTCACTCTCTTTGAATCTTCTTTATCATGCTAAGAGGAGCAGGAAAAAGCAAAAAATTTCAGAATTGCACCTTGCAATGCGGAGAAATTACTGTTTGTGCATTTACAATATTCATTGATTTTTGCCATTGAAAAACATCCAGAAATGATTGAAGCTACTGACTGAATGAAAGGAGCTGGCATCTCACTCTCTTTGAATCTTCTTTATCATGCTAAGAGGAGCAGGAAAAAGCAAAAAATTTCAGAATTGCACCTTGCAATGCGGAGAAATTACTGTTTGTGCATTTACAATATTCATTGATTTTTGCCATTGAAAAACATCATGTTATTCATATACCAGAAATGTTTGAAGCTACTGACTGAATGAAAGGAGCTGACATCTCACTCTCTTTGAATCTTCTTTATCATGCTAAGAGGAGCAGGAAAAAGCAAAAAATTTCAGAATTGCACCTTGCAATGCGGAGAAATTACTGTTTGTGCATTTACAATATTCATTGATTTTTGCCATTGAAAAACGTCCAGAAATGATTGAAGCTACTGACTGAATGAAAGGAGCTGGCATCTCACTCTCTTTGAATCTTCTTTATCATGCTAAGAGGAGCAGGAAAAAGCAAAAAATTTCAGAATTGCACCTTGCAATGCGGAGAAATTACTGTTTGTGCATTTACAATATTCATTGATTTTTGCCATTGAAAAACATGTTATTCATATACCAGAAATGTTTGAAGCTACTGACTGAATGAAAGGAGCTGGCACCTCACTCTCTTTGAATCTTCTTTATCATGCTAAGAGGAGCGGGAAAAAGCAAAAAATTTCAGAATTGCACCTTGCAATGCGGAGAAATTACTGTTTGTGCATTTATAATATTCAATGATTTTTGCCATTGAAAAACGTCCAGAATTGATTGAAGCTACTGACTGAACGAAAGGAGCTGGCATCTCACTCTCTTTGAATCTTCTTTATCATGCTAAGAGGAGCAGGAAAAAGCAAAAAATTTCAGAATTGCACCTTGCAATGCGGAGAAATTACTGTTTGTGCATTTACAATATTCATTGATTTTTGCCATTGAAAAACATCATGTTATTCATATACCAGAAATGTTTGAAGCTACTGACTGAATGAAAGGAGCTGACATCTCACTCTCTTTGAATCTTCTTTATCATGCTAAGAGGAGCAGGAAAAAGCAAAAAATTTCAGAATTGCACCTTGCAATGCGGAGAAATTAGTGTTTGTGCATTTACAATATTCATTGATTTTTACCATTGAAAAACGTCCAGAAATGATTGAAGCTACTGACTGAATGAAAGTAGCTGGCATCTCACTCTCTTTGAATCTTCTTTATCATGCTAAGAGGAGCAGGAAAAAGCTAAAAATTTCAGACTTGCACCTTGCAATGCGGAGAAATTACTGTTTGTGCATTTACAATATTCATTGATTTTTGCCATTGAAAAACATCATGTTATTCATATACCAGAAATGTTTGAAGCTACTGACTGAATGAAAGGAGCTGGCATCTCACTCTCTTTGAATCTTCTTTATCATGCTAAGAGGAGCAGGAAAAAGCAAAAAATTTCAGAATTGCACCTTGCAATGCGGAGAAATTACTGTTTGTGCATTTACAATATTCATTGATTTTTGCCATTGAAAAACATCCAGAAATGATTGAAGCTACTGACTGAATGAAAGGAGCTGGCATCTCACTCTCTTTGAATCTTCTTTATCATGCTAAGAGGAGCAGGAAAAAGCAAAAAATTTCAGAATTGCACCTTGCAATGCGGAGAAATTACTGTTTGTGCATTTACAATATTCATTGATTTTTGCCATTGAAAAACATCATGTTATTCATATACCAGAAATGTTTGAAGCTACTGACTGAATGAAAGGAGCTGACATCACACTCTCTTTGAATCTTCTTTATCATGCTAAGAGGAGCAGGAAAAAGCAAAAAATTTCAGAATTGCACCTTGCAATGCGGAGAAATTACTGTTTGTGCATTTACAATATTCATTGATTTTTGCCATTGAAAAACATCCAGAAATGATTGAAGCTACTGACTGAATGAAAAGAGCTGGCATCTCACTCTCTTTGAATCTTCTTTATCATGCTAAGAGGAGCAGGAAAAAGCAAAAAATTTCAGAATTGCACCTTGCAATGCGGAGAAATTACTGTTTGTGCATTTACAATATTCATTGATTTTTGCCATTGAAAAACATCATGTTATTCATATACCAGAAATGTTTGAAGCTACTGACTGAATGAAAGGAGCTGGCATCTCACTCTCTTTGAATCTTCTTTATCATGCTAAGAGGAGCAGGAAAAAGCAAAAAATTTCAGAATTGCACCTTGCAATGCGGAGAAATTACTGTTTGTGCATTTACAATATTCATTGATTTTTGCCATTGAAAAACGTCCAGAAATGATTGAAGGTACTGACTGAATGAAAGGAGCTGGCATCTCACTCTCTTTGAATCTTCTTTATCATGCTAAGAGGAGCAGGAAAAAGCAAAAAATTTCAGAATTGCACCTTGCAATGCGGAGAAATTACTGTTTGTGCATTTACAATATTCATTGGTTTTTGCCATTGAAAAATGTCCAGAAATGATTGAAGCTACTGACTGAATGAAAGGAGCTGGCATCTCACTCTCTTTGAATCTTCTTTATCATGCTAAGAGGAGCAGGAAAAAGCAAAAAATTTCAGAATTGCACCTTGCAATGCGGAGAAATTACAGTTTGTGCATTTACAATATTCATTGATTTTTGCCATTGAAAAACATCCAGAAATTATTGAAGCTACTGACTGAATGAAAGGAGCTGGCATCTCACTCTCTTTGAATCTTCTTTATCATGCTAAGAGGAGCAGGAAAAAGCAAAAAATTTCAGAATTGCACCTTGCAATGTGGAGAAATTACTGTTTGTGCATTTACAATATTCATTGATTTTTACCATTGAAAAACGTCCAGAAATGATTGAAGCTACTGACTGAATGAAAGTAGCTGGCATCTCACTCTCTTTGAATCTTCTTTATCATGCTAAGAGGAGCAGGAAAAAGCAAAAAATTTCAGACTTGCACCTTGCAATGCGGAGAAATTACTGTTTGTGCATTTACAATATTCATTGATTTTTGCCATTGAAAAACATCATGTTATTCATATACCAGAAATGTTTGAAGCTACTGACTGAATGAAAGGAGCTGGCATCTCACTCTCTTTGAATCTTCTTTATCATGCTAAGAGGAGCAGGAAAAAGCAAAAAATTTCAGAATTGCACCTTGCAATGCGGAGAAATTACTGTTTGTGCATTTACAATATTCATTGATTTTTGCCATTGAAAAACATCATGTTATTCATATACCAGAAATGTTTGAAGCTACTGACTGAATGAAAGGAGCTGGCATCTCACTCTCTTTGAATCTTCTTTATCATGCTAAGAGGAGCAGGAAAAAGCAAAAAATTTCAGAATTGCACCTTGCAATGTGGAGAAATTACTGTTTGTGCATTTACAATATTCATTGATTTTTACCATTGAAAAACGTCCAGAAATGATTGAAGCTACTGACTGAATGAAAGTAGCTGGCATCTCACTCTCTTTGAATCTTCTTTATCATGCTAAGAGGAGCAGGAAAAAGCAAAAAATTTCAGACTTGCACCTTGCAATGCGGAGAAATTACTGTTTGTGCATTTACAATATTCATTGATTTTTGCCATTGAAAAACATCATGTTATTCATATACCAGAAATGTTTGAAGCTACTGACTGAATGAAAGGAGCTGGCATCTCACTCTCTTTGAATCTTCTTTATCATGCTAAGAGGAGCAGGAAAAAGCAAAAAATTTCAGAATTGCACCTTACAATGCGGAGAAATTACTGTTTGTGCATTTACAATATTCATTGATTTTTGCCATTGAAAAACATCATGTTATTCATATACCAGAAATGATTGAAGCTACTGACTGAATGAAAGGAGCTGGCATCTCACTCTCTTTGAATCTTCTTTATCATGCTAAGAGGAGCAGGAAAAAGTAAAAAATTTCAGAATTGCACCTTGCAATGCGGAGAAATTACTGTTTGTGCATTTATAATATTCAATGATTTTTGCCATTGAAAAACGTCCAGAAATGATTGAAGCTACTGACTGAACGAAAGGAGCTGGCATCTCACTCTCTTTGAATCTTCTTTATCATGCTAAGAGGAGCAGGAAAAAGCAAAAAATTTCAGAATTGCACCTTGCAATGCGGAGAAATTACTGTTTGTGCATTTACAATATTCATTGATTTTTGCCATTGAAAAACATCCAGAAATGATTGAAGCTACTGACTGAATGAAAGGAGCTGGCATCTCACTCTCTTTGAATCTTCTTTATCATGCTAAGAGGAGCAGGAAAAAGCAAAAAATTTCAGAATTGCACCTTGCAATGCGGAGAAATTACTGTTTGTGCATTTACAATATTCATTGATTTTTGCCATTGAAAAACATCATGTTATTCATATACCAGAAATGTTTGAAGCTACTGACTGAATGAAAGGAGCTGACATCTCACTCTCTTTGAATCTTCTTTATCATGCTAAGAGGAGCAGGAAAAAGCAAAAAATTTCAGAATTGCACCTTGCAATGCGGAGAAATTACTGTTTGTGCATTTACAATATTCATTGATTTTTGCCATTGAAAAACGTCCAGAAATGATTGAAGCTACTGACTGAATGAAAGGAGCTGGCATCTCACTCTCTTTGAATCTTCTTTATCATGCTAAGAGGAGCAGGAAAAAGCAAAAAATTTCAGAATTGCACCTTGCAATGCGGAGAAATTACTGTTTGTGCATTTACAATATTCATTGATTTTTGCGATTGAAAAACATGTTATTCATATACCAGAAATGTTTGAAGCTACTGACTGAATGAAAGGAGCTGGCACCTCACTCTCTTTGAATCTTCTTTATCATGCTAAGAGGAGTGTGAAAAAGCAAAAAATTTCAGAATTGCACCTTGCAATGCGGAGAAATTACTGTTTGTGCATTTATAATATTCAATGATTTTTGCCATTGAAAAACGTCCAGAAATGATTGAAGCTACTGACTGAACGAAAGGAGCTGGCATCTCACTCTCCTTGAATCTTCTTTATCATGCTAAGAGGAGCAGGAAAAAGCAAAAAATTTCAGAATTGCACCTTGCAATGCGGAGAAATTACTGTTTGTGCATTTACAATATTCATTGATTTTTGCCATTGAAAAACATCATGTTATTCATGTACCAGAAATGTTTGAAGCTACTGACTGAATGAAAGGAGCTGACATCTCACTCTCTTTGAATCTTCTTTATCATGCTAAGAGGAGCAGGAAAAAGCAAAAAATTTCAGAATTGCACCTTGCAATGCGGAGAAATTACTGTTTGTGCATTTACAATATTCATTGATTTTTGCCATTGAAAAACGTCCAGAAATGATTGAAGCTACTGACTGAATGAAAGGAGCTGGCATCTCACTCTCTTTGAATCTTCTTTATCATGCTAAGAGGAGCAGGAAAAAGCAAAAAATTTCAGAATTGCACCTTGCAATGCGGAGAAATTACTGTTTGTGCATTTACAATATTCATTGATTTTTGCCATTGAAAAACATGTTATTCATATACCAGTAATGTTTGAAGCTACTGACTGAATGAAAGGAGCTGGCACCTCACTCTCTTTGAATCTTCTTTATCATGCTAAGAGGAGCGGGAAAAAGCAAAAAATTTCAGAATTGCACCTTGCAATGCGGAGAAATTACTGTTTGTGCATTTACAATATTCATTGATTTTTGCCATTGAAAAACGTCCAGAAATGATTGAAGGTACTGACTGAATGAAAGGAGCTGGCATCTCACTCTCTTTGAATCTTCTTTATCATGCTAAGAGGAGCAGGAAAAAGCAAAAAATTTCAGAATTGCACCTTGCAATGCGGAGAAATTACAGTTTGTGCATTTACAATATTCATTGATTTTTGCCATTGAAAAACATCCAGAAATGATTGAAGCTACTGACTGAATGAAAGGAGCTGGCATCTCACTCTCTTTGAATCTTCTTTATCATGCTAAGAGGAGCAGGAAAAAGCAAAAAATTTCAGAATTGCACCTTGCAATGCGGAGAAATTACTGTTTGTGCATTTACAATATTCATTGATTTTTGCCATTGAAAAACATCATGTTATTCATATACCAGAAATGTTTGAAGCTACTGACTGAATGAAAGGAGCTGGCATCTCACTCTCTTTGAATCTTCTTTATCATGCTAAGAGGAGCAGGAAAAAGCAAAAAATTTCAGAATTGCACCTTGCAATGTGGAGAAATTACTGTTTGTGCATTTACAATATTCATTGATTTTTACCATTGAAAAACGTCCAGAAATGATTGAAGCTACTGACTGAATGAAAGTAGCTGGCATCTCACTCTCTTTGAATCTTCTTTATCATGCTAAGAGGAGCAGGAAAAAGCAAAAAATTTCAGACTTGCACCTTGCAATGCGGAGAAATTACTGTTTGTGCATTTACAATATTCATTGATTTTTGCCATTGAAAAACATCATGTTATTCATATACCAGAAATGTTTGAAGCTACTGACTGAATGAAAGGAGCTGGCATCTCACTCTCTTTGAATCTTCTTTATCATGCTAAGAGGAGCAGGAAAAAGCAAAAAATTTCAGAATTGCACCTTGCAATGCGGAGAAATTACTGTTTGTGCATTTACAATATTCATTGATTTTTGCCATTGAAAAACATCATGTTATTCATATACCAGAAATGTTTGAAGCTACTGACTGAATGAAAGGAGCTGGCATCTCACTCTCTTTGAATCTTCTTTATCATGCTAAGAGGAGCAGGAAAAAGCAAAAAATTTCAGAATTGCACCTTGCAATGTGGAGAAATTACTGTTTGTGCATTTACAATATTCATTGATTTTTACCATTGAAAAACGTCCAGAAATGATTGAAGCTACTGACTGAATGAAAGTAGCTGGCATCTCACTCTCTTTGAATCTTCTTTATCATGCTAAGAGGAGCAGGAAAAAGCAAAAAAATTTCAGACTTGCACCTTGCAATGCGGAGAAATTACTGTTTGTGCATTTACAATATTCATTGATTTTTGCCATTGAAAAACATCATGTTATTCATATACCAGAAATGTTTGAAGCTACTGACTGAATGAAAGGAGCTGGCATCTCACTCTCTTTGAATCTTCTTTATCATGCTAAGAGGAGCAGGAAAAAGCAAAAAATTTCAGAATTGCACCTTGCAATGCGGAGAAATTACTGTTTGTGCATTTACAATATTCATTGATTTTTGCCATTGAAAAACATCCAGAAATGATTGAAGCTACTGACTGAATGAAAGGAGCTGGCATCTCACTCTCTTTGAATCTTCTTTATCATGCTAAGAGGAGCAGGAAAAAGCAAAAAATTTCAGAATTGCACCTTGCAATGCGGAGAAATTACTGTTTGTTCATTTACAATATTCATTGATTTTTGCCATTGAAAAACATCATGTTATTCATATACCAGAAATGTTTGAAGCTACTGACTGAATGAAAGGAGCTGACATCTCACTCTCTTTGAATCTTCTTTATCATGCTAAGAGGAGCAGGAAAAAGCAAAAAATTTCAGAATTGCACCTTGCAATGCGGAGAAATTACTGTTTGTGCATTTACAATATTCATTGATTTTTGCCATTGAAAAACATCCAGAAATGATTGAAGCTACTGACTGAATGAAAGGAGCTGGCATCTCACTCTTTTTGAATCTTCTTTATCATGCTAAGAGGAGCAGGAAAAAGCAAAAAATTTCAGAATTGCACCTTGCAATGCGGAGAAATTACTGTTTGTGCATTTACAATATTCATTGATTTTTGCCATTGAAAAACATCATGTTATTCATATACCAGAAATGTTTGAAGCTACTGACTGAATGAAAGGAGCTGGCATCTCACTCTCTTTGAATCTTCTTTATCATGCTAAGAGGAGCAGGAAAAAGCAAAAAATTTCAGAATTGCACCTTGCAATGCGGAGAAATTACTGTTTGTGCATTTTCAATATTCATTGATTTTTGCCATTGAAAAACATCATGTTATTCATATACCAGAAATGTTTGAAGCTACTGACTGAATGAAAGGAGCTGGCATCTCACTCTCTTTGAATCTTCTTTATCATGCTAAGAGGAGCAGGAAAAAGCAAAAAATTTCAGAATTGCACCTTGCAATGTGGAGAAATTACTGTTTGTGCATTTACAATATTCATTGATTTTTACCATAGAAAAACGTCCAGAAATGATTGAAGCTACTGACTGAATGAAAGTAACTGGCATCTCACTCTCTTTGAATCTTCTTTATCATGCTAAGAGGAGCAGGAAAAAGCAAAAAATTTCAGACTTGCACCTTGCAATGCGGAGAAATTACTGTTTGTGCATTTACAATATTCATTGATTTTTGCCATTGAAAAACATCATGTTATTCATATACCAGAAATGTTTGAAGCTACTGACTGAATGAAAGGAGCTGGCATCTCACTCTCTTTGAATCTTCTTTATCATGCTAAGAGGAGCAGGAAAAAGCAAAAAATTTCAGAATTGCACCTTGCAATGCGGAGAAATTACTGTTTGTGCATTTACAATATTCATTGATTTTTGCCATTGAAAAACGTCCAGAAATGATTGAAGCTACTGACTGAATGAAAGGAGCTGGCATCTCACTCTCTTTGAATCTTCTTTATCATGCTAAGAGGAGCAGGAAAAAGCAAAAAATTTCAGAATTGCACCTTGCAATGCGGAGAAATTACTGTTTGTGCATTTACAATATTCATTGATTTTTGCCATTGAAAAACGTCCAGAAATGATTGAAGCTACTGACTGAATGAAAGGAGCTGGCATGTCACTCTCTTTGAATCTTCTTTATCATGCTAAGAGGAGCAGGAAAAATCAAAAAATTTCAGAATTGCACCTTGCAATGCGGAGAAATTACTGTTTGTGCATTTACAATATTCATTGATTTTTGCCATTGAAAAACATGTTATTCATATACCAGAAATGTTTGAAGCTACTGACTGAATGAAAGGAGCTGGCACCTCACTCTCTTTGAATCTTCTTTATCATGCTAAGAGGAGCGGGAAAAAGCAAAAAATTTCAGAATTGCACCTTGCAATGCGGAGAAATTACTGTTTGTGCATTTACAATATTCATTGATTTTTGCCATTGAAAAACGTCCAGAAATGATTGAAGGTACTGACTGAATGAAAGGAGCTGGCATCTCACTCTCTTTGAATCTTCTTTATCATGCTAAGAGGAGCAGGAAAAAGCAAAAAATTTCAGAATTGCACCTTGCAATGCGGAGAAATTACTGTTTGTGCATTTACAATATTCATTGATTTTTGCCACTGAAAAACGTCCAGAAATGATTGAAGCTACTGACTGAATGAAAGGAGCTGGCATCTCACTCTCTTTGAATCTTCTTTATCATGCTAAGAGGAGCAGGAAAAAGCAAAAAATTTCAGAATTGCACCTTGCAATGCGGAGAAATTACAGTTTGTGCATTTACAATATTCATTGATTTTTGCCATTGAAAAACATCCAGAAATGATTGAAGCTACTGACTAAATGAAAGGAGCTGGCATCTCACTCTCTTTGAATCTGCTTTATCATGCTAAGAGGAGCAGGAAAAAGCAAAAAATTTCAGAATTGCACCTTGCAATGCGGAGAAATTACTGTTTGTGCATTTACAATATTCATTGATTTTTGCCATTGAAAAACATCATGTTATTCATATACCAGAAATGTTTGAAGCTACTGACTGAATGAAAGGAGCTGGCATCTCACTCTCTTTGAATCTTCTTTATCATGCTAAGAGGAGCAGGAAAAGCAAAAAATTTCAGAATTGCACCTTGCAATGTGGAGAAATTACTGTTTGTGCATTTACAATATTCATTGATTTTTACCATTGAAAAACGTCCAGAAATGATTGAAGCTACTGACTGAATGAAAGTAGCTGGCATCTCACTCTCTTTGAATCTTCTTTATCATGCTAAGAGGAGCAGGAAAAAGCAAAAAATTTCAGACTTGCACCTTGCAATGCGGAGAAATTACTGTTTGTGCATTTACAATATTCATTGATTTTTGCCATTGAAAAACATCATGTTATTCATATACCAGAAATGTTTGAAGCTACTGACTGAATGAAAGGAGCTGGCATCTCACTCTCTTTGAATCTTCTTTATCATGCTAAGAGGAGCAGGAAAAAGCAAAAAATTTCAGAATTGCACCTTGCAATGCGGAGAAATTACTGTTTGTGCATTTACAATATTCATTGATTTTTGCCATTGAAAAACATCATGTTATTCATATACCAGAAATGTTTGAAGCTACTGACTGAATGAAAGGAGCTGGCATCTCACTCTCTTTGAATCTTCTTTATCATGCTAAGAGGAGCAGGAAAAAGCAAAAAATTTCAGAATTGCACCTTGCAATGCGGAGAAATTACTGTTTGTGCTTTTACAATATTCATTGATTTTTGCCATTGAAAAACGTCCAGAAATGATTGAAGCTACTGACTGAATGAAAGGAGCTGGCATCTCACTCTCTTTGAATCTTCTTTATCATGCTAAGAGGAGCAGGAAAAATCAAAAAATTTCAGAATTGCACCTTGCAATGCGGAGAAATTACTGTTTGTGCATTTACAATATTCATTGATTTTTGCCATTGAAAAACATGTTATTCATATACCAGAAATGTTTGAAGCTACTGACTGAATGAAAGGAGCTGGCACCTCACTCTCTTTGAATCTTCTTTATCATGCTAAGAGGAGCGGGAAAAAGCAAAAAATTTCAGAATTGCACCTTGCAATGCGGAGAAATTACTGTTTGTGCATTTACAATATTCATTGATTTTTGCCATTGAAAAACGTCCAGAAATGATTGAAGCTACTGACTGAATGAAAGGAGCTGGCATCTCACTCTCTTTGAATCTTCTTTATCATGCTAAGAGGAGCAGGAAAAAGCAAAAAATTTCAGAATTGCACCTTGCAATGCGGAGAAATTACTGTTTGTGCATTTACAATATTCATTGATTTTTGCCATTGAAAAACGGCCAGAAATGATTGAAGCTACTGACTGAATGAAAGGAGCTGGCATCTCACTCTCTTTGAATCTTCTTTATCATGCTAAGAGGAGCAGGAAAAAGCAAAAAATTTCAGAATTGCACCTTGCAATGCGGAGAAATTACAGTTTGTGCATTTACAATATTCATTGATTTTTGCCATTGAAAAACATCCAGAAATGATTGAAGCTACTGACTGAATGAAAGGAGCTGGCATCTCACTCTCTTTGAATCTTCTTTATCATGCTAAGAGGAGCAGGAAAAAGCAAAAAATTTCAGAATTGCACCTTGCAATGCGGAGAAATTACTGTTTGTGCATTTACAATATTCATTGATTTTTGCCATTGAAAAACATCATGTTATTCATATACCAGAAATGTTTGAAGCTACTGACTGAATGAAAGGAGCTGGCATCTCACTCTCTTTGAATCTTCTTTATCATGCTAAGAGGAGCAGGAAAAAGCAAAAAATTTCAGAATTGCACCTTGCAATGTGGAGAAATTACTGTTTGTGCATTTACAATATTCATTGATTTTTACCATTGAAAAACGTCCAGAAATGATTGAAGCTACTGACTGAATGAAAGTAGCTGGCATCTCACTCTCTTTGAATCTTCTTTATCATGCTAAGAGGAGCAGGAAAAAGCAAAAAATTTCAGACTTGCACCTTGCAATGCGGAGAAATTACTGTTTGTGCATTTACAATATTCATTGATTTTTGCCATTGAAAAACGTCCAGAAATGATTGAAGGTACTGACTGAATGAAAGGAGCTGGCATCTCACTCTCTTTGAATCTTCTTTATCATGCTAAGAGGAGCAGGGAAAAGCAAAAAATTTCAGAATTGCACCTTGCAATGCGGAGAAATTACTGTTTGTGCATTTACAATATTCATTGATTTTTGCCACTGAAAAACGTCCAGAAATGATTGAAGCTACTGACTGAATGAAAGGAGCTGGCATCTCACTCTCTTTGAATCTTCTTTATCATGCTAAGAGGAGCAGGAAAAAGCAAAAAATTTCAGAATTGCACCTTGCAATGCGGAGAAATTACAGTTTGTGCATTTACAATATTCATTGATTTTTGCCATTGAAAAACATCCAGAAATGATTGAAGCTACTGACTGAATGAAAGGAGCTGGCATCTCACTCTCTTTGAATCTTCTTTATCATGCTAAGAGGAGCAGGAAAAAGCAAAAAATTTCAGAATTGCACCTTGCAATGCGGAGAAATTACTGTTTGTGCATTTACAATATTCATTGATTTTTGCCATTGAAAAACATCATGTTACTCATATACCAGAAATGTTTGAAGCTACTGACTGAATGAAAGGAGCTGGCATCTCACTCTCTTTGAATCTTCTTTATCATGCTAAGAGGAGCAGGAAAAAGCAAAAAATTTCAGAATTGCACCTTGCAATGTGGAGAAATTACTGTTTGTGCATTTACAATATTCATTGATTTTTACCATTGAAAAACGTCCAGAAATGATTGAAGCTACTGACTGAATGAAAGTAGCTGGCATCTCACTCTCTTTGAATCTTCTTTATCATGCTAAGAGGAGCAGGAAAAAGCAAAAAATTTCAGACTTGCACCTTGCAATGCGGAGAAATTACTGTTTGTGCATTTACAATATTCATTGATTTTTGCCTTTGAAAAACATCATGTTATTCATATACCAGAAATGTTTGAAGCTACTGACTGAATGAAAGGAGCTGGCATCTCACTCTCTTTGAATCTTCTTTATCATGCTAAGAGGAGCAGGAAAAAGCAAAAAATTTCAGAATTGCACCTTGCAATGCGGAGAAATTACTGTTTGTGCATTTACAATATTCATTGATTTTTGCCATTGAAAAACATCATGTTTTTCATATACCAGAAATGTTTGAAGCTACTGACTGAATGAAAGGAGCTGGCATCTCACTCTCTTTGAATCTTCTTTATCATGCTAAGAGGAGCAGGAAAAAGCAAAAAATTTCAGAATTGCACCTTGCAATGCGGAGAAATTACTGTTTGTGCATTTACAATATTCATTGATTTTTGCCATTGAAAAACGTCCAGAAATGATTGAAGCTACTGACTGAATGAAAGGAGCTGGCATCTCACTCTCTTTGAATCTTCTTTATCATGCTAAGAGGAGCAGGAAAAATCAAAAAATTTCAGAATTGCACCTTGCAATGCGGAGAAATTACTGTTTGTGCATTTACAATATTCATTGATTTTTGCCATTGAAAAACATGTTATTCATATACCAGAAATGTTTGAAGCTACTGACTGAATGAAAGGAGCTGGCACCTCACTCTCTTTGAATCTTCTTTATCATGCTAAGAGGAGCGGGAAAAAGCAAAAAATTTCAGAATTGCACCTTGCAATGCGGAGAAATTACTGTTTGTGCATTTACAATATTCATTGATTTTTGCCATTGAAAAACGTCCAGAAATGATTGAAGGTACTGACTAAATGAAAGGAGCTGGCATCTCACTCTCTTTGAATCTTCTTTATCATGCTAAGAGGAGCAGGAAAAAGCAAAAAATTTCAGAATTGCACCTTGCAATGCGGAGAAATTACTGTTTGTGCATTTACAATATTCATTGATTTTTGCCATTGAAAAACGTCCAGAAATGATTGAAGCTACTGACTGAAAGAAAGGAGCTGGCATCTCACTCTGTTTGAATCTTCTTTATCATGCTAAGAGGAGCAGGAAAAAGCAAAAAATTTCAGAATTGCACCTTGCAATACGGAGAAATTACAGTTTGTGCATTTACAATATTCATTGATTTTTGCCATTGAAAAACATCCAGAAATGATTGAAGCTACTGACTGAATGAAAGGAGCTGGCATCTCACTCTCTTTGAATATTCTTTATCATGCTAAGAGGAGCAGGAAAAAGCAAAAAATTTCAGACTTGCACCTTGCAATGCGGAGAAATTACTGTTTGTGCATTTACAATATTCATTGATTTTTGCCATTGAAAAACATCATGTTATTCATATACCAGAAATGTTTGAAGCTACTGACTGAATGAAAGGAGCTGGCATCTCACTCTCTTTGAATCTTCTTTATCATGCTAAGAGGAGCAGGAAAAAGCAAAAAATTTCAGAATTGCACCTTGCAATTCGGAGAAATTACTGTTTGTGCATTTACAATATTCATTGATTTTTGCCATTGAAAAACGTCCAGAAATGATTGAAGCTACTGACTGAATGAAAGGAGCTGGCATCTCACTCTCTTTGAATCTTGTTTATCATGCTAAGAGGAGCAGGAAAAAGCAAAAAATTTCAGAATTGCACCTTGCAATGCGGAGAAATTACTGTTTGTGCATTTACAATATTCATTGATTTTTGCCATTGAAAAACGTCCAGAAATGATTGAAGCTACTGACTGAATGAAAGGAGCTGGCATCTCACTCTCTTTGAATCTTCTTTATCATGCTAAGAGGAGCAGGAAAAAGCAAAAAATTTCAGAATTGCACCTTGCAATGCGGAGAAATTACTGTTTGTGCATTTACAATATTCATTGATTTTTGCCATTGAAAAACATCATGTTATTCATATACCAGAAATGATTGAAGCTACTGACTGAATGAAAGGAGCTGGCATCTCACTCTCTTTGAATCTTCTTTATCATGCTAAGAGGAGCAGGAAAAAGTAAAAAATTTCAGAATTGCACCTTGCAATGCGGAGAAATTACTGTTTGTGCATTTATAATATTCAATGATTTTTGCCATTGAAAAACGTCCAGAAATGATTGAAGCTACTGACTGAACGAAAGGAGCTGGCATCTCACTCTCTTTGAATCTTCTTTATCATGCTAAGAGGAGCAGGAAAAAGCAAAAAATTTCAGAATTGCACCTTGCAATGCGGAGAAATTACTGTTTGTGCATTTACAATATTCATTGATTTTTGCCATTGAAAAACGTCCAGAAATGATTGAAGCTACTGACTGAATGAAAGGAGCTGGCATCTCACTCTCTTTGAATCTTCTTTATCATGCTAAGAGGAGCAGGAAAAAGCAAAAAATTTCAGAATTGCACCTTGCAATGCGGAGAAATTACTGTTTGTGCATTTACAATATTCATTGATTTTTGCCATTGAAAAACATCATGTTATTCATATACCAGAAATGTTTGAAGCTACTGACTGAATGAAAGGAGCTGACATCTCACTCTCTTTGAATCTTCTTTATCATGCTAAGAGGAGCAGGAAAAAGCAAAAAATTTCAGAATTGCACCTTGCAATGCGGAGAAATTACTGTTTGTGCATTTACAATATTCATTGATTTTTGCCATTGAAAAACGTCCAGAAATGATTGAAGCTACTGACTGAATGAAAGGAGCTGGCATCTCACTCTCTTTGAATCTTCTTTATCATGCTAAGAGGAGCAGGAAAAAGCAAAAAATTTCAGAATTGCACCTTGCAATGCGGAGAAATTACTGTTTGTGCATTTACAATATTCATTGATTTTTGCCATTGAAAAACATCATGTTATTCATATACCAGAAATGTTTGAAGCTACTGACTGAATGAAAGGAGCTGGCATCTCACTCTCTTTGAATCTTCTTTATCATGCTAAGAGGAGCAGGAAAAAGCAAAAAATTTCAGAATTGCACCTTGCAATGTGGAGAAATTACTGTTTGTGCATTTACAATATTCATTGATTTTTGCCATTGAAAAACATCATGTTATTCATATACCAGAAATGTTTGAAGCTACTGACTGAATGAAAGGAGCTGGCATCTCACTCTCTTTGAATCTTCTTTATCATGCTAAGAGGAGCAGGAAAAAGCAAAAAATTTCAGAATTGCACCTTGCAATGTGGAGAAATTACTGTTTGTGCATTTACAATATTCATTGATTTTTACCATTGAAAAACGTCCAGAAATGATTGAAGCTACTGACTGAATGAAAGTAGCTGGCATCTCACTCTCTTTGAATCTTCTTTATCATGCTAAGAGGAGCAGGAAAAAGCAAAAAATTTCAGACTTGCACCTTGCAATGCGGAGAAATTACTGTTTGTGCATTTACAATATTCATTGATTTTTGCCATTGAAAAACATCATGTTATTCATATACCAGAAATGTTTGAAGCTTCTGACTGAATGAAAGGAGCTGGCATCTCACTCTCTTTGAATCTTCTTTATCATGCTAAGAGGAGCAGGAAAAAGCAAAAAATTTCAGAATTGCACCTTGCAATGTGGAGAAATTACTGTTTGTGCATTTACAATATTCATTGATTTTTACCATTGAAAAACGTCCAGAAATGATTGAAGCTACTGACTGAATGAAAGTAGCTGGCATCTCACTCTCTTTGAATCTTCTTTATCATGCTAAGAGGAGCAGGAAAAAGCAAAAAATTTCAGACTTGCACCTTGCAATGCGGAGAAATTACTGTTTGTGCATTTACAATATTCATTGATTTTTGCCATTGAAAAACATCATGTTTTTCATATACCAGAAATGTTTGAAGCTACTGACTGAATGAAAGGAGCTGGCATCTCACTCTCTTTGAATCTTCTTTATCATGCTAAGAGGAGCAGGAAAAAGCAAAAAATTTCAGAATTGCACCTTGCAATGCGGAGAAATTACTGTTTGTGCATTTACAATATTCATTGATTTTTGCCATTGAAAAACGTCCAGAAATGATTGAAGCTACTGACTGAATGAAAGGAGCTGGCATCTCACTCTCTTTGAATCTTCTTTATCATGCTAAGAGGAGCAGGAAAAATCAAAAAATTTCAGAATTGCACCTTGCAATGCGGAGAAATTACTGTTTGTGCATTTACAATATTCATTGATTTTTGCCATTGAAAAACATGTTATTCATATACCAGAAATGTTTGAAGCTACTGACTGAATGAAAGGAGCTGGCACCTCACTCTCTTTGAATCTTCTTTATCATGCTAAGAGGAGCGGGAAAAAGCAAAAAATTTCAGAATTGCACCTTGCAATGCGGAGAAATTACTGTTTGTGCATTTACAATATTCATTGATTTTTGCCATTGAAAAACGTCCAGAAATGATTGAAGGTACTGACTAAATGAAAGGAGCTGGCATCTCACTCTCTTTGAATCTTCTTTATCATGCTAAGAGGAGCAGGAAAAAGCAAAAAATTTCAGAATTGCACCTTGCAATGCGGAGAAATTACTGTTTGTGCATTTACAATATTCATTGATTTTTGCCATTGAAAAACGTCCAGAAATGATTGAAGCTACTGACTGAAAGAAAGGAGCTGGCATCTCACTCTGTTTGAATCTTCTTTATCATGCTAAGAGGAGCAGGAAAAAGCAAAAAATTTCAGAATTGCACCTTGCAATACGGAGAAATTACAGTTTGTGCATTTACAATATTCATTGATTTTTGCCATTGAAAAACATCCAGAAATGATTGAAGCTACTGACTGAATGAAAGGAGCTGGCATCTCACTCTCTTTGAATCTTCTTTATCATGCTAAGAGGAGCAGGAAAAAGCAAAAAATTTCAGACTTGCACCTTGCAATGCGGAGAAATTACTGTTTGTGCATTTACAATATTCATTGATTTTTGCCATTGAAAAACATCATGTTATTCATATACCAGAAATGTTTGAAGCTACTGACTGAATGAAAGGAGCTGGCATCTCACTCTCTTTGAATCTTCTTTATCATGCTAAGAGGAGCAGGAAAAAGCAAAAAATTTCAGAATTGCACCTTGCAATGCGGAGAAATTACTGTTTGTGCATTTACAATATTCATTGATTTTTGCCATTGAAAAACGTCCAGAAATGATTGAAGCTACTGACTGAATGAAAGGAGCTGGCATCTCACTCTCTTTGAATCTTGTTTATCATGCTAAGAGGAGCAGGAAAAAGCAAAAAATTTCAGAATTGCACCTTGCAATGCGGAGAAATTACTGTTTGTGCATTTACAATATTCATTGATTTTTGCCATTGAAAAACGTCCAGAAATGATTGAAGCTACTGACTGAATGAAAGGAGCTGGCATCTCACTCTCTTTGAATCTTCTTTATCATGCTAAGAGGAGCAGGAAAAAGCAAAAAATTTCAGAATTGCACCTTGCAATGCGGAGAAATTACTGTTTGTGCATTTACAATATTCATTGATTTTTGCCATTGAAAAACATCATGTTATTCATATACCAGAAATGATTGAAGCTACTGACTGAATGAAAGGAGCTGGCATCTCACTCTCTTTGAATCTTCTTTATCATGCTAAGAGGAGCAGGAAAAAGTAAAAAATTTCAGAATTGCACCTTGCAATGCGGAGAAATTACTGTTTGTGCATTTATAATATTCAATGATTTTTGCCATTGAAAAACGTCCAGAAATGATTGAAGCTACTGACTGAACGAAAGGAGCTGGCATCTCACTCTCTTTGAATCTTCTTTATCATGCTAAGAGGAGCAGGAAAAAGCAAAAAATTTCAGAATTGCACCTTGCAATGCGGAGAAATTACTGTTTGTGCATTTACAATATTCATTGATTTTTGCCATTGAAAAACGTCCAGAAATGATTGAAGCTACTGACTGAATGAAAGGAGCTGGCATCTCACTCTCTTTGAATCTTCTTTATCATGCTAAGAGGAGCAGGAAAAAGCAAAAAATTTCAGAATTGCACCTTGCAATGCGGAGAAATTACTGTTTGTGCATTTACAATATTCATTGATTTTTGCCATTGAAAAACATCATGTTATTCATATACCAGAAATGTTTGAAGCTACTGACTGAATGAAAGGAGCTGACATCTCACTCTCTTTGAATCTTCTTTATCATGCTAAGAGGAGCAGGAAAAAGCAAAAAATTTCAGAATTGCACCTTGCAATGCGGAGAAATTACTGTTTGTGCATTTACAATATTCATTGATTTTTGCCATTGAAAAACGTCCAGAAATGATTGAAGCTACTGACTGAATGAAAGGAGCTGGCATCTCACTCTCTTTGAATCTTCTTTATCATGCTAAGAGGAGCAGGAAAAAGCAAAAAATTTCAGAATTGCACCTTGCAATGCGGAGAAATTACTGTTTGTGCATTTACAATATTCATTGATTTTTGCCATTGAAAAACATCATGTTATTCATATACCAGAAATGTTTGAAGCTACTGACTGAATGAAAGGAGCTGGCATCTCACTCTCTTTGAATCTTCTTTATCATGCTAAGAGGAGCAGGAAAAAGCAAAAAATTTCAGAATTGCACCTTGCAATGTGGAGAAATTACTGTTTGTGCATTTACAATATTCATTGATTTTTGCCATTGAAAAACATCATGTTATTCATATACCAGAAATGTTTGAAGCTACTGACTGAATGAAAGGAGCTGGCATCTCACTCTCTTTGAATCTTCTTTATCATGCTAAGAGGAGCAGGAAAAAGCAAAAAATTTCAGAATTGCACCTTGCAATGTGGAGAAATTACTGTTTGTGCATTTACAATATTCATTGATTTTTACCATTGAAAAACGTCCAGAAATGATTGAAGCTACTGACTGAATGAAAGTAGCTGGCATCTCACTCTCTTTGAATCTTCTTTATCATGCTAAGAGGAGCAGGAAAAAGCAAAAAATTTCAGACTTGCACCTTGCAATGCGGAGAAATTACTGTTTGTGCATTTACAATATTCATTGATTTTTGCCATTGAAAAACATCATGTTATTCATATACCAGAAATGTTTGAAGCTACTGACTGAATCAAAGGAGCTGGCATCTCACTCTCTTTGAATCTTTTTTATCATGCTAAGAGGAGCAGGAAAAAGCAAAAAATTTCAGAATTGCACCTTGCAATGCGGAGAAATTACTGTTTGTGCATTTACAATATTCATTGATTTTTGCCATTGAAAAACGTCCAGAAATGATTGAAGCTACTGACTGAATGAAAGGAGCTGGCATCTCACTCTCTTTGAATCTTCTTTATCATGCTAAGAGGAGCAGGAAAAAGCAAAAAATTTCAGAATTGCACCTTGCAATGCGGAGAAATTACTGTTTGTGCATTTACAATATTCATTGATTTTTGCCATTGATAAACGTCCAGAAATGATTGAAGCTACTGATTGAATGAAAGGAGCTGGCATCTCACTCTCTTTGAATCTTCTTTATCATGCTAAGAGGAGCAGGAAAAAGCAAAAAATTTCAGAATTGCACCTTGCAATGCGGAGAAATTACTGTTTGTGCATTTACAATATTCATTGATTTTTGCCATTGAAAAACATGTTATTCATATACCAGAAATGTTTGAAGCTACTGACTGAATGAAAGGAGCTGGCACCTCACTCTCTTTGAATCTTCTTTATCATGCTAAGAGGAGCAGGAAAAAGCAAAAAATTTCAGAATTGCACCTTGCAATGCGGAGAAATTACTGTTTGTGCATTTACAATATTCATTGATTTTTGACATTGAAAAACATCATGTTATTCATATACCAGAAATGTTTGAAGCTACTGACTGAATGAAAGGAGTTGGCATCTCACTCTCTTTGAATCTTCTTTATCATGCTAAGAGGAGCAGGAAAAAGCAAAAAATTTCAGAATTGCACCTTGAAATGCGGAGAAATTACTGTTTGTGCATTTACAATATTCATTGATTTTTGCCATTGAAAAACATCATGTTATTCATATACCAGAAATGTTTGAAGCTACTGACTGAATGAAAGGAGCTGGCATCTCACTCTCTTTGAATCTTCTTTATCATGCTAAGAGGAGCAGGAAAAAGCAAAAAATTTTAGAATTGCACATTGCAATGTGGAGAAATTACTGTTTGTGCATTTACAATATTCATTGATTTTTACCATTGAAAAACGTCCAGAAATGATTGAAGCTACTGACTGAATGAAAGTAGCTGGCATCTCACTCTCTTTGAATCTTCTTTATCATGCTAAGAGGAGCAGGAAAAAGCAAAAAATTTCAGACTTGCACCTTGCAATGCGGAGAAATTACTGTTTGTGCATTTACAATATTCATTGATTTTTGCCATTGAAAAACATCATGTTATTCATATTCCAGAAATGTTTGAAGCTACTGACTGAATGAAAGGAGCTGGCATCTCACTCTCTTTGAATCTTCTTTATCATGCTAAGAGGAGCAGGAAAAAGCAAAAAATTTCAGAATTGCACCTTGCAATGCGGAGAAATTACTGTTTGTGCATTTACAATATTCATTGATTTTTGCCATTGAAAAACGTCCAGAAATGATTGAAGCTACTGACTGAATGAAAGGAGCTGGCATCTCACTCTCTTTGAATCTTCTTTATCATGCTAAGAGGAGCAGGAAAAAGCAAAAAATTTCAGAATTGCACCTTGCAATGCGGAGAAATTACTGTTTGTGCATTTACAATATTCATTGATTTTTGCCATTGAAAAACGTCCAGAAATGATTGAAGCTACTGACTGAATGAAAGGAGCTGGCATCTCACTCTCTTT
This sequence comes from Phyllobates terribilis, assembly GCF_046119375.1. Classification (NCBI taxonomy): domain Eukaryota; kingdom Metazoa; phylum Chordata; class Amphibia; order Anura; family Dendrobatidae; genus Phyllobates; species Phyllobates terribilis. The sequence goes on along the minus strand of NW_027363986.1, from coordinate 232,256 downwards.
GAATCTTCTTTATCATGCTAAGAGGAGCAGGAAAAAGCAAAAAATTTCAGAATTGCACCTTGCAATGCGGAGAAATTACTGTTTGTGCATTTACAATATTCATTGATTTTAGCCATTGAAAAACATCATGTTATTCATATACCAGAAATGTTTGAAGCTACTGACTGAATGAAAGGAGCTGACATCTCACTCTCTTTGAATCTTCTTTATCATGCTAAGAGGAGCAGGAAAAAGCAAAAAATTTCAGAATTGCACCTTGCAATGCGGAGAAATTACTGTTTGTGCATTTACAATATTCATTGATTTTTGCCATTGAAAAACATCATGTTATTCATATACCAGAAATGATTGAAGCTACTGACTGAATGAAAGGAGCTGGCATCTCACTCTCTTTGAATCTTCTTTATCATGCTAAGAGGAGCAGGAAAAAGTAAAAAATTTCAGAATTGCACCTTGCAATGCGGAGAAATTACTGTTTGTGCATTTATAATATTCAATGATTTTTGCCATTGAAAAACGTCCAGAAATGATTGAAGCTACTGACTGAACGAAAGGAGCTGGCATCTCACTCTCTTTGAATCTTCTTTATCATGCTAAGAGGAGCAGGAAAAAGCAAAAAATTTCAGAATTGCACCTTGCAATGCGGAGAAATTACTGTTTGTGCATTTACAATATTCATTGATTTTTGCCATTGAAAAACGTCCAGAAATGATTGAAGCTACTGACTGAATGAAAGGAGCTGGCATCTCACTCTCTTTGAATCTTCTTTATCATGCTAAGAGGAGCAGGAAAAAGCAAAAAATTTCAGAATTGCACCTTGCAATGCGGAGAAATTACTGTTTGTGCATTTACAATATTCATTGATTTTTGCCATTGAAAAACATCATGTTATTCATATACCAGAAATGTTTGAAGCTACTGACTGAATGAAAGGAGCTGACATCTCACTCTCTTTGAATCTTCTTTATCATGCTAAGAGGAGCAGGAAAAAGCAAAAAATTTCAGAATTGCACCTTGCAATGCGGAGAAATTACTGTTTGTGCATTTACAATATTCATTAATTTTTGCCATTGAAAAACGTCCAGAAATGATTGAAGCTACTGACTGAATGAAAGGAGCTGCCATCTCACTCTCTTTGAATCTTCTTTATCATGCTAAGAGGAGCAGGAAAAAGCAAAAAATTTCAGAATTGCACCTTGCAATGCGGAGAAATTACTGTTTGTGCATTTACAATATTCATTGATTTTTGCCATTGAAAAACATCATGTTATTCATATACCAGAAATGTTTGAAGCTACTGACTGAATGAAAGGAGCTGGCATCTCACTCTCTTTGAATCTTCTTTATCATGCTAAGAGGAGCAGGAAAAAGCAAAAAATTTCAGAATTGCACCTTGCAATGTGGAGAAATTACTGTTTGTGCATTTACAATATTCATTGATTTTTGCCATTGAAAAACATCATGTTATTCATATACCAGAAATGTTTGAAGCTACTGACTGAATGAAAGGAGCTGGCATCTCACTCTCTTTGAATCTTCTTTATCATGCTAAGAGGAGCAGGAAAAAGCAAAAAATTTCAGAATTGCACCTTGCAATGTGGAGAAATTACTGTTTGTGCATTTACAATATTCATTGATTTTTACCATTGAAAAACGTCCAGAAATGATTGAAGCTACTGACTGAATGAAAGTAGCTGGCATCTCACTCTCTTTGAATCTTCTTTATCATGCTAAGAGGAGCAGGAAAAAGCAAAAAATTTCAGACTTGCACCTTGCAATGCGGAGAAATTACTGTTTGTGCATTTACAATATTCATTGATTTTTGCCATTGAAAAACATCATGTTATTCATATACCAGAAATGTTTGAAGCTTCTGACTGAATGAAAGGAGCTGGCATCTCACTCTCTTTGAATCTTCTTTATCATGCTAAGAGGAGCAGGAAAAAGCAAAAAATTTCAGAATTGCACCTTGCAATGTGGAGAAATTACTGTTTGTGCATTTACAATATTCATTGATTTTTACCATTGAAAAACATCCAGAAATGATTGAAGCTACTGACTGAATGAAAGTAGCTGGCATCTCACTCTCTTTGAATCTTCTTTATCATGCTAAGAGGAGCAGGAAAAAGCAAAAAATTTCAGACTTGCACCTTGCAATGCGGAGAAATTACTGTTTGTGCATTTACAATATTCATTGATTTTTGCCATTGAAAAACATCATGTTATTCATATACCAGAAATGTTTGAAGCTACTGACTGAATCAAAGGAGCTGGCATCTCACTCTCTTTGAATCTTCTTTATCATGCTAAGAGGAGCAGGAAAAAGCAAAAAATTTCAGAATTGCACCTTGCAATGCGGAGAAATTACTGTTTGTGCATTTACAATATTCATTGATTTTTGCCATTGAAAAACGTCCAGAAATGATTGAAGCTACTGACTGAATGAAAGGAGCTGGCATCTCACTCTCTTTGAATCTTCTTTATCATGCTAAGAGGAGCAGGAAAAAGCAAAAAATTTCAGAATTGCACCTTGCAATGCGGAGAAATTACTGTTTGTGCATTTCCAATATTCATTGATTTTTGCCATTGATAAACGTCCAGAAATGATTGAAGCTACTGATTGAATGAAAGGAGCTGGCATCTCACTCTCTTTGAATCTTCTTTATCATGCTAAGAGGAGCAGGAAAAAGCAAAAAATTTCAGAATTGCACCTTGCAATGCGGAGAAATTACTGTTTGTGCATTTACAATATTCATTGATTTTTGCCATTGAAAAACATGTTATTCATATACCAGAAATGTTTGAAGCTACTGACTGAATGAAAGGAGCTGGCACATCACTCTCTTTGAATCTTCTTTATCATGCTAAGAGGAGCAGGAAAAAGCAAAAAATTTCAGAATTGCACCTTGCAATGCGGAGAAATTACTGTTTGTGCATTTACAATATTCATTGATTTTTGCCATTGAAAAACATCATGTTATTCATATACCAGAAATGTTTGAAGCTACTGACTGAATGAAAGGAGTTGGCATCTCACTCTCTTTGAATCTTCTTTATCATGCTAAGAGGAGCAGGAAAAAGCAAAAAATTTCAGAATTGCACCTTGCAATGCGGAGAAATTACTGTTTGTGCATTTACAATATTCATTGATTTTTGCCATTGAAAAACATCATGTTATTCATATACCAGAAATGTTTGAAGCTACTGACTGAATGAAAGGAGCTGGCATCTCACTCTCTTTGAATCTTCTTTATCATGCTAAGAGGAGCAGGAAAAAGCAAAAAATTTTAGAATTGCACATTGCAATGTGGAGAAATTACTGTTTGTGCATTTACAATATTCATTGATTTTTACCATTGAAAAACGTCCAGAAATGATTGAAGCTACTGACTGAATGAAAGTAGCTGGCATCTCACTCTCTTTGAATCTTCTTTATCATGCTAAGAGGAGCAGGAAAAAGCAAAAAATTTCAGACTTGCACCTTGCAATGCGGAGAAATTACTGTTTGTGCATTTACAATATTCATTGATTTTTGCCATTGAAAAACATCATGTTATTCATATTCCAGAAATGTTTGAAGCTACTGACTGAATGAAAGGAGCTGGCATCTCACTCTCTTTGAATCTTCTTTATCATGCTAAGAGGAGCAGGAAAAAGCAAAAAATTTCAGAATTGCACCTTGCAATGCGGAGAAATTACTGTTTGTGCATTTACAATATTCATTGATTTTTGCCATTGAAAAACGTCCAGAAATGATTGAAGCTACTGACTGAATGAAAGGAGCTGGCATCTCACTCTCTTTGAATCTTCTTTATCATGCTAAGAGGAGCAGGAAAAAGCAAAAAATTTCAGAATTGCACCTTGCAATGCGGAGAAATTACTGTTTGTGCATTTACAATATTCATTGATTTTTGCCATTGAAAAACGTCCAGAAATGATTAAAGCTACTGACTGAATGAAAGGAGCTGGCATCTCACTCTCTTTGAATCTTCTTTATCATGCTAAGAGGAGCAGGAAAAAGCAAAAAATTTCAGAATTGCACCTTGCAATGCGGAGAAATTACTGTTTGTGCATTTACAATATTCATTGATTTTAGCCATTGAAAAACATCATGTTATTCATATACCAGAAATGTTTGAAGCTACTGACTGAATGAAAGGAGCTGACATCTCACTCTCTTTGAATCTTCTTTATCATGCTAAGAGGAGCAGGAAAAAGCAAAAAATTTCAGAATTGCACCTTGCAATGCGGAGAAATTACTGTTTGTGCATTTACAATATTCATTGATTTTTGCCATTGAAAAACGTCCAGAAATGATTGAAGCTACTGACTGAATGAAAGGAGCTGGCATCTCACTCTCTTTGAATCTTCTTTATCATGCTAAGAGGAGCAGGAAAAAGCAAAAAATTTCAGAATTGCACCTTGCAATGCGGAGAAATTACTGTTTGTGCATTTACAATATTCATTGATTTTTGCCATTGAAAAACATCATGTTATTCATATACCAGAAATGTTTGAAGCTACTGACTGAATGAAAGGAGCTGGCATCTCACTCTCTTTGAATCTTCTTTATCATGCTAAGAGGAGCAGGAAAAAGCAAAAAATTTCAGAATTGCACCTTGCAATGTGGAGAAATTACTGTTTGTGCATTTACAATATTCATTGATTTTTGCCATTGAAAAACATCATGTTATTCATATACCAGAAATGTTTGAAGCTACTGACTGAATGAAAGGAGCTGGCATCTCACTCTCTTTGAATCTTCTTTATCATGCTAAGAGGAGCAGGAAAAAGCAAAAAATTTCAGAATTGCACCTTGCAATGTGGAGAAATTACTGTTTGTGCATTTACAATATTCATTGATTTTTACCATTGAAAAACGTCCAGAAATGATTGAAGCTACTGACTGAATGAAAGTAGCTGGCATCTCACTCTCTTTGAATCTTCTTTATCATGCTAAGAGGAGCAGGAAAAAGCAAAAAATTTCAGACTTGAACCTTGCAATGCGGAGAAATTACTGTTTGTGCATTTACAATATTCATTGATTTTTGCCATTGAAAAACATCATGTTATTCATATACCAGAAATGTTTGAAGCTACTGACTGAATGAAAGGAGCTGGCATCTCACTCTCTTTGAATCTTCTTTATCATGCTAAGAGGAGCAGGAAAAAGCAAAAAATTTCAGAATTGCACCTTGCAATGTGGAGAAATTACTGTTTGTGCATTTACAATATTCATTGATTTTTACCATTGAAAAACGTCCAGAAATGATTGAAGCTACTGACTGAATGAAAGTAGCTGGCATCTCACTCTCTTTGAATCTTCTTTATCATGCTAAGAGGAGCAGGAAAAAGCAAAAAATTTCAGACTTGCACCTTGCAATGCGGAGAAATTACTGTTTGTGCATTTACAATATTCATTGATTTTTGCCATTGAAAAACATCATGTTATTCATATACCAGAAATGTTTGAAGCTACTGACTGAATCAAAGGAGCTGGCATCTCACTCTCTTTGAATCTTCTTTATCATGCTAAGAGGAGCAGGAAAAAGCAAAAAATTTCAGAATTGCACCTTGCAATGCGGAGAAATTACTGTTTGTGCATTTACAATATTCATTGATTTTTGCCATTGAAAAACGTCCAGAAATGATTGAAGCTACTGACTGAATGAAAGGAGCTGGCATCTCACTCTCTTTGAATCTTCTTTATCATGCTAAGAGGAGCAGGAAAAAGCAAAAAATTTCAGAATTGCACCTTGCAATGCGGAGAAATTACTGTTTGTGCATTTACAATATTCATTGATTTTTGCCATTGAAAAACGTCCAGAAATGATTGAAGCTACTGACTGAATGAAAGGAGCTGGCATCTCACTCTCTTTGAATCTTCTTTATCATGCTAAGAGGAGCAGGAAAAAGCAAAAAATTTCAGAATTGCACCTTGCAATGCGGAGAAATTACTGTTTGTGCATTTACAATATTCATTGATTTTTGCCATTGAAAAACATGTTATTCATATACCAGAAATGTTTGAAGCTACTGACTGAATGAAAGGAGCTGGCACCTCACTCTCTTTGAATCTTCTTTATCATGCTAAGAGGAGCGGGAAAAAGCAAAAAATTTCAGAATTGCACCTTGCAATGCGGAGAAATTACTGTTTGTGCATTTACAATATTCATTGATTTTTGCCATTGAAAAACGTCCAGAAATGATTGAAGGTACTGACTGAATGAAAGGAGCTGGCATCTCACTCTCTTTGAATCTTCTTTATCATGCTAAGAGGAGCAGGAAAAAGCAAAAAATTTCAGAATTGCACCTTGCAATGCGGAGAAATTACTGTTTGTGCATTTACAATATTCATTGATTTTTGCCATTGAAAAACGTCCAGAAATGATTGAAGCTACTGACTGAATGAAAGGAGCTGGCATCTCACTCTCTTTGAATCTTCTTTATCATGCTAAGAGGAGCAGGAAAAAGCAAAAAATTTCAGAATTGCACCTTGCAATGCGGAGAAATTACTGTTTGTGCATTTACAATATTCATTGATTTTTGCCATTGAAAAACATCATGTTATTCATATACCAGAAATGTTTGAAGCTACTGACTGAATGAAAGGAGTTGGCATCTCACTCTCTTTGAATCTTCTTTATCATGCTAAGAGGAGCAGGAAAAAGCAAAAAATTTCAGAATTGCACCTTGCAATGTGGAGAAATTACTGTTTGTGCATTTACAATATTCATTGATTTTTACCATTGAAAAACGTCCAGAAATGATTGAAGCTACTGACTGAATGAAAGTAGCTGGCATCTCACTCTCTTTGAATCTTCTTTATCATGCTAAGAGGAGCAGGAAAAAGCAAAAAATTTCAGACTTGCACCTTGCAATGCGGAGAAATTACTGTTTGTGCATTTACAATATTCATTGATTTTTGCCATTGAAAAACATCATGTTATTCATATACCAGAAATGTTTGAAGCTACTGACTGAATGAAAGGAGCTGGCATCTCACTCTCTTTGAATCTTCTTTATCATGCTAAGAGGAGCAGGAAAAAGCAAAAAATTTCAGAATTGCACCTTGCAATGTGGAGAAATTACTGTTTGTGCATTTACAATATTCATTGATTTTTACCATTGAAAAACGTCCAGAAATGATTGAAGCTACTGACTGAATGAAAGGAGCTGGCATCTCACTCTCTTTGAATCTTCTTTATCATGCTAAGAGGAGCAGGAAAAAGCAAAAAATTTCAGAATTGCACCTTGCAATGCGGAGAAATTACTGTTTGTGCATTTACAATATTCATTGATTTTTGCCATTGAAAAACATGTTATTCATATACCAGAAATGTTTGAAGCTACTGACTGAATGAAAGGAGCTGGCACCTCACTCTCTTTGAATCTTCTTTATCATGCTAAGAGGAGCGGGAAAAAGCAAAAAATTTCAGAATTGCACCTTGCAATGCGGAGAAATTACTGTTTGTGCATTTACAATATTCATTGATTTTTGCCATTGAAAAACATCATGTTATTCATATACCAGAAATGATTGAAGCTACTGACTGAATGAAAGGAGCTGGCATCTCACTCTCTTTGAATCTTCTTTATCATGCTAAGAGGAGCAGGAAAAAGTAAAAAATTTCAGAATTGCACCTTGCAATGCGGAGAAATTACTGTTTGTGCATTTATAATATTCAATGATTTTTGCCATTGAAAAACGTCCAGAAATGATTGAAGCTACTGACTGAACGAAAGGAGCTGGCATCTCACTCTCTTTGAATCTTCTTTATCATGCTAAGAGGAGCAGGAAAAAGCAAAAAATTTCAGAATTGCACCTTGCAATGCGGAGAAATTACTGTTTGTGCATTTACAATATTCATTGATTTTTGCCATTGAAAAACGTCCAGAAATGATTGAAGCTACTGACTGAATGAAAGGAGCTGGCATCTCACTCTCTTTGAATCTTCTTTATCATGCTAAGAGGAGCAGGAAAAAGCAAAAAATTTCAGAATTGCACCTTGCAATGCGGAGAAATTACTGTTTGTGCATTTACAATATTCATTGATTTTTGCCATTGAAAAACATCATGTTATTCATATACCAGAAATGTTTGAAGCTAATGACTGAATGAAAGGAGCTGACATCTCACTCTCTTTGAATCTTCTTTATCATGCTAAGAGGAGCAGGAAAAAGCAAAAAATTTCAGAATTGCACCTTGCAATGCGGAGAAATTACTGTTTGTGCATTTACAATATTCATTGATTTTTGCCATTGAAAAACGTCCAGAAATGATTGAAGCTACTGACTGAATGAAAGGAGCTGGCATCTCACTCTCTTTGAATCTTCTTTATCATGCTAAGAGGAGCAGGAAAAAGCAAAAAATTTCAGAATTGCACCTTGCAATGCGGAGAAATTACTGTTTGTGCATTTACAATATTCATTGATTTTTGCCATTGAAAAACATCATGTTATTCATATACCAGAAATGTTTGAAGCTACTGACTGAATGAAAGGAGCTGGCATCTCACTCTCTTTGAATCTTCTTTATCATGCTAAGAGGAGCAGGAAAAAGCAAAAAATTTCAGAATTGCACCTTGCAATGTGGAGAAATTACTGTTTGTGCATTTACAATATTCATTGATTTTTGCCATTGAAAAACATCATGTTATTCATATACCAGAAATGTTTGAAGCTACTGACTGAATGAAAGGAGCTGGCATCTCACTCTCTTTGAATCTTCTTTATCATGCTAAGAGGAGCAGGAAAAAGCAAAAAATTTCAGAATTGCACCTTGCAATGTGGAGAAATTACTGTTTGTGCATTTACAATATTCATTGATTTTTACCATTGAAAAACGTCCAGAAATGATTGAAGCTACTGACTGAATGAAAGTAGCTGGCATCTCACTCTCTTTGAATCTTCTTTATCATGCTAAGAGGAGCAGGAAAAAGCAAAAAATTTCAGACTTGCACCTTGCAATGCGGAGAAATTACTGTTTGTGCATTTACAATATTCATTGATTTTTGCCATTGAAAAACATCATGTTATTCATATACCAGAAATGTTTGAAGCTTCTGACTGAATGAAAGGAGCTGGCATCTCACTCTCTTTGAATCTTCTTTATCATGCTAAGAGGAGCAGGAAAAAGCAAAAAATTTCAGAATTGCACCTTGCAATGTGGAGAAATTACTGTTTGTGCATTTACAATATTCATTGATTTTTACCATTGAAAAACGTCCAGAAATGATTGAAGCTACTGACTGAATGAAAGTAGCTGGCATCTCACTCTCTTTGAATCTTCTTTATCATGCTAAGAGGAGCAGGAAAAAGCAAAAAATTTCAGACTTGCACCTTGCAATGCGGAGAAATTACTGTTTGTGCATTTACAATATTCATTGATTTTTGCCATTGAAAAACATCATGTTATTCATATACCAGAAATGTTTGAAGATACTGACTGAATCAAAGGAGCTGGCATCTCACTCTCTTTGAATCTTCTTTATCATGCTAAGAGGAGCAGGAAAAAGCAAAAAATTTCAGAATTGCACCTTGCAATGCGGAGAAATTACTGTTTGTGCATTTACAATATTCATTGATTTTTGCCATTGAAAAACGTCCAGAAATGATTGAAGCTACTGACTGAATGAAAGGAGCTGGCATCTCACTCTCTTTGAATCTTCTTTATCATGCTAAGAGGAGCAGGAAAAAGCAAAAAATTTCAGAATTGCACCTTGCAATGCGGAGAAATTACTGTTTGTGCATTTACAATATTCATTGATTTTTGCCATTGATAAACGTCCAGAAATGATTGAAGCTACTGATTGAATGAAAGGAGCTGGCATCTCACTCTCTTTGAATCTTCTTTATCATGCTAAGAGGAGCAGGAAAAAGCAAAAAATTTCAGAATTGCACCTTGCAATGCGGAGAAATTACTGTTTGTGCATTTACAATATTCATTGATTTTTGCCATTGAAAAACATGTTATTCATATACCAGAAATGTTTGAAGCTACTGACTGAATGAAAGGAGCTGGCACCTCACTCTCTTTGAATCTTCTTTATCATGCTAAGAGGAGCAGGAAAAAGCAAAAAATTTCAGAATTGCACCTTGCAATGCGGAGAAATTACTGTTTGTGCATTTACAATATTCATTGATTTTTGCCATTGAAAAACATCATGTTATTCATATACCAGAAATGTTTGAAGCTACTGACTGAATGAAAGGAGTTGGCATCTCACTCTCTTTGAATCTTCTTTATCATGCTAAGAGGAGCAGGAAAAAGCAAAAAATTTCAGAATTGCACCTTGCAATGCGGAGAAATTACTGTTTGTGCATTTACAACATTCATTGATTTTTGCCATTGAAAAACATCATGTTATTCATATACCAGAAATGTTTGAAGCTACTGACTGAATGAAAGGAGCTGGCATCTCACTCTCTTTGAATCTTCTTTATCATGCTAAGAGGAGCAGGAAAAAGCAAAAAATTTCAGAATTGCACCTTGCAATGCGGAGAAATTACTGTTTGTGCATTTACAATATTCATTGATTTTTGCCATTGAAAAACGTCCAGAAATGATTGAAGCTACTGACTGAATGAAAGGAGCTGGCATCTCACTCTCTTTGAATCTTCTTTATCATGCTAAGAGGAGCAGGAAAAAGCAAAAAATTTCAGAATTGCACCTTGCAATGCGGAGAAATTACTGTTTGTGCATTTACAATATTCATTGATTTTTGCCATTGAAAAACATCATGTTATTCATATACCAGAAATGTTTGAAGCTACTGACTGAATGAAAGGAGCTGGCATCTCACTCTCTTTGAATCTTCTTTATCATGCTAAGAGGAGCAGGAAAAAGCAAAAAATTTCAGAATTGCACCTTGCAATGTGGAGAAATTACTGTTTGTGCATTTACAATATTCATTGATTTTTGCCATTGAAAAACATCATGTTATTCATATACCAGAAATGTTTGAAGCTACTGACTGAATGAAAGGAGCTGGCATCTCACTCTCTTTGAATCTTCTTTATCATGCTAAGAGGAGCAGGAAAAAGCAAAAAATTTCAGAATTGCACCTTGCAATGTGGAGAAATTACTGTTTGTGCATTTACAATATTCATTGATTTTTACCATTGAAAAACGTCCAGAAATGATTGAAGCTACTGACTGAATGAAAGTAGCTGGCATCTCACTCTCTTTGAATCTTCTTTATCATGCTAAGAGGAGCAGGAAAAAGCAAAAAATTTCAGACTTGCACCTTGCAATGCGGAGAAATTACTGTTTGTGCATTTACAATATTCATTGATTTTTGCCATTGAAAAACATCATGTTATTCATATACCAGAAATGTTTGAAGCTTCTGACTGAATGAAAGGAGCTGGCATCTCACTCTCTTTGAATCTTCTTTATCATGCTAAGAGGAGCAGGAAAAAGCAAAAAATTTCAGAATTGCACCTTGCAATGTGGAGAAATTACTGTTTGTGCATTTACAATATTCATTGATTTTTACCATTGAAAAACGTCCAGAAATGATTGAAGCTACTGACTGAATGAAAGTAGCTGGCATCTCACTCTCTTTGAATCTTCTTTATCATGCTAAGAGGAGCAGGAAAAAGCAAAAAATTTCAGACTTGCACCTTGCAATGCGGAGAAATTACTGTTTGTGCATTTACAATATTCATTGATTTTTGCCATTGAAAAACATCATGTTATTCATATACCAGAAATGTTTGAAGCTACTGACTGAATGAAAGGAGTTGGCATCTCACTCTCTTTGAATCTTCTTTATCATGCTAAGAGGAGCAGGAAAAAGCAAAAAATTTCAGAATTGCACCTTGCAATGCGGAGAAATTACTGTTTGTGCATTTACAATATTCATTGATTTTTGCCATTGAAAAACATCATGTTATTCATATACCAGAAATGTTTGAAGCTACTGACTGAATGAAAGGAGCTGGCATCTCACTCTCTTTGAATCTTCTTTATCATGCTAAGAGGAGCAGGAAAAAGCAAAAAATTTCAGAATTGCACCTTGCAATGCGGAGAAATTACTGTTTGTGCATTTACAATATTCATTGATTTTTGCCATTGAAAAACGTCCAGAAATGATTGAAGCTACTGACTGAATGAAAGGAGCTGGCATCTCACTCTCTTTGAATCTTCTTTATCATGCTAAGAGGAGCAGGAAAAAGCAAAAAATTTCAGAATTGCACCTTGCAATGCGGAGAAATTACTGTTTGTGCATTTACAATATTCATTGATTTTTGCCATTGAAAAACATCATGTTATTCATATACCAGAAATGTTTGAAGCTACTGACTGAATGAAAGGAGCTGGCATCTCACTCTCTTTGAATCTTCTTTATCATGCTAAGAGGAGCAGGAAAAAGCAAAAAATTTCAGAATTGCACCTTGCAATGTGGAGAAATTACTGTTTGTGCATTTACAATATTCATTGATTTTTGCCATTGAAAAACATCATGTTATTCATATACCAGAAATGTTTGAAGCTACTGACTGAATGAAAGGAGCTGGCATCTCACTCTCTTTGAATCTTCTTTATCATGCTAAGAGGAGCAGGAAAAAGCAAAAAATTTCAGAATTGCACCTTGCAATGTGGAGAAATTACTGTTTGTGCATTTACAATATTCATTGATTTTTACCATTGAAAAACGTCCAGAAATGATTGAAGCTACTGACTGAATGAAAGTAGCTGGCATCTCACTCTCTTTGAATCTTCTTTATCATGCTAAGAGGAGCAGGAAAAAGCAAAAAATTTCAGACTTGCACCTTGCAATGCGGAGAAATTACTGTTTGTGCATTTACAATATTCATTGATTTTTGCCATTGAAAAACATCATGTTATTCATATACCAGAAATGTTTGAAGCTTCTGACTGAATGAAAGGAGCTGGCATCTCACTCTCTTTGAATCTTCTTTATCATGCTAAGAGGAGCAGGAAAAAGCAAAAAAATTCAGAATTGCACCTTGCAATGTGGAGAAATTACTGTTTGTGCATTTACAATATTCATTGATTTTTACCATTGAAAAACGTCCAGAAATGATTGAAGCTACTGACTGAATGAAAGTAGCTGGCATCTCACTCTCTTTGAATCTTCTTTATCATGCTAAGAGGAGCAGGAAAAAGCAAAAAATTTCAGACTTGCACCTTGCAATGCGGAGAAATTACTGTTTGTGCATTTACAATATTCATTGATTTTTGCCATTGAAAAACATCATGTTATTCATATACCAGAAATGTTTGAAGATACTGACTGAATCAAAGGAGCTGGCATCTCACTCTCTTTGAATCTTCTTTATCATGCTAAGAGGAGCAGGAAAAAGCAAAAAATTTCAGAATTGCACCTTGCAATGCGGAGAAATTACTGTTTGTGCATTTACAATATTCATTGATTTTTGCCATTGAAAAACGTCCAGAAATGATTGAAGCTACTGACTGAATGAAAGGAGCTGGCATCTCACTCTCTTTGAATCTTCTTTATCATGCTAAGAGGAGCAGGAAAAAGCAAAAAATTTCAGAATTGCACCTTGCAATGCGGAGAAATTACTCTTTGTGCATTTACAATATTCATTGATTTTTGCCATTGATAAACGTCCAGAAATGATTGAAGCTACTGATTGAATGAAAGGAGCTGGCATCTCACTCTCTTTGAATCTTCTTTATCATGCTAAGAGGAGCAGGAAAAAGCAAAAAATTTCAGAATTGCACCTTGCAATGCGGAGAAATTACTGTTTGTGCATTTACAATATTCATTGATTTTTGCCATTGAAAAACATGTTATTCATATACCAGAAATGTTTGAAGCTACTGACTGAATGAAAGGAGCTGGCACCTCACTCTCTTTGAATCTTCTTTATCATGCTAAGAGGAGCAGGAAAAAGCAAAAAATTTCAGAATTGCACCTTGCAATGCGGAGAAATTACTGTTTGTGCATTTACAATATTCATTGATTTTTGCCATTGAAAAACATCATGTTATTCATATACCAGAAATGTTTGAAGCTACTGACTGAATGAAAGGAGTTGGCATCTCACTCTCTTTGAATCTTCTTTATCATGCTAAGAGGAGCAGGAAAAAGCAAAAAATTTCAGAATTGCACCTTGCAATGCGGAGAAATTACTGTTTGTGCATTTACAATATTCATTGATTTTTGCCATTGAAAAACATCATGTTATTCATATACCAGAAATGTTTGAAGCTACTGACTGAATGAAAGGAGCTGGCATCTCACTCTCTTTGAATCTTCTTTATCATGCTAAGAGGAGCAGGAAAAAGCAAAAAATTTTAGAATTGCACATTGCAATGTGGAGAAATTACTGTTTGTGCATTTACAATATTCATTGATTTTTACCATTGAAAAACGTCCAGAAATGATTGAAGCTACTGACTGAATGAAAGTAGCTGGCATCTCACTCTCTTTGAATCTTCTTTATCATGCTAAGAGGAGCAGGAAAAAGCAAAAAATTTCAGACTTGCACCTTGCAATGCGGAGAAATTACTGTTTGTGCATTTACAATATTCATTGATTTTTGCCATTGAAAAACATCATGTTATTCATATTCCAGAAATGTTTGAAGCTACTGACTGAATGAAAGGAGCTGGCATCTCACTCTCTTTGAATCTTCTTTATCATGCTAAGAGGAGCAGGAAAAAGCAAAAAATTTCAGAATTGCACCTTGCAATGCGGAGAAATTACTGTTTGTGCATTTACAATATTCATTGATTTTTGCCATTGAAAAACGTCCAGAAATGATTGAAGCTACTGACTGAATGAAAGGAGCTGGCATCTCACTCTCTTTGAATCTTCTTTATCATGCTAAGAGGAGCAGGAAAAAGCAAAAAATTTCAGAATTGCACCTTGCAATGCGGAGAAATTACTGTTTGTGCATTTACAATATTCATTGATTTTTGCCATTGAAAAACGTCCAGAAATGATTGAAGCTACTGACTGAATGAAAGGAGCTGGCATCTCACTCTCTTTGAATCTTCTTTATCATGCTAAGAGGAGCAGGAAAAAGCAAAAAATTTCAGAATTGCACCTTGCAATGCGGAGAAATTACTGTTTGTGCATTTACAATATTCATTGATTTTAGCCATTGAAAAACATCATGTTATTCATATACCAGAAATGTTTGAAGCTACTGACTGAATGAAAGGAGCTGACATCTCACTCTCTTTGAATCTTCTTTATCATGCTAAGAGGAGCAGGAAAAAGCAAAAAATTTCAGAATTGCACCTTGCAATGCGGAGAAATTACTGTTTGTGCATTTACAATATTCATTGATTTTTGCCATTGAAAAACGTCCAGAAATGATTGAAGCTACTGACTGAATGAAAGGAGCTGGCATCTCACTCTCTTTGAATCTTCTTTATCATGCTAAGAGGAGCAGGAAAAAGCAAAAAATTTCAGAATTGCACCTTGCAATGCGGAGAAATTACTGTTTGTGCATTTACAATATTCATTGATTTTTGCCATTGAAAAACATCATGT
Source organism: Phyllobates terribilis (assembly GCF_046119375.1). Classification (NCBI taxonomy): domain Eukaryota; kingdom Metazoa; phylum Chordata; class Amphibia; order Anura; family Dendrobatidae; genus Phyllobates; species Phyllobates terribilis. Next base: position 216,753 of record NW_027363986.1, on the reverse strand, counting down.
TATTCATATACCAGAAATGTTTGAAGCTACTGACTGAATGAAAGGAGCTGGCATCTCACTCTCTTTGAATCTTCTTTATCATGCTAAGAGGAGCAGGAAAAAGCAAAAAATTTCAGAATTGCACCTTGCAATGTGGAGAAATTACTGTTTGTGCATTTACAATATTCATTGATTTTTGCCATTGAAAAACATCATGTTATTCATATACCAGAAATGTTTGAAGCTACTGACTGAATGAAAGGAGCTGGCATCTCACTCTCTTTGAATCTTCTTTATCATGCTAAGAGGAGCAGGAAAAAGCAAAAAATTTCAGAATTGCACCTTGCAATGTGGAGAAATTACTGTTTGTGCATTTACAATATTCATTGATTTTTACCATTGAAAAACGTCCAGAAATGATTGAAGCTACTGACTGAATGAAAGTAGCTGGCATCTCACTCTCTTTGAATCTTCTTTATCATGCTAAGAGGAGCAGGAAAAAGCAAAAAATTTCAGACTTGCACCTTGCAATGCGGAGAAATTACTGTTTGTGCATTTACAATATTCATTGATTTTTGCCATTGAAAAACATCATGTTATTCATATACCAGAAATGTTTGAAGCTACTGACTGAATGAAAGGAGCTGGCATCTCACTCTCTTTGAATCTTCTTTATCATGCTAAGAGGAGCAGGAAAAAGCAAAAAATTTCAGAATTGCACCTTGCAATGTGGAGAAATTACTGTTTGTGCATTTACAATATTCATTGATTTTTACCATTGAAAAACGTCCAGAAATGATTGAAGCTACTGACTGAATGAAAGTAGCTGGCATCTCACTCTCTTTGAATCTTCTTTATCATGCTAAGAGGAGCAGGAAAAAGCAAAAAATTTCAGACTTGCACCTTGCAATGCGGAGAAATTACTGTTTGTGCATTTACAATATTCATTGATTTTTGCCATTGAAAAACATCATGTTATTCATATACCAGAAATGTTTGAAGCTACTGACTGAATCAAAGGAGCTGGCATCTCACTCTCTTTGAATCTTCTTTATCATGCTAAGAGGAGCAGGAAAAAGCAAAAAATTTCAGAATTGCACCTTGCAATGCGGAGAAATTACTGTTTGTGCATTTACAATATTCATTGATTTTTGCCATTGAAAAACGTCCAGAAATGATTGAAGCTACTGACTGAATGAAAGGAGCTGGCATCTCACTCTCTTTGAATCTTCTTTATCATGCTAAGAGGAGCAGGAAAAAGCAAAAAATTTCAGAATTGCACCTTGCAATGCGGAGAAATTACTGTTTGTGCATTTACAATATTCATTGATTTTTGCCATTGAAAAACGTCCAGAAATGATTGAAGCTACTGACTGAATGAAAGGAGCTGGCATCTCACTCTCTTTGAATCTTCTTTATCATGCTAAGAGGAGCAGGAAAAAGCAAAAAATTTCAGAATTGCACCTTGCAATGCGGAGAAATTACTGTGCATTTACAATATTCATTGATTTTTGCCATTGAAAAACATGTTATTCATATACCAGAAATGTTTGAAGCTACTGACTGAATGAAAGGAGCTGGCACCTCACTCTCTTTGAATCTTCTTTATCATGCTAAGAGGAGCGGGAAAAAGCAAAAAATTTCAGAATTGCACCTTGCAATGCGGAGAAATTACTGTTTGTGCATTTACAATATTCATTGATTTTTGCCATTGAAAAACGTCCAGAAATGATTGAAGGTACTGACTGAATGAAAGGAGCTGGCATCTCACTCTCTTTGAATCTTCTTTATCATGCTAAGAGGAGCAGGAAAAAGCAAAAAATTTCAGAATTGCACCTTGCAATGCGGAGAAATTACTGTTTGTGCATTTACAATATTCATTGATTTTTGCCATTGAAAAACGTCCAGAAATGATTGAAGCTACTGACTGAATGAAAGGAGCTGGCATCTCACTCTCTTTGAATCTTCTTTATCATGCTAAGAGGAGCAGGAAAAAGCAAAAAATTTCAGAATTTCACCTTGCAATGCGGAGAAATTACTGTTTGTGCATTTACAATATTCATTGATTTTTGCCATTGAAAAACATCATGTTATTCATATACCAGAAATGTTTGAAGCTACTGACTGAATGAAAGGAGTTGGCATCTCACTCTCTTTGAATCTTCTTTATCATGCTAAGAGGAGCAGGAAAAAGCAAAAAATTTCAGAATTGCACCTTGCAATGTGGAGAAATTACTGTTTGTGCATTTACAATATTCATTGATTTTTACCATTGAAAAACGTCCAGAAATGATTGAAGCTACTGACTGAATGAAAGTAGCTGGCATCTCACTCTCTTTGAATCTTCTTTATCATGCTAAGAGGAGCAGGAAAAAGCAAAAAATTTCAGACTTGCACCTTGCAATGCGGAGAAATTACTGTTTGTGCATTTACAATATTCATTGATTTTTGCCATTGAAAAACATCATGTTATTCATATACCAGAAATGTTTGAAGCTACTGACTGAATGAAAGGAGCTGGCATCTCACTCTCTTTGAATCTTCTTTATCATGCTAAGAGGAGCAGGAAAAAGCAAAAAATTTCAGAATTGCACCTTGCAATGTGGAGAAATTACTGTTTGTGCATTTACAATATTCATTGATTTTTACCATTGAAAAACGTCCAGAAATGATTGAAGCTACTGACTGAATGAAAGGAGCTGGCATCTCACTCTCTTTGAATCTTCTTTATCATGCTAAGAGGAGCAGGAAAAAGCAAAAAATTTCAGAATTGCACCTTGCAATGCGGAGAAATTACTGTTTGTGCATTTACAATATTCATTGATTTTTGCCATTGAAAAACATGTTATTCATATACCAGAAATGTTTGAAGCTACTGACTGAATGAAAGGAGCTGGCACCTCACTCTCTTTGAATCTTCTTTATCATGCTAAGAGGAGCGGGAAAAAGCAAAAAATTTCAGAATTGCACCTTGCAATGCGGAGAAATTACTGTTTGTGCATTTACAATATTCATTGATTTTTGCCATTGAAAAACGTCCAGAAATGATTGAAGGTACTGACTGAATGAAAGGAGCTGGCATCTCACTCTCTTTGAATCTTCTTTATCATGCTAAGAGGAGCAGGAAAAAGCAAAAAATTTCAGAATTGCACCTTGCAATGCGGAGAAATTACTGTTTGTGCATTTACAATATTCATTGATTTTTGCCATTGAAAAACGTCCAGAAATGATTGAAGCTACTGACTGAATGAAAGGAGCTGGCATCTCACTCTCTTTGAATCTTCTTTATCATGCTAAGAGGAGCAGGAAAAAGCAAAAAATTTCAGAATTGCACCTTGCAATGCGGAGAAATTACTGTTTGTGCATTTACAATATTCATTGATTTTTGCCATTGAAAAACGTCCAGAAATGATTGAAGCTACTGACTGAATGAAAGGAGCTGGCATCTCACTCTCTTTGAATCTTCTTTATGATGCTAAGAGGAGCAGGAAAAAGCAAAAAATTTCAGAATTGCACCTTGCAATGCGGAGAAATTACTGTTTGTGCATTTACAATATTCATTGATTTTTGCCATTGAAAAACATCATGTTATTCATATACCAGAAATGTTTGAAGCTACTGACTGAATGAAAGGAGTTGGCATCTCACTCTCTTTGAATCTTCTTTATCATGCTAAGAGGAGCAGGAAAAAGCAAAAAATTTCAGAATTGCACCTTGCAATGCGGAGAAATTACTGTTTGTGCATTTACAATATTCATTGATTTTTGCCATTGAAAAACATCATGTTATTCATATACCAGAAATGTTTGAAGCTACTGACTGAATGAAAGGAGCTGGCATCTCACTCTCTTTGAATCTTCTTTATCATGCTAAGAGGAGCAGGAAAAAGCAAAAAATTTTAGAATTGCACATTGCAATGTGGAGAAATTACTGTTTGTGCATTTACAATATTCATTGATTTTTACCATTGAAAAACGTCCAGAAATGATGGAAGCTACTGACTGAATGAAAGTAGCTGGCATCTCACTCTCTTTGAATCTTCTTTATCATGCTAAGAGGAGCAGGAAAAAGCAAAAAATTTCAGACTTGCACCTTGCAATGCGGAGAAATTACTGTTTGTGCATTTACAATATTCATTGATTTTTGCCATTGAAAAACATCATGTTATTCATATACCAGAAATGTTTGAAGCTACTGACTGAATGAAAGGAGCTGGCACCTCACTCTCTTTGAATCTTCTTTATCATGCTAAGAGGAGCGGGAAAAAGCAAAAAATTTCAGAATTGCACCTTGCAATGCGGAGAAATTACTGTTTGTGCATTTACAATATTCATTGATTTTTGCCATTGAAAAACGTCCAGAAATGATTGAAGGTACTGACTGAATGAAAGGAGCTGGCATCTCACTCTCTTTGAATCTTATCATGCTAAGAGGAGCAGGAAAAATCAAAAAATTTCAGAATTGCACCTTGCAATGCGGAGAAATTACTGTTTGTGCATTTACAATATTCATTGATTTTTTCCATTGAAAAACGTCCAGAAATGATTGAAGCTACTGACTGAATGAAAGGAGCTGGCATCTCACTCTCTTTGAATCTTCTTTATCATGCTAAGAGGAGCAGGAAAAAGCAAAAAATTTCAGAATTGCACCTTGCAATGCGGAGAAATTACTGTTTGTGCATTTACAATATTCATTGATTTTTGCCATTGAAAAACATCATGTTATTCATATACCAGAAATGTTTGAAGCTACTGACTGAATGAAAGGAGTTGGCATCTCACTCTCTTTGAATCTTCTTTATCATGCTAAGAGGAGCAGGAAAAAGCAAAAAATTTCAGAATTGCACCTTGCAATGCGGAGAAATTACTGTTTGTGCATTTACAATATTCATTGATTTTTGCCATTGAAAAACATCATGTTATTCATATACCAGAAATGTTTGAAGCTACTGACTGAATGAAAGGAGCTGGCATCTCACTCTCTTTGAATCTTCTTTATCATGCTAAGAGGAGCAGGAAAAAGCAAAAAATTTTAGAATTGCACATTGCAATGTGGAGAAATTACTGTTTGTGCATTTACAATATTCATTGATTTTTACCATTGAAAAACGTCCAGAAATGATTGAAGCTACTGACTGAATGAAAGTAGCTGGCATCTCACTCTCTTTGAATCTTCTTTATCATGCTAAGAGGAGCAGGAAAAAGCAAAAAATTTCAGACTTGCACCTTGCAATGCGGAGAAATTACTGTTTGTGCATTTACAATATTCATTGATCTTTGCCATTGAAAAACATCATGTTATTCATATACCAGAAATGTTTGAAGCTACTGACTGAATGAAAGGAGCTGGCATCTCACTCTCTTTGAATCTTCTTTATCATGCTAAGAGGAGCAGGAAAAAGCAAAAAATTTCAGAATTGCACCTTGCAATGCGGAGAAATTACTGTTTGTGCATTTACAATATTCATTGATTTTTGCCATTGAAAAACGTCCAGAAATGATTGAAGCTACTGACTGAATGAAAGGAGCTGGCATCTAACTCTCTTTGAATCTTCTTTATCATGCTAAGAGGAGCAGGAAAAAGCAAAAAATTTCAGAATTGCACCTTGCAATGCGGAGAAATTACTGTTTGTGCATTTACAATATTCATTGATTTTTGCCATTGAAAAACATGTTATTCATATACCAGAAATGTTTGAAGCTACTGACTGAATGAAAGGAGCTGGCACCTCACTCTCTTTGAATCTTCTTTATCATGCTAAGAGGAGCGGGAAAAAGCAAAAAATTTCAGAATTGCACCTTGCAATGCGGAGAAATTACTGTTTGTGCATTTACAATATTCATTGATTTTTGCCATTGAAAAATGTCCAGAAATGATTGAAGGTACTGACTGAATGAAAGGAGCTGGCATCTCATTCTCTTTGAATCTTCTTTATCATGCTAAGAGGAGCAGGAAAAAGCAAAAAATTTCAGAATTGCACCTTGCAATGCGGAGAAATTACTGTTTGTGCATTTACAATATTCATTGATTTTTGCCATTGAAAAACGTCCAGAAATGATTGAAGCTACTGACTGAATGAAAGGAGCTGGCATCTCACTCTCTTTGAATCTTCTTTATCATGCTAAGAGGAGCAGGAAAAAGCAAAAAATTTCAGAATTGCACCTTGCAATGCGGAGAAATTACTGTTTGTGCATTTACAATATTCATTGATTTTTGCCATTGAAAAACATCATGTTATTCATATACCAGAAATGTTTGAAGCTACTGACTGAATGAAAGGAGCTGGCATCTCACTCTCTTTGAATCTTCTTTATCATGCTAAGAGGAGCAGGAAAAAGCAAAAAATTTCAGAATTGCACCTTGCAATGTGGAGAAATTACTGTTTGTGCATTTACAATATTCATTGATTTTTACCATTGAAAAACGTCCAGAAATGATTGAAGCTACTGACTGAATGAAAGTAGCTGGCATCTCACTCTCTTTGAATCTTCTTTATCATGCTAAGAGGAGCAGGAAAAAGCAAAAAATTTCAGACTTGCACCTTGCAATGCGGAGAAATTACTGTTTGTGCATTTACAATATTCATTGATTTTTGCCATTGAAAAACATCATGTTATTCATATACCAGAAATGTTTGAAGCTACTGACTGAATGAAAGGAGCTGGCATCTCACTCTCTTTGAATCTTCTTTATCATGCTAAGAGGAGCAGGAAAAAGCAAAAAATTTCAGACTTGCACCTTGCAATGCGGAGAAATTACTGTTTGTGCATTTACAATATTCATTGATTTTTGCCATTGAAAAACATCATGTTATTCATATACCAGAAATGTTTGAAGCTACTGACTGAATGAAAGGAGCTGGCATCTCACTCTCTTTGAATCTTCTTTATCATGCTAAGAGGAGCAGGAAAAAGCAAAAAATTTCAGAATTGCACCTTGCAATGCGGAGAAATTACTGTTTGTGCATTTACAAAATTCATTGATTTTTGCCATTGAAAAACGTCCAGAAATGATTGAAGGTACTGACTGAATGAAAGGAGCTGGCATCTCACTCTCTTTGAATCTTCTTTATCATGCTAAGAGGAGCAGGAAAAAGCAAAAAATTTTAGAATTGCACATTGCAATGTGGAGAAATTACTGTTTGTGCATTTACAATATTCATTGATTTTTACCATTGAAAAACGTCCAGAAATGATTGAAGCTACTGACTGAATGAAAGTAGCTGGCATCTCACTCTCTTTGAATCTTCTTTATCATGCTAAGAGGAGCAGGAAAAAACAAAAAATTTCAGACTTGCACCTTGCAATGCGGAGAAATTACTGTTTGTGCATTTACAATATTCATTGATTTTTGCCATTGAAAAACATCATGTTATTCATATACCAGAAATGTTTGAAGCTACTGACTGAATGAAAGGAGCTGGCATCTCACTCTCTTTGAATCTTCTTTATCATGCTAAGAGGAGCAGGAAAAAGCAAAAAATTTCAGAATTGCACCTTGCAATGCGGAGAAATTACTGTTTGTGCATTTACAATATTCATTGATTTTTGCCTTTGAAAAACGTCCAGAAATGATTGAAGCTACTGACTGAATGAAAGGAGCTGGCATCTCACTCTCTTTGAATCTTCTTTATCATGCTAAGAGGAGCAGGAAAAAGCAAAAAATTTCAGAATTGCACCTTGCAATGTGGAGAAATTACTGTTTGTGCATTTACAATATTCATTGATTTTTGCCATTGAAAAACGTCCAGAAATGATTGAAGCTACTGACTGAATGAAAGGAGCTGGCATCTCACTCTCTTTGATTCTTCTTTATCATGCTAAGAGGAGCAGGAAAAAGCAAAAAATTTCAGAATTGCACCTTGCAATGCGGAGAAATTACTGTTTGTGCATTTACAATATTCATTGATTTTTGCCATTGAAAAACATGTTATTCATATACCAGAAATGTTTGAAGCTACTGACTGAATGAAAGGAGCTGGCACCTCACTCTCTTTGAATCTTCTTTATCATGCTAAGAGGAGCAGGAAAAAGCAAAAAATTTCAGAATTGCACCTTGCAATGCGGAGAAATTACTGTTTGTGCATTTACAATATTCATTGATTTTTGCCATTGAAAAACGTCCAGAAATGATTGAAGCTACTGACTGAATGAAAGAAGCTGGCATCTCACTCTCTTTGAATCTTCTTTATCATGCTAAGAGGAGCAGGAAAAAGCAAAAAATTTCAGAATTGCACCTTGCAATGCGGAGAAATTACTGTTTGTGCATTTACAATATTCATTGATTTTTGCCATTGAAAAACATCATGTTATTCATATACCAGAAATGTTTGAAGCTACTGACTGAATGAAAGGAGCTGGCATCTCACTCTCTTTGAATCTTCTTTATCATGCTAAGAGGAGCAGGAAAAAGCAAAAAATTTCAGAATTGCACCTTGCAATGTGGAGAAATTACTGTTTGTGCATTTACAATATTCATTGATTTTTACCATTGAAAAACGTCCAGAAATGATTGAAGCTACTGACTGAATGAAAGTAGCTGGCATCTCACTCTCTTTGAATCTTCTTTATCATGCTAAGAGGAGCAGGAAAAAGCAAAAAATTTCAGACTTGCACCTTGCAATGCGGAGAAATTACTGTTTGTGCATTTACAATATTCATTGATTTTTGCCATTGAAAAACATCATGTTATTCATATACCAGAAATGTTTGAAGCTACTGACTGAATGAAAGGAGCTGGCATCTCACTCTCTTTGAATCTTCTTTATCATGCTAAGAGGAGCAGGAAAAAGCAAAAAATTTCAGACTTGCACCTTGCAATGCGGAGAAATTACTGTTTGTGCATTTACAATATTCATTGATTTTTGCCATTGAAAAACATCATGTTATTCATATACCAGAAATGTTTGAAGCTACTGACTGAATGAAAGGAGCTGGCATCTCACTCTCTTTGAATCTTCTTTATCATGCTAAGAGGAGCAGGAAAAAGCAAAAAATTTCAGAATTGCACCTTGCAATGCGGAGAAATTACTGTTTGTGCATTTACAATATTCATTGATTTTTGCCATTGAAAAACGTCCAGAAATGATTGAAGGTACTGACTGAATGAAAGGAGCTGGCATCTCACTCTCTTTGAATCTTCTTTATCATGCTAAGAGGAGCAGGAAAAAGCAAAAAATTTCAGAATTGCACCTTGCAATGCGGAGAAATTACTGTTTGTGCATTAACAATATTCATTGATTTTTGCCATTGAAAAACGTCCAGAAATGATTGAAGCTACTGACTGAATGAAAGGAGCTGGCATCTCACTCTCTTTGAATCTTCTTTATCATGCTAAGAGGAGCAGGAAAAAGCAAAAAATTTCAGAATTGCACCTTGCAATGCGGAGAAATTACAGTTTGTGCATTTACAATATTCATTGATTTTTGCCATTGAAAAACGTCCAGAAATGATTGAAGCTACTGACTGAATGAAAGGAGCTGGCATCTCACTCTCTTTGAATCTTCTTTATCATGCTAAGAGGAGCAGGAAAAAGCAAAAAAATTCAGAATTGCACCTTGCAATGCGGAGAAATTACTGTTTGTGCATTTACAATATTCATTGATTTTTGCCATTGAAAAACATCATGTTATTCATATACCAGAAATGTTTGAAGCTACTGACTGAATGAAAGGAGCTGGCATCTCACTCTCTTTGAATCTTCTTTATCATGCTAAGAGGAGCAGGAAAAAGCAAAAAATTTCAGAATTGCACCTTGCAATGTGGAGAAATTACTGTTTGTGCATTTACAATATTCATTGATTTTTACCATTGAAAAACGTCCAGAAATGATTGAAGCTACTGACTGAATGAAAGTAGCTGGCATCTCACTCTCTTTGAATCTTCTTTATCATGCTAAGAGGAGCAGGAAAAAGCAAAAAATTTCAGACTTGCACCTTGCAATGCGGAGAAATTACTGTTTGTGCATTTACAATATTCATTGATTTTTGCCATTGAAAAACATCATGTTATTCATATACCAGAAATGTTTGAAGCTACTGACTGAATGAAAGGAGCTGGCATCTCACTCTCTTTGAATCTTCTTTATCATGCTAAGAGGAGCAGGAAAAAGCAAAAAATTTCAGACTTGCACCTTGCAATGCGGAGAAATTACTGTTTGTGCATTTACAATATTCATTGATTTTTGCCATTGAAAAACATCATGTTATTCATATACCAGAAATGTTTGAAGTTACTGACTGAATGAAAGGAGCTGGCATCTCACTCTCTTTGAATCTTCTTTATCATGCTAAGAGGAGCAGGAAAAAGCAAAAAATTTCAGAATTGCACCTTGCAATGCGGAGAAATTACTGTTTGTGCATTTACAATATTCATTGATTTTTGCCATTGAAAAACGTCCAGAAATGATTGAAGGTACTGACTGAATGAAAGGAGCTGGCATCTCACTCTCTTTGAATCTTCTTTATCATGCTAAGAGGAGCAGGAAAAAGCAAAAAATTTCAGAATTGCACCTTGCAATGCGGAGAAATTACTGTTTGTGCATTAACAATATTCATTGATTTTTGCCATTGAAAAACGTCCAGAAATGATTGAAGCTACTGACTGAATGAAAGGAGCTGGCATCTCACTCTCTTTGAATCTTCTTTATCATGCTAAGAGGAGCAGGAAAAAGCAAAAAATTTCAGAATTGCACCTTGCAATGCGGAGAAATTACAGTTTGTGCATTTACAATATTCATTGATTTTTGCCATTGAAAAACGTCCAGAAATGAATGAAGCTACTGACTGAATGAAAGGAGCTGGCATCTCACTCTCTTTGAATCTTCTTTATCATGCTAAGAGGAGCAGGAAAAAGCAAAAAATTTCAGAATTGCACCTTGCAATGCGGAGAAATTACTGTTTGTGCATTTACAATATTCATTGATTTTTGCGATTGAAAAACATCATGTTATTCATATACCAGAAATGATTGAAGCTACTGACTGAACGAAAGGAGCTGGCATCTCACTCTCTTTGAATCTTCTTTATCATGCTAAGAGGAGCAGGAAAAAGTAAAAAATTTCAGAATTGCACCTTGCAATGCGGAGAAATTACTGTTTGTGCATTTACAATATTCAATGATTTTTGCCATTGAAAAACGTCCAGAAATGATTGAAGCTACTGACTGAATGAAAGGAGCTGGCATCTCACTCTCTTTGAATCTTGTTTATCATGCTAAGAGGAGCAGGAAAAAGCAAAAAATTTCAGAATTGCACCTTGCAATGCGGAGAAATTACTGTTTGTGCATTTACAATATTCATTGATTTTTGCCATTGAAAAACGTCCAGAAATGATTGAAGCTACTGACTGAATGAAAGGAGCTGGCATCTCACTCTCTTTGAATCTTCTTTATCATGCTAAGAGGAGCAGGAAAAAACAAAAAATTTCAGAATTGCACCTTGCAATGCGGAGAAATTACTGTTTGTGCATTTACAATATTCATTGATTTTTGCTATTGAAAAACATCATGTTATTCATATACCAGAAATGATTGAAGCTACTGACTGAATGAAAGGAGCTGGCATCTCACTCTCTTTGAATCTTCTTTATCATGCTAAGAGGAGCAGGAAAAAGCAAAAAATTTCAGAATTGCACCTTGCAATGCGGAGAAATTACAGTTTGTGCATTTACAATATTCATTGATTTTTGCCATTGAAAAACGTCCAGAAATGATTGAAGCTACTGACTGAATGAAAGGAGCTGGCATCTCACTCTCTTTGAATCTTCTTTATCATGCTAAGAGGAGCAGGAAAAAGCAAAAAATTTCAGAATTGCACCTTGCAATGCGGAGAAATTACTGTTTGTGCATTTACAATATTCATTGATTTTTGCCATTGAAAAACGTCCAGAAATGATTGAAGGTACTGACTGAATGAAAGGAGCTGGCATATCACTCTCTTTGAATCTTCTTTATCATCCTAAGAGGAGCAGGAAAAAGCAAAAAATTTCAGAATTGCACCTTGCAATGCGGAGAAATTACTGTTTGTGCATTTACAATATTCATTGATTTTTGCCATTGAAAAACGTCCAGAAATGATTGAAGCTACTGACTGAATGAAAGGAGCTGGCATCTCACTCTCTTTGAATCTTCTTTATCATGCTAAGAGGAGCAGGAAAAGCAAAAAATTTCAGAATTGCACCTTGCAATGCGGAGAAATTACTGTTTGTGCATTTACAATATTCATTGATTTTTGCCATTGAAAAATGTCCAGAAATGATTGAAGCTACTGACTGAATGAAAGGAGCTGGCATCTCACTCTCTTTGAATCTTCTTTATCATGCTAAGAGGAGCAGGAAAAAGCAAAAAATTTCAGAATTGCGCCTTGCAATGCGGAGAAATTACTGTTTGTGCATTTACAAAATTCATTGATTTTTGCCATTGAAAAACATCATGTTATTCATATACCAGAAATGATTGAAGCTACTGACTGAAGGAAAGGAGCTGGCATCTCACTCTCTTTGAATCTTCTTTATCATGCTAAGAGGAGCAGGAAAAAGCAAAAAATTTCAGAATTGCACCTTGCAATGCGGAGAAATTACTGTTTGTGCATTTACAATATTCATTGATTTTTGCCATTGAAAAACATCCAGAAATGATTGAAGCTACTGACTGAATGAAAGGAGCTGGCATCTCACTCTCTTTGAATCTTCTTTATCATGCTAAGAGGAGCAGGAAAAAGCAAAAAATTTCAGAATTGCACCTTGCAATGCGGAGAAATTACTGTTTGTGCTCCTCTTAGCATGATAAAGAAGATTCAAAGAGAGTGAGATGCCAGCTCCTTTCATTCAGTCAGTAGCTTCAATCATTTCTGGACATTTTTCAATGGCAAAAATCAATGAATATTGTAAATGCACAAACAGTAATTTCTCCGCATTGCAAGGTGCAATTCTGAAATTTTTTGCTTTTTCCTGCTCCTCTTAGCATGATAAAGAAGATTCAAAGAGAGTGAGATGTCAGCTCCTTTCATTCAGTCAGTAGCTTCAAACATTTCTGGTATATGAATAACATGATGTTTTTCAATGGCAAAAATCAATGAATATTGTAAATGCACAAACAGTAATTTCTCCGCATTGCAAGGTGCAATTCTGAAATTTTTTGCTTTTTCCTGCTCCTCTTAGCATGATAAAGAAGATTCAAAGAGAGTGAGATGCCAGCTCCTTTCATTCAGTCAGTAGCTTCAATCATTTCTGGTATATGAATAACATGATGTTTTTCAATGGCAAAAATCAATGAATTTTGTAAATGCACAAACAGTAATTTCTCAGCATTGCAAGGTGCAATTCTGAAATTTTTTGCTTTTTCCTGCTGCTCTTAGCATGATAAAGAAGATTCAAAGAGAGTGAGATGCCAGCTCCTTTCATTGTCAGTAGCTTCAATCATTTCTGGACGTTTTTCAATGGCAAAAATCAATGAATATTTTAAATGCACAAACAGTAATTTCTCCGCATTGCAAGGTGCAATTCTGAAATTTTTTGCTTTTTCCTGCTCCTCTTAGCATGATAAAGAAGATTCAAAGAGAGTGAGATGCCAGCTCCTTTCATTCAGTCAGTAGCTTCAATCATTTCTGGACGTTTTTCAATGGCAAAAATCAATGAATATTGTAAATGCACAAACAGTAATTTCTCCGCATTGCAAGGTGCAATTCTGAAATTTTTTGCTTTTTCCTGCTCCTCTTAGCATGATAAAGAAGATTCAAAGAGAGTGAGATGCCAGCTCCTTTCATTCAGTCAGTAGCTTCAATCATTTCTGGACGTTTTTCAATGGCAAAAATCAATGAATATTGTAAATGCACAAACAGTAATTTCTCCGCATTGCAAGGTGCAATTCTGAAATTTTTTGCTTTTTCCTGCTCCTCTTAGCATGATAAAGAAGATTCAAAGAGAGTGAGATGTCAGCTCCTTTCATTCAGTCAGTAGCTTCAAACATTTCTGGTATATGAATAACATGATGTTTTTCAATGGCAAAAATCAATGAATATTGTAAATGCACAAACAGTAATTTCTCCGCATTGCAAGGTGCAATTCTGAAATTTTTTGCTTTTTCCTGCTCCTCTTAGCATGATAAAGAAGATTCAAAGAGAGTGAGATGCCAGCTCCTTTCATTCAGTCAGTAGCTTCAATCATTTCTGGTATATGAATAACATGATGTTTTTCAATGGCAAAAATCAATGAATTTTGTAAATGCACAAACAGTAATTTCTCAGCATTGCAAGGTGCAATTCTGAAATTTTTTGCTTTTTCCTGCTCCTCTTAGCATGATAAAGAAGATTCAAAGAGAGTGAGATGCCAGCTCCTTTCATTGTCAGTAGCTTCAATCATTTCTGGACGTTTTTCAATGGCAAAAATCAATGAATATTGTAAATGCACAAACAGTAATTTCTCCGCATTGCAAGGTGCAATTCTGAAATTTTTTGCTTTTTCCTGCTCCTCTTAGCATTATGAAGAAGATTCAAAGAGAGTGAGATACCAGCTCCTTTCATTCAGTCAGTAGCTTCAAACATTTCTGGTATATGAATAACATGATGTTTTTCAATGGCAAAAATCAATGAATATTGTAAATGCACAAACAGTAATTTCTCCGCATTGCAAGGTGCAATTCTGAAATTTTTTGCTTTTTCCTGCTCCTCTTAGCATGATAAAGAAGATTCAAAGAGAGTGAGATGCCAGCTCCTTTCGTTCAGTCAGTAGCTTCAATCATTTCTGGACGTTTTTCAATGGCAAAAATCATTGAATATTGTAAATGCACAAACAGTAATTTCTCCGCATTGCAAGGTGCAATTCTGAAATTTTTTACTTTTTCCTGCTCCTCTTAGCATGATAAAGAAGATTCAAAGAGAGTGAGATGCCATCTCCTTTCATTCAGTCAGTAGCTTCAATCATTTCTGGACGTTTTTCAATTGCAAAAATCAATGAATATTGTAAATGCACAAACAGTAATTTCTCCGCATTGCAAGGTGCAATTCTGAAATTTTTTGCTTTTTCCTGCTCCTCTTAGCATGATAAAGAAGATTCAAAGAGAGTGAGATGCCAGCTCCTTTCATTCAGTCAGTAGCTTCAATCATTTCTGGACGTTTTTCAATGGCAAAAATCAATGAATATTGTAAATGCACAAACAGTAATTTCTCCGCATTGCAAGGTGCAATTCTGAAATTTTTTGCTTTTTCCTGCTCCTTTTAGCATGATAAACAAGATTCAAAGAGAGTGAGATGCCAGCTCCTTTCGTTCAGTCAGTAGCTTCAATCATTTATGGACGTTTTTCAATTGCAAAAATCATTGAATATTGTAAATGCACAAACAGTAATTTCTCCGCATTGCAAGGTGCAATTCTGAAATTTTTGACTTTTTCCTGCTCCTCTTAGCATGATAAAGAAGATTCAAAGAGAGTGAGATGCCAGCTCCTTTCATTCAGTCAGTAGCTTCAATCATTTCTGGTATATGAATAAC
The DNA here is from genome assembly GCF_046119375.1 of Phyllobates terribilis. Classification (NCBI taxonomy): domain Eukaryota; kingdom Metazoa; phylum Chordata; class Amphibia; order Anura; family Dendrobatidae; genus Phyllobates; species Phyllobates terribilis. The sequence continues at coordinate 201,293 of NW_027363986.1, read as the reverse complement.
ATGATGTTTTTCAATCGCAAAAATCAATGAATATTGTAAATGCACAAACAGTAATTTCTCCGCATTGCAAGGTGCAATTCTGAAATTTTTTGCTTTTTCCTGCTCCTCTTAGCATGATAAAGAAGATTCAAAGAGAGTGAGATGCCAGCTCCTTTCATTCAGTCAGTAGCTTCAATCATTTCCGGACGTTTTTCAATGGCAAAAATCAATGAATATTGTAAATGCACAAACAGTAATTTCTCCGCATTGCAAGGTGTAATTCTGAAATTTTTTGCTTTTTCCTGCTCCTCTTAGCATGATAAAGAAGATTCAAAGAGAGTGAGATGCCAGCTCCTTTCCTTCAGTCAGTAGCTTCAATCATTTCTGGTATATGAATAACATGATGTTTTTCAATGGCAAAAATCAATGAATTTTGTAAATGCACAAACAGTAATTTCTCCGCATTGCAAGGCGCAATTCTGAAATTTTTTGCTTTTTCCTGCTCCTCTTAGCATGATAAAGAAGATTCAAAGAGAGTGAGATGCTAGCTCCTTTCATTCAGTCAGTAGCTTCAATCATTTCTGGACGTTTTTCAATGGCAAAAATCAATGAATATTGTAAATGCACAAACAGTAATTTCTCCGCATTGCAAGGTGCAATTCTGAAATTTTTTGCTTTTTCCTGCTCCTCTTAGCATGATAAACAAGATTCAAAGAGAGTGAGGTGCCAGCTCCTTTCATTCAGTCAGGAGCTTCAAACATTTCTGGTATATGAATAACATGTTTTTCAATGGCAAAAATCAATGAATATTGTAAATGCACAAACAGTAATTTCTCCGCATTGCAAGGTGCAATTCTGAAATTTTTTGCTTTTTCCTGCTCCTCTTAGCATGATAAAGAAGATTCAAAGAGAGTGAGATGCCAGCTCCTTTCATTCAGTCAGTAGCTTCAATCATTTCTGGACATTTTTCAATGGCAAAAATCAATGAATATTGTAAATGCACAAACAGTAATTTCTCCGCATTGCAAGGTGCAATGCTGAAATTTTTTGCTTTTTCCTGCTCCTCTTAGACATGATAAAGAAGATTCAAAGAGAGTGAGATGCCAGCTCCTTTCATTCAGTCAGTAGCTTCAATCATTTCTGGACGTTTTTCAATGGCAAAAATCAATGAATATTGTAAATGCACAAACTGTAATTTCTCCGCATTGCAAGGTGCAATTCTGAAATTTTTTGCTTTTTCCTGCTCCTCTTAGCATGATAAAGAAGATTCAAAGAGAGTGAGATGCCAGCTCCTTTCATTCAGTCAGTAGCTTCAATCATTTCTGGTATATGAATAACATGATGTTTTTCAATTGCAAAAATCAATGAATTTTGTAAATGCACAAACAGTAATTTCTCAGCATTGCAAGGTGCAATTCTGAAATTTTTTGCTTTTTCCTGCTCCTCTTAGCATGATAAAGAAGATTCAAAGAGAGTGAGATGCCAGCTCCTTTAGTTCAGTCAGTAGCTTCAATCATTTCTGGACGTTTTTCAATGGCAAAAATCAGTGAATATTGTAAATGCACAAACAGTAATTTCTCCGCATTGCAAGGTGCAATTCTGAAATTTTTTACTTTTTCCTGCTCCTCTTAGCATGATAAAGAAGATTCAAAGAGAGTGAGATGCCAGCTCCTTTCATTCAGTCAGTAGCTTCAATCATTTCTGGTATATGAATAACATGATGTTTTTCAATCGCAAAAATCAATGAATATTGTAAATGCACAAACAGTAATTTCTCCGCATTGCAAGGTGCAATTCTGAAATTTTTTGCTTTTTCCTGCTCCTCTTAGCATGATAAAGAAGATTCAAAGAGAGTGAGATGCCAGCTCCTTTCCTTCAGTCAGTAGCTTCAATCATTTCTGGCATATGAATAACATGATGTTTTTCAATGGCAAAAATCAATGAATTTTGTAAATGCACAAACAGTAATTTCTCCCCATTGCAAGGCGCAATTCTGAAATTTTTTGCTTTTTCCTGCTCCTCTTAGCATGATAAAGAAGATTCAAAGAGAGTGAGATGCCAGCTCCTTTCCTTCAGTCAGTAGCTTCAATCATTTCTGGCATATGAATAACATGATGTTTTTCAATGGCAAAAATCAATGAATTTTGTAAATGCACAAACAGTAATTTCTCCGCATTGCAAGGCGCAATTCTGAAATTTTTTGCTTTTTCCTGCTCCTCTTAGCATGATAAAGAAGATTCAAAGAGAGTGAGATGCCAGCTCCTTTCATTCAGTCAGTAGCTTCAATCATTTCTGAACATTTTTCAATGGCAAAAATCAATGAATATTGTAAATGCACAAACAGTAATTTCTCCGCATTGCAAGGTGCAATTCTGAAATTTTTTGCTTTTTCCTGCTCCTCTTAGCATGATAAAGAAGATTCAAAGAGAGTGAGATGACAGCTCCTTTCATTCAGTCAGTAGCTTCAATCATTTCTGGACGTTTTTCAATGGCAAAAATCAATGAATATTGTAAATGCACAAACAGTAATTTCTCCGCATTGCAAGGTGCAATTCTGAAATTTTTTGCTTTTTCCTGCTCCTCTCAGCATGATAAAGAAGATTCAAAGAGAGTGAGGTGCCAGCTCCTTTCATTCAGTCAGGAGCTTCAAACATTTCTGGTATATGAATAACATGTTTTTCAATGGCAAAAATCAATGAATATTGTAAATGCACAAACAGTAATTTCTCCGCATTGCAAGGTGCAATTCTGAAATTTTTTGCTTTTTCCTGCTCCTCTTAGCATGATAAAGAAGATTCAAAGAGAGTGAGATGCCAGCTCCTTTCATTCAGTCAGTAGCTTCAATCATTTCTGGACGTTTTTCAATGGCAAAAATCAATGAATATTGTAAATGCACAAACAGTAATTTCTCCGCATTGCAAGGTGCAATTCTGAAATTTTTTGCTTTTTCCTGCTCCTCTTAGCATGATAAAGAAGATTCAAAGAGAGTGAGATGCCAGCTCCTTTCATTCAGTCAGTAGCTTCAATCATTTCTGGACGTTTTTCAATGGCAAAAATCAATGAATATTGTAAATGCACAAACAGTAATTTCTCCGCATTGCAAGGTGCAATTCTGAAATTTTTTGCTTTTTCCTGCTCCTCTTAGCATGATAAAGAAGATTCAAAGAGAGTGAGATGCCAGCTCCTTTCCTTCAGTCAGTAGCTTCAATCATTTCTGGCATATGAATAACATGATGTTTTTCAATGGCAAAAATCAATGAATTTTGTAAATGCACAAACAGTAATTTCTCCGCATTGCAAGGCGCAATTCTGAAATTTTTTGCTTTTTCCTGCTCCTCTTAGCATGATAAAGAAGATTCAAAGAGAGTGAGATGCCAGCTCCTTTCATTCAGTCAGTAGCTTCAATCATTTCTGGACATTTTTCAATGGCAAAAATCAATGAATATTGTAAATGCACAAACAGTAATTTCTCCGCATTGCAAGGTGCAATTCTGAAATTTTTTGCTTTTTCCTGCTCCTCTTAGCATGATAAAGAAGATTCAAAGAGAGTGAGATGACAGCTCCTTTCATTCAGTCAGTAGCTTCAATCATTTCTGGACGTTTTTCAATGGCAAAAATCAATGAATATTGTAAATGCACAAACAGTAATTTCTCCGCATTGCAAGGTGCAATTCTGAAATTTTTTGCTTTTTCCTGCTCCTCTTAGCATGATAAAGAAGATTCAAAGAGAGTGAGGTGCCAGCTCCTTTCATTCAGTCAGGAGCTTCAAACATTTCTGGTATATGAATAACATGTTTTTCAATGGCAAAAATCAATGAATATTGTAAATGCACAAACAGTAATTTCTCCGCATTGCAAGGTGCAATTCTGAAATTTTTTGGTTTTTCCTGCTCCTCTTAGCATGATAAAGAAGATTCAAAGAGAGTGAGATGCCAGCTCCTTTCATTCAGTCAGTAGCTTCAATCATTTCTGGACGTTTTTCAATGGCAAAAATCAATGAATATTGTAAATGCACAAACAGTAATTTCTCCGCATTGCAAGGTGCAATTCTGAAATTTTTTGCTTTTTCCTGCTCCTCTTAGCATGATAAAGAAGATTCAAAGAGAGTGAGATGCCAGCTCCTTTCATTCAGTCAGTAGCTTCAATCATTTCTGGACGTTTTTCAATGGCAAAAATCAATGAATATTGTAAATGCACAAACAGTAATTTCTCTGCATTGCAATGTGCAATTCTGAAATTTTTTGCTTTTTCCTGCTCCTCTTAGCATGATAAAGAAGATTCAAAGAGAGTGAGATGCCAGCTCCTTTCATTCAGTCAGTAGCTTCAAACATTTCTGGTATATGAATAACATGATGTTTTTCAATGGCAAAAATCAATGAATATTGTAAATGCACAAACAGTAATTTCTCCGCATTGCAAGGTGCAATTCTGAAATTTTTTGCTTTTTTCTGCTCCTCTTAGCATGATAAAGAAGATTCAAAGAGAGTGAGATGCCAGCTCCTTTCGTTCAGTCAGTAGCTTCAATCATTTCTGGACGTTTTTCAATGGCAAAAATCATTGAATATTATAAATGCACAAACAGTAATTTCTCCGCATTGCAAGGTGCAATTCTGAAATTTTTTACTTTTTCCTGCTCCTCTTAGCATGATAAAGAAGATTCAAAGAGAGTGAGATGCCAGCTCCTTTCATTCAGTCAGTAGCTTCAATCATTTCTGGACGTTTTTCAATGGCAAAAATCAATGAATATTGTAAATGCACAAACAGTAATTTCTCCGCATTGCAAGGTGCAATTCTGAAATTTTTTGCTTTTTCCTGCTCCTCTTAGCATGATAAAGAAGATTCAAAGAGAGTGAGATGCCAGCTCCTTTCATTCAGTCAGTAGCTTTAATCATTTCTGGACGTTTTTCAATGGCAAAAATCATTGAATATTGTAAATGCACAATCAGTAATTTCTCCGCATTGCAAGGTGCAATTCTGAAATTTTTTACTTTTTCCTGCTCCTCTTAGCATGATAAAGAAGATTCAAAGAGAGTGAGATGCCAGATCCTTTCCTTCAGTCAGTAGCTTCAATCATTTCTGGTATATGAATAACATGATGTTTTTCAATGGCAAAAATCAATGAATTTTGTAAATGCACAAACAGTAATTTCTCCGCATTGCAAGGCGCAATTCTGAAATTTTTTGCTTTTTCCTGCTCCTCTTAGCATGATAAAGAAGATTCGAAGAGAGTGAGATGCCAGCTCCTTTCATTCAGTCAGTAGCTTCAATCATTTCTGGACATTTTTCAATGGCAAAAATCAATGAATATTGTAAATGCACAAACAGTAATTTCTCCGCATTGCAAGGTGCAATTCTGAAATTTTTTGCTTTTTCCTGCTCCTCTTAGCATGATAAAGAAGATTCAAAGAGAGTGAGATGCCAGCTCCTTTCATTCAGTCAGTAGCTTCAATCATTTCTGGACGTTTTTCAATGGCAAAAATCAATGAATATTGTAAATGCACAAACAGTAATTTCTCCGCATTGCAAGGTGCAATTCTGAAATTTTTTGCTTTTTCCTGCTCCTCTTAGCATGATAAAGAAGATTTAAAGAGAGTGAGATGCCAGCTCCTTTCATTCAGTCAGTAGCTTCAATCATTTCTGGACGTTTTTCAATGGCAAAAATCAATGAATATTGTAAATGCACAAACAGTAATTTCTCCGCATTGCAAGGTGCAATTCTGAAATTTTTTGCTTTTTCCTGCTCCTCTTAGCATGATAAAGAAGATTCAAAGAGAGTGAGATGCCAGATCCTTTCCTTCAGTCAGTAGCTTCAATCATTTCTGGTATATGAATAACATGATGTTTTTCAATGGCAAAAAATAATGAATTTTGTAAATGCACAAACAGTAATTTCTCCGCATTGCAAGGCGCAATTCTGAAATTTTTTGCTTTCTCCTGCTCCTCTTAGCATGATAAAGAAGATTCAAAGAGAGTGAGATGCCAGCTCCTTTCATTCAGTCAGTAGCTTCAATCATTTCTGGACATTTTTCAATGGCAAAAATCAATGAATATTGTAAATGCACAAACAGTAATTTCTCCGCATTGCAAGGTGCAATTCTGAAATTTTTTGCTTTTTCCTGCTCCTCTTAGCATGATAAAGAAGATTCAAAGAGAGTGAGATGCCAGCTCCTTTCATTCAGTCAGTAGCTTCAATCATTTCTGGACGTTTTTCAATGGCAAAAATCAATGAATATTGTAAATGCACAAACAGTAATTTCTCCGCATTGCAAGGTGCAATTCTGAAATTTTTTGCTTTTTCCTGCTCCTCTTAGCATGATAAAGAAGATTCAAAGAGAGTGAGATGCCAGATCCTTTCATTCAGTCAGTAGCTTCAATCATTTCTGGACGTTTTTCAATGGCAAAAATCAATGAATATTGTAAATGCACAAACAGTAATTTCTCCGCATTGCAATGTGCAATTCTGAAATTTTTTGCTTTTTCCTGCTCCTCTTAGCATGATAAAGAAGATTCAAAGAGAGTGAGATGCCAGCTCCTTTCATTCAGTCAGTAGCTTCAAACATTTCTGGTACATGAATAACATGATGTTTTTCAATGGCAAAAATCAATGAATATTGTAAATGCACAAACAGTAATTTCTCCGCATTGCAAGGTGCAATTCTGAAATTTTTTGCTTTTTCCTGCTCCTCTTAGCATGATAAAGAAGATTCAAAGAGAGTGAGATGCCAGCTCCTTTCGTTCAGTCAGTAGCTTTAATCATTTCTGGACGTTTTTCAATGGCAAAAATCATTGAATATTATAAATGCACAAACAGTAATTTCTCCGCATTGCAAGGTGCAATTCTGAAATTTTTTACTTTTTCCTGCTCCTCTTAGCATGATAAAGAAGATTCAAAGAGAGTGAGATGCCAGCTCCTTTCATTCAGTCAGTAGCTTCAATCATTTCTGGTATATGAATAACATGATGTTTTTCAATGGCAAAAATCAATGAATATTGTAAATGCACAAACAGTAATTTCTCCGCATTGCAAGGTGCAATTCTGAAATTTTTTGCTTTTTCCTGCTCCTCTTAGCATGATAAAGAAGATTCAAAGAGAGTGAGATGCCAGCTCCTTTCATTCAGTCAGTAGCTTCAATCATTTCTGGACGTTTTTCAATGGCAAAAATCAATGAATATTGTAAATGCACAAACAGTAATTTCTCCGCATTGCAAGGTGCAATTCTGAAATTTTTTGCTTTTTCCTGCTCCTCTTAGCATGATAAACAAGATTCAAAGAGAGTGAGATGCCAGCTCCTTTCATTCAGTCAGTAGCTTCAATCATTTCTGGACGTTTTTCAATGGCAAAAATCATTGAATATTGTAAATGCACAAACAGTAATTTCTCCGCATTGCAAGGTGCAATTCTGAAATTTTTTACTTTTTCCTGCTCCTCTTAGCATGATAAAGAAGATTCAAAGAGAGTGAGATGCCAGCTCCTTTCATTCAGTCAGTAGCTTCAATCATTTCTGGTATATGAATAACATGATGTTTTTCAATCGCAAAAATCAATGAATATTGTAAATGCACAAACAGTAATTTCTCCGCATTGCAAGGTGCAATTCTGAAATTTTTTGCTTTTTCCTGCTCCTCTTAGCATGATAAAGAAGATTCAAAGAGAGTGAGATGCCAGCTCCTTTCATTCAGTCAGTAGTTTCAATCATTTCTGGACGTTTTTCAATGGCAAAAATCAATGAATATTGTAAATGCACAAACAGTAATTTCTCCGCATTGCAAGGTGCAATTCTGAAATTTTTTGCTTTTTCCTGCTCCTCTAAGCATGATAAAGAAGATTCAAAGAGAGTGAGATGCCAGATCCTTTCCTTCAGTCAGTAGCTTCAATCATTTCTGGTATATGAATAACATGATGTTTTTCAATGGCAAAAATCAATGAATTTTGTAAATGCACAAACAGTAATTTCTCCGCATTGCAAGGCGCAATTCTGAAATTTTTTGCTTTTTCCTGCTCCTCTTAGCATGATAAAGAAGATTCAAAGAGAGTGAGATGCCAGCTCCTTTCATTCAGTCAGTAGCTTCAATCATTTCTGGACATTTTTCAATGGCAAAAATCAATGAATATTGTAAATGCACAAACAGTAATTTCTCCGCATTGCAAGGTGCAATTCTGAAATTTTTTGCTTTTTCCTGCTCCTCTTAGCATGATAAAGAAGATTCAAAGAGAGTGAGATGCCAGCTCCTTTCATTCAGTCAGTAGCTTCAATCATTTCTGGACGTTTTTCAATGGCAAAAATCAATGAATATTGTAAATGCACAAACAGTAATTTCTCCGCATTGCAAGGTGCAATTCTGAAATTTTTTGCTTTTTCCTGCTCCTCTTAGCATGATAAAGAAGATTCAAAGAGAGTGAGATGCCAGCTCCTTTCATTCAGTCAGTAGCTTCAATCATTTCTGGACGTTTTTCAATGGCAAAAATCAATGAATATTGTAAATGCACAAACAGTAATTTCTCCGCATTGCAAGGTGCAATTCTGAAATTTTTTGCTTTTTCCTGCTCCTCTTAGCATGATAAAGAAGATTCAAAGAGAGTGAGATGCCAGCTCCTTTCATTCAGTCAGTAGCTTCAATCATTTCTGGACGTTTTTCAATGGCAAAAATCAATGAATATTGTAAATGCACAAACTGTAATTTCTCCGCATTGCAAGGTGCAATTCTGAAATTTTTTGCTTTTTCCTACTCCTCTTAGCATGATAAAGAAGATTCAAAGAGAGTGAGATGCCAGCTCCTTTCATTCAGTCAGTAGCTTCAATCATTTCTGGACGTTTTTCAATGGCAAAAATCAATGAATATTGTAAATGCACAAACAGTAATTTCTCCGCATTGCAAGGTGCAATTCTGAAATTTTTTGCTTTTTCCTGCTCCTCTTAGCATGATAAAGAAGATTTAAAGAGAGTGAGATGCCAGCTCCTTTCATTCAGTCAGTAGCTTCAATCATTTCTGGACGTTTTTCAATGGCAAAAATCAATGAATATTGTAAATGCACAAACAGTAATTTCTCCGCATTGCAAGGTGCAATTCTGAAATTTTTTGCTTTTTCCTGCTCCTCTTAGCATGATAAAGAAGATTCAAAGAGAGTGAGATGCCAGATCCTTTCCTTCAGTCAGTAGCTTCAATCATTTCTGGTATATGAATAACATGATGTTTTTCAATGGCAAAAAATAATGAATTTTGTAAATGCACAAACAGTAATTTCTCCGCATTGCAAGGCGCAATTCTGAAATTTTTTGCTTTCTCCTGCTCCTCTTAGCATGATAAAGAAGATTCAAAGAGAGTGAGATGCCAGCTCCTTTCATTCAGTCAGTAGCTTCAATCATTTCTGGACATTTTTCAATGGCAAAAATCAATGAATATTGTAAATGCACAAACAGTAATTTCTCCGCATTGCAAGGTGCAATTCTGAAATTTTTTGCTTTTTCCTGCTCCTCTTAGCATGATAAAGAAGATTCAAAGAGAGTGAGATGCCAGCTCCTTTCATTCAGTCAGTAGCTTCAATCATTTCTGGACGTTTTTCAATGGCAAAAATCAATGAATATTGTAAATGCACAAACAGTAATTTCTCCGCATTGCAAGGTGCAATTCTGAAATTTTTTGCTTTTTCCTGCTCCTCTTAGCATGATAAAGAAGATTCAAAGAGAGTGAGATGCCAGATCCTTTCATTCAGTCAGTAGCTTCAATCATTTCTGGACGTTTTTCAATGGCAAAAATCAATGAATATTGTAAATGCACAAACAGTAATTTCTCCGCATTGCAATGTGCAATTCTGAAATTTTTTGCTTTTTCCTGCTCCTCTTAGCATGATAAAGAAGATTCAAAGAGAGTGAGATGCCAGCTCCTTTCATTCAGTCAGTAGCTTCAAACATTTCTGGTACATGAATAACATGATGTTTTTCAATGGCAAAAATCAATGAATATTGTAAATGCACAAACAGTAATTTCTCCGCATTGCAAGGTGCAATTCTGAAATTTTTTGCTTTTTCCTGCTCCTCTTAGCATGATAAAGAAGATTCAAAGAGAGTGAGATGCCAGCTCCTTTCGTTCAGTCAGTAGCTTTAATCATTTCTGGACGTTTTTCAATGGCAAAAATCATTGAATATTATAAATGCACAAACAGTAATTTCTCCGCATTGCAAGGTGCAATTCTGAAATTTTTTGCTTTTTCCTGCTCCTCTTAGCATGATAAAGAAGATTCAAAGAGAGTGAGATGCCAGCTCCTTTCATTCAGTCAGTAGCTTCAATCATTTCTGGTATATGAATAACATGATGTTTTTCAATGGCAAAAATCAATGAATATTGTAAATGCACAAACAGTAATTTCTCCGCATTGCAAGGTGCAATTCTGAAATTTTTTGCTTTTTCCTGCTCCTCTTAGCATGATAAAGAAGATTCAAAGAGAGTGAGATGCCAGCTCCTTTCATTCAGTCAGTAGCTTCAATCATTTCTGGACGTTTTTCAATGGCAAAAATCAATGAATATTGTAAATGCACAAACAGTAATTTCTCCGCATTGCAAGGTGCAATTCTGAAATTTTTTGCTTTTTCCTGCTCCTCTTAGCATGATAAACAAGATTCAAAGAGAGTGAGATGCCAGCTCCTTTCATTCAGTCAGTAGCTTCAATCATTTCTGGACGTTTTTCAATGGCAAAAATCATTGAATATTGTAAATGCACAAACAGTAATTTCTCCGCATTGCAAGGTGCAATTCTGAAATTTTTTACTTTTTCCTGCTCCTCTTAGCATGATAAAGAAGATTCAAAGAGAGTGAGATGCCAGCTCCTTTCATTCAGTCAGTAGCTTCAATCATTTCTGGTATATGAATAACATGATGTTTTTCAATCGCAAAAATCAATGAATATTGTAAATGCACAAACAGTAATTTCTCCGCATTGCAAGGTGCAATTCTGAAATTTTTTGCTTTTTCCTGCTCCTCTTAGCATGATAAAGAAGATTCAAAGAGAGTGAGATGCCAGCTCCTTTCATTCAGTCAGTAGTTTCAATCATTTCTGGACGTTTTTCAATGGCAAAAATCAATGAATATTGTAAATGCACAAACAGTAATTTCTCCGCATTGCAAGGTGCAATTCTGAAATTTTTTGCTTTTTCCTGCTCCTCTAAGCATGATAAAGAAGATTCAAAGAGAGTGAGATGCCAGATCCTTTCCTTCAGTCAGTAGCTTCAATCATTTCTGGTATATGAATAACATGATGTTTTTCAATGGCAAAAATCAATGAATTTTGTAAATGCACAAACAGTAATTTCTCCGCATTGCAAGGCGCAATTCTGAAATTTTTTGCTTTTTCCTGCTCCTCTTAGCATGATAAAGAAGATTCAAAGAGAGTGAGATGCCAGCTCCTTTCATTCAGTCAGTAGCTTCAATCATTTCTGGACATTTTTCAATGGCAAAAATCAATGAATATTGTAAATGCACAAACAGTAATTTCTCCGCATTGCAAGGTGCAATTCTGAAATTTTTTGCTTTTTCCTGCTCCTCTTAGCATGATAAAGAAGATTCAAAGAGAGTGAGATGCCAGCTCCTTTCATTCAGTCAGTAGCTTCAATCATTTCTGGACGTTTTTCAATGGCAAAAATCAATGAATATTGTAAATGCACAAACAGTAATTTCTCCGCATTGCAAGGTGCAATTCTGAAATTTTTTGCTTTTTCCTGCTCCTCTTAGCATGATAAAGAAGATTCAAAGAGAGTGAGATGCCAGCTCCTTTCATTCAGTCAGTAGCTTCAATCATTTCTGGACGTTTTTCAATGGCAAAAATCAATGAATATTGTAAATGCACAAACAGTAATTTCTCCGCATTGCAAGGTGCAATTCTGAAATTTTTTGCTTTTTCCTGCTCCTCTTAGCATGATAAAGAAGATTCAAAGAGAGTGAGATGCCAGCTCCTTTCATTCAGTCAGTAGCTTCAATCATTTCTGGACGTTTTTCAATGGCAAAAATCAATGAATATTGTAAATGCACAAACTGTAATTTCTCCGCATTGCAAGGTGCAATTCTGAAATTTTTTGCTTTTTCCTACTCCTCTTAGCATGATAAAGAAGATTCAAAGAGAGTGAGATGCCAGCTCCTTTCATTCAGTCAGTAGCTTCAATCATTTCTGGTATATGAATAACATGATGTTTTTCAATAGCAAAAATCAATGAATATTGTAAATGCACAAACAGTAATTTCTCCGCATTGCAAGGTGCAATTCTGAAATTTTTTGCTTTTTCCTGCTCCTCTTAGCATGATAAAGAAGATTCAAAGAGAGTGAGATGCCAGCTCCTTTCATTCAGTCAGTAGCTTCAATCATTTCTGGACGTTTTTCAATGGCAAAAATCAATGAATATTGTAAATGCACAAACAGTAATTTCTCCGCATTGCAAGGTGCAATTCTGAAATTTTTTACTTTTTCCTGCTCCTCTTAGCATGATAAAGAAGATTCAAAGAGAGTGAGATGCCAGCTCCTTTCATTCAGTCAGTAGCTTCAATCATTTCTGGTATATGAATAACATGATGTTTTTCAATCGCAAAAATCAATGAATATTGTAAATGCACAAACAGTAATTTCTCCGCATTGCAAGGTGCAATTCTGAAATTTTTTGCTTTTTCCTGCTCCTCTTAGCATGATAAAGAAGATTCAAAGAGAGTGAGATGCCAGCTCCTTTCATTCAGTCAGTAGCTTCAATCATTTCTGGACGTTTTTCAATGGCAAAAATCAATGAATATTGTAAATGCACAAACAGTAATTTCTCCGCATTGCAAGGTGCAATTCTGAAATTCTTTGCTTTTTCCTGCTCCTCTAAGCATGATAAAGAAGATTCAAAGAGAGTGAGATGCCAGATCCTTTCCTTCAGTCAGTAGCTTCAATCATTTCTGGTATATGAATAACATGATGTTTTTCAATGGCAAAAATCAATGAATTTTGTAAATGCACAAACAGTAATTTCTCCGCATTGCAATGCGCAATTCTGAAATTTTTTACTTTTTCCTGCTCCTCTTAGCATGATAAAGAAGATTCAAAGAGAGTGAGATGCCAGCTCCTTTCATTCAGTCAGTAGCTTCAATCATTTCTGGTATATGAATAACATGATGTTTTTCAATGGCAAAAATCAATGAATATTGTAAATGCACAAACAGTAATTTCTCCGCATTGCAAGGTGCAATTCTGAAATTTTTTGCTTTTTCCTGCTCCTCTTAGCATGATAAAGAAGATTCAAAGAGAGTGAGATGCCAGCTCCTTTCATTCAGTCAGTAGCTTCAATCATTTCTGGACGTTTTTCAATGGCAAAAATCAATGAATATTGTAAATGCACAAACAGTAATTTCTCCGCAATGCAAGGTGCAATTCTGAAATTTTTTGCTTTTTCCTGCTCCTCTTAGCATGATAAAGAAGATTCAAAGAGAGTGAGATGCCAGCTCCTTTCATTCAGTCAGTAGCTTTAATCATTTCTGGACGTTTTTCAATGGCAAAAATCATTGAATATTGTAAATGCACAATCAGTAATTTCTCCGCATTGCAAGGTGCAATTCTGAAATTTTTTACTTTTTCCTGCTCCTCTTAGCATGATAAAGAAGATTCAAAGAGAGTGAGATGCCAGCTCCTTTCATTCAGTCAATAGCTTCAATCATTTCTGGTATATGAATAACATGATGTTTTTCAATCGCAAAAATCAATGAATATTGTAAATGCACAAACAGTAATTTCTCCGCATTGCAAGGTGCAATTCTGAAATTTTTTGCTTTTTCCTGCTCCTCTTAGCATGATAAAGAAGATTCAAAGAGAGTGAGATGCCAGCTCCTTTCATTCAGTCAGTAGCTTCAATCATTTCTGGACGTTTTTCAATGGCAAAAACCAATGAATATTGTAAATGCACAAACAGTAATTTCTCCGCATTGCAAGGTGCAATTCTGAAACTTTTTGCTTTTTCCTGCTCCTCTTAGCATGATAAAGAAGATTCAAAGAGAGTGAGATGCCAGATCCTTTCCTTCAGTCAGTAGCTTCAATCATTTCTGGTATATGAATAACATGATGTTTTTCAATGGCAAAAATCAATGAATTTTGTAAATGCACAAACAGTAATTTCTCCGCATTGCAAGGCGCAATTCTGAAATTTTTTGCTTTTTCCTGCTCCTCTTAGCATGATAAAGAAGATTCAAAGAGAGTGAGATGCCAGCTCCTTTCATTCAGTCAGTAGCTTCAATCATTTCTGGACATTTTTCAATGGCAAAAATCAATGAATATTGTAAATGCACAAACAGTCATTTCTCCGCATTGCAAGGTGCAATTCTGAAATTTTTTGCTTTTTCCTGCTCCTCTTAGCATGATAAAGAAGATTCAAAGAGAGTGAGATGCCAGCTCCTTTCATTCAGTCAGTAGCTTCAATCATTTCTGGACGTTTTTCAATGGCAAAAATCAATGAATATTGTAAATGCACAAACAGTAATTTCTCCGCATTGCAAGGTGCAATTCTGAAATTTTTTGCTTTTTCCTGCTCCTCTTAGCATGATAAAGAAGATTCAAAGAGAGTGAGATGCCAGCTCCTTTCATTCAGTCAGTAGCTTCAATCATTTCTGGACGTTTTTCAATGGCAAAAATCAATGAATATTGTAAATGCACAAACAGTAATTTCTCCGCATTGCAAGGTGCAATTCTGAAATTTTTTGCTTTTTCCTGCTCCTCTTAGCATGATAAAGAAGATTCAAAGAGAGTGAGATGCCAGATCCTTTCCTTCAGTCAGTAGCTTCAATCATTTCTGGTATATGAATAACATGATGTTTTTCAATGGCAAAAATCAATGAATTTTGTAAATGCACAAACAGTAATTTCTCCGCATTGCAAGGCGCAATTCTGAAATTTTTTGCTTTTTCCTGCTCCTCTTAGCATGATAAAGAAGATTCAAAGAGAGTGAGATGCCAGCTCCTTTCATTCAGTCAGTAGCTTCAATCATTTCTGGACATTTTTCAATGGCAAAAATCAATGAATATTGTAAATGCACAAACAGTAATTTCTCCGCATTGCAAGGTGCAATTCTGAAATTTTTTGCTTTTTCCTGCTCCTCTTAGCATGATAAAGAAGATTCAAAGAGAGTGAGATGCCAGCTCCTTTCATTCAGTCAGTAGCTTCAATCATTTCTGGACGTTTTTCAATGGCAAAAATCAATGAATATTGTAAATGCACAAACAGTAATTTCTCCGCATTGCAAGGTGCAATTCTGAAATTTTTTGCTTTTTCCTGCTCCTCTTAGCATGATAAAGAAGATTCAAAGAGAGTGAGATGCCAGCTCCTTTCATTCAGTCAGTAGCTTCAATCATTTCTGGACGTTTTTCAATGGCAAAAATCAATGAATATTGTAAATGCACAAACAGTAATTTCTCCGCATTGCAATGTGCAATTCTGAAATTTTTTGCTTTTTCCTGCTCCTCTTAGCATGATAAAGAAGATTCAAAGAGAGTGAGTTGCCAGCTCCTTTCATTCAGTCAGTAGCTTCAAACATTTCTGGTACATGAATAACATGATGTTTTTCAATGGCAAAAATCAATGAATATTGTAAATGCACAAACAGTAATTTCTCCGCATTGCAAGGTGCAATTCTGAAATTTTTTGCTTTTTCCTGCTCCTCTTAGCATGATAAAGAAGATTCAAAGAGAGTGAGATGCCAGCTCCTTTCGTTCAGTCAGTAGCTTCAATCATTTCTGGACGTTTTTCAATGGCAAAAATCATTGAATATTATAAATGCACAAACAGTAATTTCTCCGCATTGCAAGGTGCAATTCTGAAATTTTTTGCTTTTTCCTGCTCCTCTTAGCATGATAAAGAAGATTCAAAGAGAGTGAGATGCCAGCTCCTTTCATTCAGTCAGTAGCTTCAATCATTTCTGGACGTTTTTCAATGGCAAAAACCAATGAATATTGTAAATGCACAAACAGTAATTTCTCCGCATTGCAAGGTGCAATTCTGAAACTTTTTGCTTTTTCCTGCTCCTCTTAGCATGATAAAGAAGATTCAAAGAGAGTGAGATGCCAGATCCTTTCCTTCAGTCAGTAGCTTCAATCATTTCTGGTATATGAATAACATGATGTTTTTCAATGGCAAAAATCAATGAATTTTGTAAATGCACAAACAGTAATTTCTCCGCATTGCAAGGCGCAATTCTGAAATTTTTTGCTTTTTCCTGCTCCTCTTAGCATGATAAAGAAGATTCAAAGAGAGTGAGATGCCAGCTCCTTTCATTCAGTCAGTAGCTTCAATCATTTCTGGACATTTTTCAATGGCAAAAATCAATGAATATTGTAAATGCACAAACAGTCATTTCTCCGCATTGCAAGGTGCAATTCTGAAATTTTTTGCTTTTTCCTGCTCCTCTTAGCATGATAAAGAAGATTCAAAGAGAGTGAGATGCCAGCTCCTTTCATTCAGTCAGTAGCTTCAATCATTTCTGGACGTTTTTCAATGGCAAAAATCAATGAATATTGTAAATGCACAAACAGTAATTTCTCCGCATTGCAAGGTGCAATTCTGAAATTTTTTGCTTTTTCCTGCTCCTCTTAGCATGATAAAGAAGATTCAAAGAGAGTGAGATGCCAGCTCCTTTCATTCAGTCAGTAGCTTCAATCATTTCTGGACGTTTTTCAATGGCAAAAATCAATGAATATTGTAAATGCACAAACAGTAATTTCTCCGCATTGCAAGGTGCAATTCTGAAATTTTTTGCTTTTTCCTGCTCCTCTTAGCATGATAAAGAAGATTCAAAGAGAGTGAGATGCCAGATCCTTTCCTTCAGTCACTAGCTTCAATCATTTCTGGTATATGAATAACATGATGTTTTTCAATGGCAAAAATCAATGAATTTTGTAAATGCACAAACAGTAATTTCTCCGCATTGCAAGGCGCAATTCTGAAATTTTTTGCTTTTTCCTGCTCCTCTTAGCATGATAAAGAAGATTCAAAGAGAGTGAGATGCCAGCTCCTTTCATTCAGTCAGTAGCTTCAATCATTTCTGGACATTTTTCAATGGCAAAAATCAATGAATATTGTAAATGCACAAACAGTAATTTCTCCGCATTGCAAGGTGCAATTCTGAAATTTTTTGCTTTTTCCTGCTCCTCTTAGCATGATAAAGAAGATTCAAAGAGAGTGAGATGCCAGCTCCTTTCATTCAGTCAGTAGCTTCAATCATTTCTGGACGTTTTTCAATGGCAAAAATCAATGAATATTGTAAATGCACAAACAGTAATTTCTCCGCATTGCAAGGTGCAATTCTGAAATTTTTTGCTTTTTCCTGCTCCTCTTAGCATGATAAAGAAGATTCAAAGAGAGTGAGATGCCAGCTCCTTTCATTCAGTCAGTAGCTTCAATCATTTCTGGACGTTTTTCAATGGCAAAAATCAATGAATATTGTAAATGCACAAACAGTAATTTCTCCGCATTGCAATGTGCAATTCTGAAATTTTTTGCTTTTTCCTGCTCCTCTTAGCATGATAAAGAAGATTCAAAGAGAGTGAGATGCCAGCTCCTTTCATTCAGTCAGTAGCTTCAAACATTTCTGGTACATGAATAACATGATGTTTTTCAATGGCAAAAATCAATGAATATTGTAAATGCACAAACAGTAATTTCTCCGCATTGCAAGGTGCAATTCTGAAATTTTTTGCTTTTTCCTGCTCCTCTTAGCATGATAAAGAAGATTCAAAGAGAGTGAGATGCCAGCTCCTTTCGTTCAGTCAGTAGCTTCAATCATTTCTGGACGTTTTTCAATGGCAAAAATCATTGAATATTATAAATGCACAAACAGTAATTTCTCCGCATTGCAAGGTGCAATTCTGAAATTTTTTACTTTTTCCTGCTCCTCTTAGCATGATAAAGAAGATTCAAAGAGAGTGAGATGCCAGCTCCTTTCATTCAGTCAGTAGCTTCAATCATTTCTGGTATATGAATAACATGATGTTTTTCAATGGCAAAAATCAATGAATATTGTAAATGCACAAACAGTAATTTCTCCGCATTGCAAGGTGCAATTCTGAAATTTTTTGCTTTTTCCTGCTCCTCTTAGCATGATAAAGAAGATTCAAAGAGAGTGAGATGCCAGCTCCTTTCATTCAGTCAGTAGCTTCAATCATTTCTGGACGTTTTTCAATGGCAAAAATCAATGAATATTGTAAATGCACAAACAGTAATTTCTCCGCATTGCAAGGTGCAATTCTGAAATTTTTTGCTTTTTCCTGCTCCTCTTAGCATGATAAACAAGATTCAAAGAGAGTGAGATGCCAGCTCCTTTCATTCAGTCAGTAGCTTCAATCATTTCTGGACGTTTTTCAATGGCAAAAATCATTGAATATTGTAAATGCACAAACAGTAATTTCTCCGCATTGCAAGGTGCAATTCTGAAATTTTTTACTTTTTCCTGCTCCTCTTAGCATGATAAAGAAGATTCAAAGAGAGTGAGATGCCAGCTCCTTTCATTCAGTCAGTAGCTTCAATCATTTCTGGTATATGAATAACATGATGTTTTTCAATCGCAAAAATCAATGAATATTGTAAATGCACAAACAGTAATTTCTCCGCATTGCAAGGTGCAATTCTGAAATTTTTTGCTTTTTCCTGCTCCTCTTAGCATGATAAAGAAGATTCAAAGAGAGTGAGATGCCAGCTCCTTTCATTCAGTCAGTAGCTTCAATCATTTCTGGACGTTTTTCAATGGCAAAAATCAATGAATATTGTAAATGCACAAACAGTAATTTCTCCGCATTGCAAGGTGCAATTCTGAAATTTTTTGCTTTTTCCTGCTCCTCTAAGCATGATAAAGAAGATTCAAAGAGAGTGAGATGCCAGATCCTTTCCTTCAGTCAGTAGCTTCAATCATTTCTGGTATATGAATAACATGATGTTTTTCAATGGCAAAAATCAATGAATTTTGTAAATGCACAAACAGTAATTTCTCCGCATTGCAAGGCGCAATTCTGAAATTTTTTGCTTTTTCCTGCTCCTCTTAGCATGATAAAGAAGATTCAAAGAGAGTGAGATGCCAGCTCCTTTCATTCAGTCAGTAGCTTCAATCATTTCTGGACATTTTTCAATGGCAAAAATCAATGAATATTGTAAATGCACAAACAGTAATTTCTCCGCATTGCAAGGTGCAATTCTGAAATTTTTTGCTTTTTCCTGCTCCTCTTAGCATGATAAAGAAGATTCAAAGAGAGTGAGATGCCAGCTCCTTTCATTCAGTCAGTAGCTTCAATCATTTCTGGACGTTTTTCAATGGCAAAAATCAATGAATATTGTAAATGCACAAACAGTAATTTCTCCGCATTGCAAGGTGCAATTCTGAAATTTTTTGCTTTTTCCTGCTCCTCTTAGCATGATAAAGAAGATTCAAAGAGAGTGAGATGCCAGCTCCTTTCATTCAGTCAGTACCTTCAATTATTTCTGGACAATTTTCAATGGCAAAAATCAATGAATATTGTAAATGCACAAACAGTAATTTCTCCGCATTGCAAGGAGCAATTCTGAAATTTTTTGATTTTTCCTGCTCCTCTTAGCATGATAAAGAAGATTCAAAGAGAGTGAGATGCCAGCTCCTTTCATTCAGTCAGTAGCTTCAATCATTTCTGGACGTTTTTCAATGGCAAAAATCAATGAATATTGTAAATGCACAAACTGTAATTTCTCCGCATTGCAAGGTGCAATTCTGAAATTTTTTGCTTTTTCCTGCTCCTCTTAGCATGATAAAGAAGATTCAAAGAGAGTGAGATGCCAGCTCCTTTCATTCAGTCAGTAGCTTCAATCATTTCTGGTATATGAATAACATGATGTTTTTCAATAGCAAAAATCAATGAATATTGTAAATGCACAAACAGTAATTTCTCCGCATTGCAAGGTGCAATTCTGAAATTTTTTGCTTTTTCCTGCTCCTCTTAGCATGATAAAGAAGATTCAAAGAGAGTGAGATGCCAGCTCCTTTCATTCAGTCAGTAGCTTCAATCATTTCTGGACGTTTTTCAATGGCAAAAATCAATGAATATTGTAAATGCACAAACAGAAATTTCTCCGCATTGCAAGGTGCAATTCTGAAATTTTTTACTTTTTCCTGCTCCTCTTAGCATGATAAAGAAGATTCAAAGAGACTGAGATGCCAGCTCCTTTCATTCAGTCAGTAGCTTCAATCATTTCTGGTATATGAATAACATGATGTTTTTCAATCGCAAAAATCAATGAATATTGTAAATGCACAAACAGTAATTTCTCCGCATTGCAAGGTGCAATTCTGAAATTTTTTGCTTTTTCCTGCTCCTCTTAGCATGATAAAGAAGATTCAAAGAGAGTGAGATGCCAGCTCCTTTCATTCAGTCAGTAGCTTCAATCATTTCTGGACGTTTTTCAATGGCAAAAATCAATGAATATTGTAAATGCACAAACAGTAATTTCTCCGCATTGCAAGGTGCAATTCTGAAATTTTTTGCTTTTTCCTGCTCCTCTAAGCATGATAAAGAAGATTCAAAGAGAGTGAGATGCCATATCCTTTCCTTCAGTCAGTAGCTTCAATCATTTCTGGTATATGAATAACATGATGTTTTTCAATGGCAAAAATCAATGAATTTTGTAAATGCACAAACAGTAATTTCTCCGCATTGCAAGGCGCAATTCTGAAATTTTTTGCTTTTTCCTGCTCCTCTTAGCATGATAAAGAAGATTCAAAGAGAGTGAGATGCCAGCTCCTTTCATTCAGTCAGTAGCTTCAATCATTTCTGGACATTTTTCAATGGCAAAAATCAATGAATATTGTAAATGCACAAACAGTAATTTCTCCGCATTGCAAGGTGCAATTCTGAAATTTTTTGCTTTTTCCTGCTCCTCTTAGCATGATAAAGAAGATTCAAAGAGAGTGAGATGCCAGCTCCTTTCATTCAGTCAGTAGCTTCAATCATTTCTGGACGTTTTTCAATGGCAAAAATCAATGAATATTGTAAATGCACAAACAGTAATTTCTCCCCATTGCAAGGTGCAATTCTGAAATTTTTTGCTTTTTCCTGCTCCTCTTAGCATGATAAAGAAGATTCAAAGAGAGCGAGATGCCAGCTCCTTTCATTCAGTCAGTACCTTCAATCATTTCTGGACGTTTTTCAATGGCAAAAATCAATGAATATTGTAAATGCACAAACAGTAATTTCTCCGCATTGCAAGGTGCAATTCTGAAATTTTTTGCTTTTTCCTGCTCCTCTTAGCATGATAAAGAAGATTCAAAGAGAGTGAGATGCCAGCTCCTTTCATTCAGTCAGTAGCTTCAATCATTTCTGGACGTTTTTCAATGGCAAAAATCAATGAATATTGTAAATGCACAAACTGTAATTTCTCCGCATTGCAAGGTGCAATTCTGAAATTTTTTGCTTTTTCCTGCTCCTCTTAGCATGATAAAGAAGATTCAAAGAGAGTGAGATGCCAGCTCCTTTCATTCAGTCAGTAGCTTCAATCATTTCTGGTATATGAATAACATGATGTTTTTCAATAGCAAAAATCAATTAATATTGTAAATGCACAAACAGTAATTTCTCCGCATTGCAAGGTGCAATTCTGAAATTTTTTGCTTTTTCCTGCTCCTCTTAGCATGATAAAGAAGATTCAAAGAGAGTGAGATGCCAGCTCCTTTCTTTCAGTCAGTAGCTTCAATCATTTCTGGACGTTTTTCAATGGCAAAAATCAATGAATATTGTAAATGCACAAACAGTAATTTCTCCGCATTGCAAGGTGCAATTCTGAAATTTTTTGCTTTTTCCTGCTCCTCTTAGCATGGTAAACAAGATTCAAAGAGAGTGAGATGCCAGCTCCTTTCATTCAGTCAGTAGCTTCAATCATTTCTGGACGTTTTTCAATGGCAAAAATCATTGAATATTGTAAATGCACAAACAGTAATTTCTCCGCATTGCAAGGTGCAATTCTGAAATTTTTTACTTTTTCCTGCTCCTCTTAGCATGATAAAGAAGATTCAAAGAGAGTGAGATGCCAGCTCCTTTCATTCAGTCAGTAGCTTCAATCATTTCTGGTATATGAATAACATGATGTTTTTCAATCGCAAAAATCAATGAATATTGTAAATGCACAAACAGTAATTTCTCCGCATTGCAAGGTGCAATTCTGAAATTTTTTGCTTTTTCCTGCTCCTCTTAGCATGATAAAGAAGATTCAAAGAGAGTGAGATGCCAGCTCCTTTCATTCAGTCAGTAGCTTCAATCATTTCTGGACGTTTTTCAATGGCAAAAATCAATGAATATTGTAAATGCACAAACAGTAATTTCTCCGCATTGCAAGGTGCAATTCTGAAATTTTTTGCTTTTTCCTGCTCCTCTTAGCATGATAAAGAAGATTCAAAGAGAGTGAGATGCCAGATCCTTTCCTTCAGTCAGTAGCTTCAATCATTTCTGGTATATGAATAACATGATGTTTTTCAATGGCAAAAATCAATGAATTTTGTAAATGCACAAACAGTAATTTCTCCGCATTGCAAGGCGCAATTCTGAAATTTTTTGCTTTTTCCTGCTCCTCTTAGCATGATAAAGAAGATTCAAAGAGAGTGAGATGCCAGCTCCTTTCATTCAGTCAGTAGCTTCAATCATTTCTGGACATTTTTCAATGGCAAAAATCAATGAATATTGTAAATGCACAAACAGTAATTTCTCCGCATTGCAAGGTGCAATTCTGAAATTTTTTGCTTTTTCCTGCTCCTCTTAGCATGATAAAGAAGATTCAAAGAGAGTGAGATGCCAGCTCCTTTCATTCAGTCAGTAGCTTCAATCATTTCTGGACGTTTTTCAATGGCAAAAATCAATGAATATTGTAAATGCACAAACAGTAATTTCTCCGCATTGCAAGGTGCAATTCTGAAATTTTTTGCTTTTTCCTGCTCCTCTTAGCATGATAAAGAAGATTCAAATAGAGTGAGATGCCAGCTCCTTTCATTCAGTCAGTAGCTTCAATCATTTCTGGACGTTTTTCAATGGCAAAAATCAATGAATATTGTAAATGCACAAACAGTAATTTCTCCGCATTGCAAGGTGCAATTCTGAAATTTTTTGCTTTTTCCTGCTCCTCTTAGCATGATAAAGAAGATTCAAAGAGAGTGAGATGCCAGATCCTTTCCTTCAGTCAGTAGCTTCAGTCATTTCTGGTATATGAATAACATGATGTTTTTCAATGGCAAAAATCAATGAATTTTGTAAATGCACAAACAGTAATTTCTCCGCATTGCAAGGCGCAATTCTGAAATTTTTTGCTTTTTCCTGCTCCTCTTAGCATGATAAAGAAGATTCAAAGAGAGTGAGATGCCAGCTCCTTTCATTCAGTCAGTAGCTTCAATCATTTCTGGACATTTTTCAATGGCAAAAATCAATGAATATTGTAAATGCACAAACAGTAATTTCTCCGCATTGCAAGGTGCAATTCTGAAATTTTTTGCTTTTTCCTGCTCCTCTTAGCATGATAAAGAAGATTCAAAGAGAGTGAGATGCCAGCTCCTTTCATTCAGTCAGTAGCTTCAATCATTTCTGGACGTTTTTCAATGGCAAAAATCAATGAATATTGTAAATGCACAAACAGTAATTTCTCCGCATTGCAAGGTGCAATTCTGAAATTTTTGCTTTTTCCTGCTCCTCTTAGCATGATAAAGAAGATTCAAAGAGAGTGAGATGCCAGCTCCTTTCATTCAGTCAGTAGCTTCAATCATTTCTGGACGTTTTTCAATGGCAAAAATCAATGAATATTGTAAATGCACAAACAGTAATTTCTCCGCATTGCAATGTGCAATTCTGAAATTTTTTGCTTTTTCCTGCTCCTCTTAGCATGATAAAGAAGATTCAAAGAGAGTGAGATGCCAGCTCCTTTCATTCAGTCAGTAGCTTCAATCATTTCTGGACATTTTTCAATGGCAAAAATCAATGAATATTGTAAATGCACAAACAGTAATTTCTCCGCATTGCAAGGTGCAATTCTGAAATTTTTTGCTTTTTCCTGCTCCTCTTAGCATGATAAAGAAGATTCAAAGAGAGTGAGATGCCAGCTCCTTTCATTCAGTCAGTAGCTTCAATCATTTCTGGACGTTTTTCAATGACAAAAATCAATGAATATTGTAAATGCACAAACAGTAATTTCTCTGCAGTGCAAGGTGCAATTCTGAAATTTTTTGCTTTTTCCTGCTCCTCTTAGCATGATAAAGAAGATTCAAAGAGAGTGAGATGCCAGCTCCTTTCATTCAGTCAGTAGCTTCAATCATTTCTGGACGTTTTTCAATGGCAAAAATCATTGAATATTGTAAATGCACAAACAGTAATTTCTCCGCATTGCAAGGTGCAATTCTGAAATTTTTTACTTTTTCCTGCTCCTCTTAGCATGATAAAGAAGATTCAAAGAGAGTGAGATGCCAGCTCCTTTCATTCAGTCAGTAGCTTCAATCATTTCTGGTATATGAATAACATGATGTTTTTCAATCGCAAAAATCAATGAATATTGTAAATGCACAAACAGTAATTTCTCCGCATTGCAAGGTGCAATTCTGAAATTTTTCGCTTTTTCCTGCTCCTCTTAGCATGATAAAGAAGATTCAAAGAGAGTGAGATGCCAGCTCCTTTCATTCAGTCAGTAGCTTCAATCATTTCTGGACGTTTTTCAATGGCAAAAATCAATGAATATTGTAAATGCACAAACAGTAATTTCTCCGCATTGCAAGGTGCAATTCTGAAATTTTTTGCTTTTTCCTGCTCCTCTTAGCATGATAAAGAAGATTCAAAGAGAGTGAGATGCCAGATCCTTTCCTTCAGTCAGTAGCTTCAATCATTTCTGGTATATGAATAACATGATGTTTTTCAATGGCAAAAATCAATGAATTTTGTAAATGCACAAACAGTAATTTCTCCGCATTGCAAGGCGCAATTCTGAAATTTTTTGCTTTTTCCTGCTCCTCTTAGCATGATAAAGAAGATTCAAAGAGAGTGAGATGCCAGCTCCTTTCATTCAGTCAGTAGCTTCAATCATTTCTGGACATTTTTCAATGGCAAAAATCAATGAATATTGTAAATGCACAAACAGTAATTTCTCCGCATTGCAAGGTGCAATTCTGAAATTTTTTGCTTTTTCCTGCTCCTCTTAGCATGATAAAGAAGATTCAAAGAGAGTGAGATGCCAGCTCCTTTCATTCAGTCAGTAGCTTCAATCATTTCTGGACGTTTTTCAATGGCAAAAATCAATGAATATTGTAAATGCACAAACAGTAATTTCTCCGCATTGCAAGGTGCAATTCTGAATTTTTTTGCTTTTTCCTGCTCCTCTTAGCATGATAAAGAAGATTCAAAGAGAGTGAGATGCCAGCTCCTTTCATTCAGTCAGTAGCTTCAATCATTTCTGGACGTTTTTCAATGGCAAAAATCAATGAATATTGTAAATGCACAAACAGTAATTTCTCCGCATTGCAAGGTGCAATTCTGAAATTTTTTGCTTTTTCCTGCTCCTCTTAGCATGATAAAGAAGATTCAAAGAGAGTGAGATGCCAGATCCTTTCCTTCAGTCAGTAGCTTCAATCATTTCTGGTATATGAATAACATGATGTTTTTCAATGGCAAAAATCAATGAATTTTGTAAATGCACAAACAGTAATTTCTCCGCATTGCAAGGCGCAATTCTGAAATTTTTTGCTTTTTCCTGCTCCTCTTAGCATGATAAAGAAATTCAAAGAGAGTGAGATGCCAGCTCCTTTCATTCAGTCAGTAGCTTCAATCATTTCTGGACATTTTTCAATGGCAAAAATCAATGAATATTGTAAATGCACAAACAGTAATTTCTCCGCATTGCAAGGTGCAATTCTGAAATTTTTTGCTTTTTCCTGCTCCTCTTAGCATGATAAAGAAGATTCAAAGAGAGTGAGATGCCAGCTCCTTTCATTCAGTCAGTAGCTTCAATCATTTCTGGACGTTTTTCAATGGCAAAAATCAATGAATATTGTAAATGCACAAACAGTAATTTCTCCGCATTGCAAGGTGCAATTCTGAAATTTTTTGCTTTTTCCTGCTCCTCTTAGCATGATAAAGAAGATTCAAAGAGAGTGAGATGCCAGCTCCTTTCATTCAGTCAGTAGCTTCAATCATTTCTGGACGTTTTTCAATGGCAAAAATCAATGAATATTGTAAATGCACAAACAGTAATTTCTCCGCATTGCAATGTGCAATTCTGAAATTTTTTGCTTTTTCCTGCTCCTCTTAGCATGATAAAGAAGATTCAAAGAGAGTGAGATGCCAGCTCCTTTCATTCAGTCAGTAGCTTCAATCATTTCTGGTATATGAATAACATGATGTTTTTCAATGGCAAAAATCAATGAATTTTGTAAATGCACAAACAGTAATTTCTCCGCATTGCAAGGCGCAATTCTGAAATTTTTTGCTTTTTCCTGCTCCTCTTAGCATGATAAAGAAGATTCAAAGAGAGTGAGATGCCAGCTCCTTTCATTCAGTCAGTAGCTTCAATCATTTCTGGACATTTTTCAATGGCAAAAATCAATGAATATTGTAAATGCACAAACAGTAATTTCTCCGCATTGCAAGGTGCAATTCTGAAATTTTTTGCTTTTTCCTGCTCCTCTTAGCATGATAAAGAAGATTCAAAGAGAGTGAGATGCCAGCTCCTTTCATTCAGTCAGTAGCTTCAATCATTTCTGGACGTTTTTCAATGGCAAAAATCAATGAATATTGTAAATGCACAAACAGTAATTTCTCCGCATTGCAAGGTGCAATTCTGAAATTTTTTGCTTTTTCCTGCTCCTCTTAGCATGATAAAGAAGATTCAAAGAGAGTGAGATGCCAGCTCCTTTCATTCAGTCAGTAGCTTCAATCATTTCTGGACGTTTTTCAATGGCAAAAATCAATGAATATTGTAAATGCACAAACAGTAATTTCTCCGCATTGCAAGGTGCAATTCTGAAATTTTTTGCTTTTTCCTGCTCCTCTTAGCATGATAAAGAAGATTCAAAGAGAGTGAGATGCCAGATCCTTTCCTTCAGTCAGTAGCTTCAATCATTTCTGGTATATGAATAACATGATGTTTTTCAATGGCAAAAATCAATGAATTTTGTAAATGCACAAAGAGTAATTTCTCCGCATTGCAAGGCGCAATTCTGAAATTTATTGCTTTTTCCTGCTCCTCTTAGCATGATAAAGAAGATTCAAAGAGAGTGAGATGCCAGCTCCTTTCATTCAGTCAGTACCTTCAATCATTTCTGGACGTTTTTCAATGGCAAAAATCAATGAATATTGTAAATGCACAAACAGTAATTTCTCCGCATTGCAAGGTGCAATTCTGAAATTTTTTGCTTTTTCCTGCTCCTCTTAGCATGATAAAGAAGATTCAAAGAGAGTGAGATGCCAGCTCCTTTCATTCAGTCAGTAGCTTCAATCATTTCTGGACGTTTTTCAATGGCAAAAATCAATGAATATTGTAAATGCACAAACTGTAATTTCTCCGCATTGCAAGGTGCAATTCTGAAATTTTTTGCTTTTTCCTGCTTATCTTAGCATGATAAAGAAGATTCAAAGAGAGTGAGATGCCAGCTCCTTTCATTCAGTCAGTAGCTTCAATCATTTCTGGTATATGAATAACATGATGTTTTTCAATAGCAAAAATCAATGAATATTGTAAATGCACAAACAGTAATTTCTCCGCATTGCAAGGTGCAATTCTGAAATTTTTTGCTTTTTCCTGCTCCTCTTAGCATGATAAAGAAGATTCAAAGAGAGTGAGATGCCAGCTCCTTTCATTCAGTCAGTAGCTTCAATCATTTCTGGACGTTTTTCAATGGCAAAAATCAATGAATATTGTAAATGCACAAACAGTAATTTCTCCGCATTGCAAGGTGCAATTCTGAAATTTTTTGCTTTTTCCTGCTCCTCTTAGCATGATAAAGAAGATTCAAAGAGAGTGAGATGCCAGATCCTTTCCTTCAGTCAGTAGCTTCAATCATTTCTGGTATATGAATAACATGATGTTTTTCAATGGCAAAAATCAATGAATTTTGTAAATGCACAAAGAGTAATTTCTCCGCATTGCAAGGCGCAATTCTGAAATTTTTTGCTTTTTCCTGCTCCTCTTAGCATGATAAAGAAGATTCAAAGAGAGTGAGATGCCAGCTCCTTTCATTCAGTCAGTACCTTCAATCATTTCTGGACGTTTTTCAATGGCAAAAATCAATGAATATTGTAAATGCACAAACAGTAATTTCTCCGCATTGCAAGGTGCAATTCTGAAATTTTTTGCTTTTTCCTGCTCCTCTTAGCATGATAAAGAAGATTCAAAGAGAGTGAGATGCCAGCTCCTTTCATTCAGTCAGTAGCTTCAATCATTTCTGGACGTTTTTCAATGGCAAAAATCAATGAATATTGTAAATGCACAAACTGTAATTTCTCCGCATTGCAAGGTGCAATTCTGAAATTTTTTGCTTTTTCCTGCTTATCTTAGCATGATAAAGAAGATTCAAAGAGAGTGAGATGCCAGCTCCTTTCATTCAGTCAGTAGCTTCAATCATTTCTGGTATATGAATAACATGATGTTTTTCAATAGCAAAAATCAATGAATATTGTAAATGCACAAACAGTAATTTCTCCGCATTGCAAGGTGCAATTCTGAAATTTTTTGCTTTTTCCTGCTCCTCTTAGCATGATAAAGAAGATTCAAAGAGAGTGAGATGCCAGCTCCTTTCATTCAGTCAGTAGCTTCAATCATTTCTGGACGTTTTTCAATGGCAAAAATCAATGAATATTGTAAATGCACAAACAGTAATTTCTCCGCATTGCAAGGTGCAATTCTGAAATTTTTTGCTTTTTCCTGCTCCTCTAAGCATGATAAAGAAGATTCAAAGAGAGTGAGATGCCAGATCCTTTCCTTCAGTCAGTAGCTTCAATCATTTCTGGTATATGAATAACATGATGTTTTTCAATGGCAAAAATCAATGAATTTTGTAAATGCACAAACAGTAATTTCTCCGCATTGCAAGGCGCAATTCTGAAATTTTTTGCTTTTTCCTGCTCCTCTTAGCATGATAAAGAAGATTCAAAGAGAGTGAGATGCCAGCTCCTTTCATTCAGTCAGTAGCTTCAATCATTTCTGGACATTTTTCAATGGCAAAAATCAATGAATATTGTAAATGCACAAACAGTAATTTCTCCGCATTGCAAGGTGCAATTCTGAAATTTTTTGCTTTTTCCTGCTCCTTTTAGCATGATAAAGAAGATTCAAAGAGAGTGAGATGCCAGCTCCTTTCATTCAGTCAGTAGCTTCAATCATTTCTGGACGTTTTTCAATGGCAAAAATCAATGAATATTGTAAATGCACAAACAGTAATTTCTCCGCATTGCAAGGTGCAATTCTGAAATTTTTTGCTTTTTCCTGCTCCTCTTAGCATGATAAAGAAGATTCAAAGAGAGTGAGATGCCAGCTCCTTTCATTCAGTCAGTACCTTCAATCATTTCTGGACGTTTTTCAATGGCAAAAATCAATGAATATTGTAAATGCACAAACAGTAATTTCTCCGCATTGCAAGGTGCAATTCTGAAATTTTTTGCTTTTTCCTGCTCCTCTTAGCATGATAAAGAAGATTCAAAGAGAGTGAGATGCCAGCTCCTTTCATTCAGTCAGTAGCTTCAATCATTTCTGGACGTTTTTCAATGGCAAAAATCAATGAATATTGTAAATGCACAAACTGTAATTTCTCCGCATTGCAAGGTGCAATTCTGACATTTTTTGCTTTTTCCTGCTCCTCTTAGCATGATAAAGAAGATTCAAAGAGAGTGAGATGCCAGCTCCTTTCATTCAGTCAGTAGCTTCAATCATTTCTGGTATATGAATAACATGATGTTTTTCAATCGCAAAAATCAATGAATATTGTAAATGCACAAACAGTAATTTCTCCGCATTGCAAGGTGCAATTCTGAAATTTTTTGCTTTTTCCTGCTCCTCTTAGCATGATAAAGAAGATTCAAAGAGAGTGAGATGCCAGCTCCTTTCCTTCAGTCAGTAGCTTCAATCATTTCTGGTATATGAATAACATGATGTTTTTCAATGGCAAAAATCAATGAATTTTGTAAATGCACAAACAGTAATTTCTCCGCATTGCAAGGCGCAATTCTGAAATTTTTTGCTTTTTCCTGCTCCTCTTAGCATGATAAAGAAGATTCAAAGAGAGTGAGATGCCAGCTCCTTTCATTCAGTCAGTAGCTTCAATCATTTCTGGACATTTTTCAGTGGCAAAAATCAATGAATATTGTAAATGCACAAACAGTAATTTCTCCGCATTGCAAGGTGCAATTCTGAAATTTTTTGCTTTTTCCTGCTCCTCTTAGCATGATAAAGAAGATTCAAAGAGAGTGAGATGCCAGCTCCTTTCATTCAGTCAGTAGCTACAATCATTTCTGGACGTTTTTCAATGGCAAAAATCAATGAATATTGTAAATGCACAAACAGTAATTTCTCCGCATTGCAAGGTGCAATTCTGAAATTTTTTGCTTTTTCCTGCTCCTCTTAGCATGATAAAGAAGATTCAAAGAGAGTGAGGTGCCAGCTCCTTTCATTCAGTCAGGAGCTTCAAACATTTCTGGTATATGAATAACATGTTTTTCAATGGCAAAAATCAATGAATATTGTAAATGCACAAACAGTAATTTCTCCGCATTGCAAGGTGCAATTCTGAAATTTTTTGCTTTTTCCTGCTCCTCTTAGCATGATAAAGAAGATTCAAAGAGAGTGAGATGCCAGCTCCTTTCATTCAGTCAGTAGCTTCAATCATTTCTGGACGTTTTTCAATGGCAAAAATCAATGAATATTGTAAATGCACAAACTGTAATTTCTCCGCATTGCAAGGTGCAATTCTGAAATTTTTTGCTTTTTCCTGCTCCTCTTAGCATGATAAAGAAGATTTAAAGAGAGTGAGATGCCAGCTCCTTTCATTCAGTCAGTAGCTTCAATCATTTCTGGACGTTTTTCAATGGCAAAAATCAACGAATATTGTAAATGCACAAACAGTAATTTCTCCGCATTGCAAGGTGCAATTCTGAAATTTTTTGCTTTTTCCTGCTCCTCTTAGCATGATAAAGAAGATTCAAAGAGAGTGAGATGCCAGCTCCTTTCATTCAGTCAGTAGCTTCAATCATTTCTGGACGTTTTTCAATGGCAAAAATCAATGAATATTGTAAATGCACAAACTGTAATTTCTCCGCATTGCAAGGTGCAATTCTGAAATTTTTTGCTTTTTCCTGCTCCTCTTAGCATGATAAAGAAGATTCAAAGAGAGTGAGATGCCAGCTCCTTTCATTCAGTCAGTAGCTTCAATCATTTCTGGACGTTTTTCAATGGCAAAAATCAATGAATATTGTAAATGCACAAACAGTAAATTCTCCGCATTGCAAGTTGCAATTCTGAAATTTTTTGCTTTTTCCTGCTCCTCTTAGCATGATAAAGAAGATTCAAAGAGAGTGAGATGCCAGCTCCTTTCCTTCAGTCAGTAGCTTCAATCATTTCTGGTATATGAATAACATGATGTTTTTCAATGGCAAAAATCAATGAAATTTGTAAATGCACAAACAGTAATTTCTCCGCATTGCAAGGCGCAATTCTGAAATTTTTTGCTTTTTCCTGCTCCTCTTAGCATGATAAAGAAGATTCAAAGAGAGTGAGATGCCAGCTCCTTTCATTCAGTCAGTAGCTTCAATCATTTCTGGACGTTTTTCAATGGCAAAAATCAATGAATATTGTAAATGCACAAACTGTAATTTCTCCGCATTGCAAGGTGCAATTCTGAAATTTTTTGATTTTTCCTGCTCCACTTAGCATGATAAAGAAGATTCAAAGAGAGTGAGATGCCAGCTCCTTTCATTCAGTCAGTAGCTTCAATCATTTCTGGACGTTTTTCAATGGCAAAAATCAATGAATATTGTAAATGCACAAACAGTAATTTCTCCGCATTGCAAGTTGCAATTCTGAAATTTTTTGCTTTTTCCTGCTCCTCTTAGCATGATAAAGAAGATTCAAAGAGAGTGAGATGCCAGCTCCTTTCATTCAGTCAGTACCTTCAATCATTTCTGGACGTTTTTCAATGGCAAAAATCAATGAATATTGTAAATGCACAAACAGTAATTTCTCCGCATTGCAAGGTGCAATTCTGAAATTTTTTGCTTTTTCCTGCTCCTCTTAGCATGATAAAGAAGATTCAAAGAGAGTGAGATGCCAGCTCCTTTCATTCAGTCAGTAGCTTCAAACATTTCTGGTATATGAATAACATGATGTTTTTCAATGGCAAAAATCAATGAATATTGTAAATGCACAAACAGTAATTTCTCCGCATTGCAAGGTGCAAGTCTGAAATTTTTTGCTTTTTTCTGCTCCTCTTAGCATGATAAAGAAGATTCAAAGAGAGTGAGATGCCAGCTCCTTTCATTCAGTCAGTAGCTTCAAACATTTCTGGTATATGAATAACATGATGTTTTTCAATGGCAAAAATCAATGAATATTGTAAATGCACAAACAGTAATTTCTCCGCATTGCAAGGTGCAAGTCTGAAATTTTTTGCTTTTTCCTGCTCCTCTTAGCATGATAAAGAAGATTCAAAGAGAGTGAGATGCCAGCTACTTTCATTCAGTCAGTAGCTTCAATCATTTCTGGACGTTTTTCAATGGTAAAAATCAATGAATATTGTAAATGCACAAACAGTAATTTCTCCACATTGCAAGGTGCAATTCTGAAATTTTTTGCTTTTTCATGCTCCTCTTAGCATGATAAAGAAGATTCAAAGAGATTGAGATGCCAGCTCCTTTCATTCAGTCAGTAGCTTCAAACATTTCTGGTATATGAATAACATTATGTTTTTCAATGGCAAAAATCAATGAATATTGTAAATGCACAAACAGTAATTTCTCCGCATTGCAAGGTGCAATTCTGAAATTTTTTGCTTTTTCCTGCTCCTCTTAGCATGATAAAGAAGATTCAAAGAGAGTGAGATGCCAGCTCCTTTCATTCAGTCAGTAGCTTCAATCATTTCTGGACGTTTTTCAATGGCAAAAATCAACGAATATTGTAAATGCACAAACAGTAATTTCTCCGCATTGCAAAGTGCAATTCTGAAATTTTTTGCTTTTTCCTGCTCCTCTTAGCATGATAAAGAAGATTCAAAGAGAGTGAGATGCCAGCTCCTTTCATTCAGTCAGTAGCTTCAATAATTTCTGGACGTTTTTCAATGGCAAAAATCAATGAATATTGTAAATGCACAAACAGTAAATTCTCCGCATTGCAAGGTGCAATTCTGAAATTTTTTGCTTTTTCCTGCTCCTCTTAGCATGATAAAGAAGATTCAAAGAGAGTGAGATGCCAGCTCCTTTCCTTCAGTCAGTAGCTTCAATCATTTCTGGTATATGAATAACATGATGTTTTTCAATGGCAAAAATCAATGAATTTTGTAAATGCACAAACAGTAATTTCTCCGCATTGCAAGGCGCAATTCTGAAATTTTTTGCTTTTTCCTGCTCCTCTTAGCATGATAAAGAAGATTCAAAGAGAGTGAGATGCCAGCTCCTTTCATTCAGTCAGTAGCTTCAATAATTTCTGGACGTTTTTCAATGGCAAAAATCAATGAATATTGTAAATGCACAAACAGTAAATTCTCCGCATTGCAAGGTGCAATTCTGAAATTTTTTGCTTTTTCCTGCTCCTCTTAGCATGATAAAGAAGATTCAAAGAGAGTGAGATGCCAGCTCCTTTCCTTCAGTCAGTAGCTTCAATCATTTCTGGTATATGAATAACATGATGTTTTTCAATGGCAAAAATCAATGAATTTTGTAAATGCACAAACAGTAATTTCTCCGCATTGCAAGGCGCAATTCTGAAATTTTTTGCTTTTTCCTGCTCCTCTTAGCATGATAAAGAAGATTCAAAGAGAGTGAGATGCCAGCTCCTTTCATTCAGTCAGTAGCTTCAATCATTTCTGGACATTTTTCAATGGCAAAAATCAATGAATATTGTAAATGCACAAACAGTAATTTCTCCGCATTGCAAGGTGCAATTCTGAAATTTTTTGCTTTTTCCTGCTCCTCTTAGCATGATAAAGAAGATTCAAAGAGAGTGAGATGCCAGCTCCTTTCATTCAGTCAGTAGCTTCAATCATTTCTGGACGTTTTTCAATGGCAAAAATCAATGAATATTGTAAATGCACAAACAGTAATTTCTCCGCATTGCAAGGTGCAATTCTGAAATTTTTTGCTTTTTCCTGCTCCTCTTAGCATGATAAAGAAGATTCAAAGAGAGTGAGGTGCCAGCTCCTTTCATTCAGTCAGGAGCTTCAAACATTTCTGGTATATGAATAACATGTTTTTCAATGGCAAAAATCAATGAATATTGTAAATGCACAAACAGTAAATTCTCCGCATTGCAAGGTGCAATTCTGAAATTTTTTGCTTTTTCCTGCTCCTCTTAGCATGATAAAGAAGATTCAAAGAGAGTGAGATGCCAGCTCCTTTCTTTCAGTCAGTAGCTTCAATCATTTCTGGACGTTTTTCAATGGCAAAAATCAATGAATATTGTAAATGCACAAACTGTAATTTCTCCGCATTGCAAGGTGCAATTCTGAAATTTTTTGCTTTTTCCTGCTCCTCTTAGCATGATAAAGAAGATTCAAAGAGAGTGAGATGCCAGCTCCTTTCATTCAGTCAGTAGCTTCAATCATTTCTGGACGTTTTTCAATGGCAAAAATCAACGAATATTGTAAATGCACAAACAGTAATTTCTCCGCATTGCAAGGTGCAATTCTGAAATTTTTTGCTTTTTCCTGCTCCTCTTAGCATGATAAAGAAGATTCAAAGAGAGTGAGATGCCAGCTCCTTTCATTCAGTCAGTAGCTTCAATCATTTCTGGACGTTTTTCAATGGCAAAAATCAATGAATATTGTAAATGCACAAACTGTAATTTCTCCGCATTGCAAGGTGCAATTCTGAAATTTTTTGCTTTTTCCTGCTCCACTTAGCATGATAAAGAAGATTCAAAGAGAGTGAGATGCCAGCTCCTTTCATTCAGTCAGTAGCTTCAATCATTTCTGGACGTTTTTCAATGGCAAAAATCAATGAATATTGTAAATGCACAAACAGTAATTTCTCCGCATTGCAAGTTGCAATTCTGAAATTTTTTGCTTTTTCCTGCTCCTCTTAGCATGATAAAGAAGATTCAAAGAGAGTGAGATGCCAGCTCCTTTCATTCAGTCAGTACCTTCAATAATTTCTGGACGTTTTTCAATGGCAAAAATCAATGAATATTGTAAATGCACAAACAGTAATTTCTCCGCATTGCAAGGTGCAATTCTGAAATTTTTTGCTTTTTCCTGCTCCTCTTAGCATGATAAAGAAGATTCAAAGAGAGTGAGATGCCAGCTCCTTTCATTCAGTCAGTAGCTTCAAACATTTCTGGTATATGAATAACATGATGTTTTTCAATGGCAAAAATCAATGAATATTGTAAATGCACAAACAGTAATTTCTCCGCATTGCAAGGTGAAAGTCTGAAATTTTTTGCTTTTTTCTGCTCCTCTTAGCATGATAAAGAAGATTCAAAGAGAGTGAGATGCCAGCTCCTTTCATTCAGTCAGTAGCTTCAAACATTTCTGGTATATGAATAACATCATGTTTTTCAATGGCAAAAATCAATGAATATTGTAAATGCACAAACAGTAATTTCTCCGCATTGCAAGGTGCAATTCTGAAATTTTTCGCTTTTTCCTGCTCCTCTTAGCATGATAAAGAAGATTCAAAGAGAGTGAGATGCCAGCTCCTTTCATTCAGTCAGTAGCTTCAATCATTTCTGGACGTTTTTCAATGGCAAAAATCAATGAATATTGTAAATGCACAAACAGTAATTTCTCCGCATTGCAAGGTGCAATTCTGAAATTTTTTGCTTTTTCCTGCTCCTCTTAGCATGATAAAGAAGATTCAAAGAGAGTGAGATGCCAGATCCTTTCCTTCAGTCAGTAGCTTCAATCATTTCTGGTATATGAATAACATGATGTTTTTCAATGGCAAAAATCAATGAATTTTGTAAATGCACAAACAGTAATTTCTCCGCATTGCAAGGCGCAATTCTGAAATTTTTTGCTTTTTCCTGCTCCTCTTAGCATGATAAAGAAGATTCAAAGAGAGTGAGATGCCAGCTCCTTTCATTCAGTCAGTAGCTTCAATCATTTCTGGACATTTTTCAATGGCAAAAATCAATGAATATTGTAAATGCACAAACAGTAATTTCTCCGCATTGCAAGGTGCAATTCTGAAATTTTTTGCTTTTTCCTGCTCCTCTTAGCATGATAAAGAAGATTCAAAGAGAGTGAGATGCCAGCTCCTTTCATTCAGTCAGTAGCTTCAATCATTTCTGGACGTTTTTCAATGGCAAAAATCAATGAATATTGTAAATGCACAAACAGTAATTTCTCCGCATTGCAAGGTGCAATTCTGAATTTTTTTGCTTTTTCCTGCTCCTCTTAGCATGATAAAGAAGATTCAAAGAGAGTGAGATGCCAGCTCCTTTCATTCAGTCAGTAGCTTCAATCATTTCTGGACGTTTTTCAATGGCAAAAATCAATGAATATTGTAAATGCACAAACAGTAATTTCTCCGCATTGCAAGGTGCAATTCTGAAATTTTTTGCTTTTTCCTGCTCCTCTTAGCATGATAAAGAAGATTCAAAGAGAGTGAGATGCCAGATCCTTTCCTTCAGTCAGTAGCTTCAATCATTTCTGGTATATGAATAACATGATGTTTTTCAATGGCAAAAATCAATGAATTTTGTAAATGCACAAACAGTAATTTCTCCGCATTGCAAGGCGCAATTCTGAAATTTTTTGCTTTTTCCTGCTCCTCTTAGCATGATAAAGAAATTCAAAGAGAGTGAGATGCCAGCTCCTTTCATTCAGTCAGTAGCTTCAATCATTTCTGGACATTTTTCAATGGCAAAAATCAATGAATATTGTAAATGCACAAACAGTAATTTCTCCGCATTGCAAGGTGCAATTCTGAAATTTTTTGCTTTTTCCTGCTCCTCTTAGCATGATAAAGAAGATTCAAAGAGAGTGAGATGCCAGCTCCTTTCATTCAGTCAGTAGCTTCAATCATTTCTGGACGTTTTTCAATGGCAAAAATCAATGAATATTGTAAATGCACAAACAGTAATTTCTCCGCATTGCAAGGTGCAATTCTGAAATTTTTTGCTTTTTCCTGCTCCTCTTAGCATGATAAAGAAGATTCAAAGAGAGTGAGATGCCAGCTCCTTTCATTCAGTCAGTAGCTTCAATCATTTCTGGACGTTTTTCAATGGCAAAAATCAATGAATATTGTAAATGCACAAACAGTAATTTCTCCGCATTGCAATGTGCAATTCTGAAATTTTTTGCTTTTTCCTGCTCCTCTTAGCATGATAAAGAAGATTCAAAGAGAGTGAGATGCCAGCTCCTTTCATTCAGTCAGTAGCTTCAATCATTTCTGGACATTTTTCAATGGCAAAAATCAATGAATATTGTAAATGCACAAACAGTAATTTCTCCGCATTGCAAGGTGCAAGTCTGAAATTTTTTGCTTTTTTCTGCTCCTCTTAGCATGATAAAGAAGATTCAAAGAGAGTGAGATGCCAGCTCCTTTCATTCAGTCAGTAGCTTCAAACATTTCTGGTATATGAATAACATGATGTTTTTCAATGGCAAAAATCAATGAATATTGTAAATGCACAAACAGTAATTTCTCCGCATTGCAAGGTGCAAGTCTGAAATTTTTTGCTTTTTCCTGCTCCTCTTAGCATGATAAAGAAGATTCAAAGAGAGTGAGATGCCAGCTACTTTCATTCAGTCAGTAGCTTCAATCATTTCTGGACGTTTTTCAATGGTAAAAATCAATGAATATTGTAAATGCACAAACAGTAATTTCTCCACATTGCAAGGTGCAATTCTGAAATTTTTTGCTTTTTCATGCTCCTCTTAGCATGATAAAGAAGATTCAAAGAGATTGAGATGCCAGCTCCTTTCATTCAGTCAGTAGCTTCAAACATTTCTGGTATATGAATAACATTATGTTTTTCAATGGCAAAAATCAATGAATATTGTAAATGCACAAACAGTAATTTCTCCGCATTGCAAGGTGCAATTCTGAAATTTTTTGCTTTTTCCTGCTCCTCTTAGCATGATAAAGAAGATTCAAAGAGAGTGAGATGCCAGCTCCTTTCATTCAGTCAGTAGCTTCAATCATTTCTGGACGTTTTTCAATGGCAAAAATCAACGAATATTGTAAATGCACAAACAGTAATTTCTCCGCATTGCAAAGTGCAATTCTGAAATTTTTTGCTTTTTCCTGCTCCTCTTAGCATGATAAAGAAGATTCAAAGAGAGTGAGATGCCAGCTCCTTTCATTCAGTCAGTAGCTTCAATAATTTCTGGACGTTTTTCAATGGCAAAAATCAATGAATATTGTAAATGCACAAACAGTAAATTCTCCGCATTGCAAGGTGCAATTCTGAAATTTTTTGCTTTTTCCTGCTCCTCTTAGCATGATAAAGAAGATTCAAAGAGAGTGAGATGCCAGCTCCTTTCCTTCAGTCAGTAGCTTCAATCATTTCTGGTATATGAATAACATGATGTTTTTCAATGGCAAAAATCAATGAATTTTGTAAATGCACAAACAGTAATTTCTCCGCATTGCAAGGCGCAATTCTGAAATTTTTTGCTTTTTCCTGCTCCTCTTAGCATGATAAAGAAGATTCAAAGAGAGTGAGATGCCAGCTCCTTTCATTCAGTCAGTAGCTTCAATAATTTCTGGACGTTTTTCAATGGCAAAAATCAATGAATATTGTAAATGCACAAACAGTAAATTCTCCGCATTGCAAGGTGCAATTCTGAAATTTTTTGCTTTTTCCTGCTCCTCTTAGCATGATAAAGAAGATTCAAAGAGAGTGAGATGCCAGCTCCTTTCCTTCAGTCAGTAGCTTCAATCATTTCTGGTATATGAATAACATGATGTTTTTCAATGGCAAAAATCAATGAATTTTGTAAATGCACAAACAGTAATTTCTCCGCATTGCAAGGCGCAATTCTGAAATTTTTTGCTTTTTCCTGCTCCTCTTAGCATGATAAAGAAGATTCAAAGAGAGTGAGATGCCAGCTCCTTTCATTCAGTCAGTAGCTTCAATCATTTCTGGACATTTTTCAATGGCAAAAATCAATGAATATTGTAAATGCACAAACAGTAATTTCTCCGCATTGCAAGGTGCAATTCTGAAATTTTTTGCTTTTTCCTGCTCCTCTTAGCATGATAAAGAAGATTCAAAGAGAGTGAGATGCCAGCTCCTTTCATTCAGTCAGTAGCTTCAATCATTTCTGGACGTTTTTCAATGGCAAAAATCAATGAATATTGTAAATGCACAAACAGTAATTTCTCCGCATTGCAAGGTGCAATTCTGAAATTTTTTGCTTTTTCCTGCTCCTCTTAGCATGATAAAGAAGATTCAAAGAGAGTGAGGTGCCAGCTCCTTTCATTCAGTCAGGAGCTTCAAACATTTCTGGTATATGAATAACATGTTTTTCAATGGCAAAAATCAATGAATATTGTAAATGCACAAACAGTAAATTCTCCGCATTGCAAGGTGCAATTCTGAAATTTTTTGCTTTTTCCTGCTCCTCTTAGCATGATAAAGAAGATTCAAAGAGAGTGAGATGCCAGCTCCTTTCTTTCAGTCAGTAGCTTCAATCATTTCTGGACGTTTTTCAATGGCAAAAATCAATGAATATTGTAAATGCACAAACTGTAATTTCTCCGCATTGCAAGGTGCAATTCTGAAATTTTTTGCTTTTTCCTGCTCCTCTTAGCATGATAAAGAAGATTCAAAGAGAGTGAGATGCCAGCTCCTTTCATTCAGTCAGTAGCTTCAATCATTTCTGGACGTTTTTCAATGGCAAAAATCAACGAATATTGTAAATGCACAAACAGTAATTTCTCCGCATTGCAAGGTGCAATTCTGAAATTTTTTGCTTTTTCCTGCTCCTCTTAGCATGATAAAGAAGATTCAAAGAGAGTGAGATGCCAGCTCCTTTCATTCAGTCAGTAGCTTCAATCATTTCTGGACGTTTTTCAATGGCAAAAATCAATGAATATTGTAAATGCACAAACTGTAATTTCTCCGCATTGCAAGGTGCAATTCTGAAATTTTTTGCTTTTTCCTGCTCCACTTAGCATGATAAAGAAGATTCAAAGAGAGTGAGATGCCAGCTCCTTTCATTCAGTCAGTAGCTTCAATCATTTCTGGACGTTTTTCAATGGCAAAAATCAATGAATATTGTAAATGCACAAACAGTAATTTCTCCGCATTGCAAGTTGCAATTCTGAAATTTTTTGCTTTTTCCTGCTCCTCTTAGCATGATAAAGAAGATTCAAAGAGAGTGAGATGCCAGCTCCTTTCATTCAGTCAGTACCTTCAATAATTTCTGGACGTTTTTCAATGGCAAAAATCAATGAATATTGTAAATGCACAAACAGTAATTTCTCCGCATTGCAAGGTGCAATTCTGAAATTTTTTGCTTTTTCCTGCT
The DNA here is from genome assembly GCF_046119375.1 of Phyllobates terribilis. Lineage (NCBI taxonomy): Eukaryota > Metazoa > Chordata > Amphibia > Anura > Dendrobatidae > Phyllobates > Phyllobates terribilis. The sequence goes on along the minus strand of NW_027363986.1, from coordinate 160,665 downwards.
CCTCTTAGCATGATAAAGAAGATTCAAAGAGAGTGAGATGCCAGCTCCTTTCATTCAGTCAGTAGCTTCAAACATTTCTGGTATATGAATAACATGATGTTTTTCAATGGCAAAAATCAATGAATATTGTAAATGCACAAACAGTAATTTCTCCGCATTGCAAGGTGAAAGTCTGAAATTTTTTGCTTTTTTCTGCTCCTCTTAGCATGATAAAGAAGATTCAAAGAGAGTGAGATGCCAGCTCCTTTCATTCAGTCAGTAGCTTCAAACATTTCTGGTATATGAATAACATCATGTTTTTCAATGGCAAAAATCAATGAATATTGTAAATGCACAAACAGTAATTTCTCCGCATTGCAAGGTGCAATTCTGAAATTTTTCGCTTTTTCCTGCTCCTCTTAGCATGATAAAGAAGATTCAAAGAGAGTGAGATGCCAGCTCCTTTCATTCAGTCAGTAGCTTCAATCATTTCTGGACGTTTTTCAATGGCAAAAATCAATGAATATTGTAAATGCACAAACAGTAATTTCTCCGCATTGCAAGGTGCAATTCTGAAATTTTTTGCTTTTTCCTGCTCCTCTTAGCATGATAAAGAAGATTCAAAGAGAGTGAGATGCCAGATCCTTTCCTTCAGTCAGTAGCTTCAATCATTTCTGGTATATGAATAACATGATGTTTTTCAATGGCAAAAATCAATGAATTTTGTAAATGCACAAACAGTAATTTCTCCGCATTGCAAGGCGCAATTCTGAAATTTTTTGCTTTTTCCTGCTCCTCTTAGCATGATAAAGAAGATTCAAAGAGAGTGAGATGCCAGCTCCTTTCATTCAGTCAGTAGCTTCAATCATTTCTGGACATTTTTCAATGGCAAAAATCAATGAATATTGTAAATGCACAAACAGTAATTTCTCCGCATTGCAAGGTGCAATTCTGAAATTTTTTGCTTTTTCCTGCTCCTCTTAGCATGATAAAGAAGATTCAAAGAGAGTGAGATGCCAGCTCCTTTCATTCAGTCAGTAGCTTCAATCATTTCTGGACGTTTTTCAATGGCAAAAATCAATGAATATTGTAAATGCACAAACAGTAATTTCTCCGCATTGCAAGGTGCAATTCTGAATTTTTTTGCTTTTTCCTGCTCCTCTTAGCATGATAAAGAAGATTCAAAGAGAGTGAGATGCCAGCTCCTTTCATTCAGTCAGTAGCTTCAATCATTTCTGGACGTTTTTCAATGGCAAAAATCAATGAATATTGTAAATGCACAAACAGTAATTTCTCCGCATTGCAAGGTGCAATTCTGAAATTTTTTGCTTTTTCCTGCTCCTCTTAGCATGATAAAGAAGATTCAAAGAGAGTGAGATGCCAGATCCTTTCCTTCAGTCAGTAGCTTCAATCATTTCTGGTATATGAATAACATGATGTTTTTCAATGGCAAAAATCAATGAATTTTGTAAATGCACAAACAGTAATTTCTCCGCATTGCAAGGCGCAATTCTGAAATTTTTTGCTTTTTCCTGCTCCTCTTAGCATGATAAAGAAATTCAAAGAGAGTGAGATGCCAGCTCCTTTCATTCAGTCAGTAGCTTCAATCATTTCTGGACATTTTTCAATGGCAAAAATCAATGAATATTGTAAATGCACAAACAGTAATTTCTCCGCATTGCAAGGTGCAATTCTGAAATTTTTTGCTTTTTCCTGCTCCTCTTAGCATGATAAAGAAGATTCAAAGAGAGTGAGATGCCAGCTCCTTTCATTCAGTCAGTAGCTTCAATCATTTCTGGACGTTTTTCAATGGCAAAAATCAATGAATATTGTAAATGCACAAACAGTAATTTCTCCGCATTGCAAGGTGCAATTCTGAAATTTTTTGCTTTTTCCTGCTCCTCTTAGCATGATAAAGAAGATTCAAAGAGAGTGAGATGCCAGCTCCTTTCATTCAGTCAGTAGCTTCAATCATTTCTGGACGTTTTTCAATGGCAAAAATCAATGAATATTGTAAATGCACAAACAGTAATTTCTCCGCATTGCAATGTGCAATTCTGAAATTTTTTGCTTTTTCCTGCTCCTCTTAGCATGATAAAGAAGATTCAAAGAGAGTGAGATGCCAGCTCCTTTCATTCAGTCAGTAGCTTCAATCATTTCTGGACATTTTTCAATGGCAAAAATCAATGAATATTGTAAATGCACAAACAGTAATTTCTCCGCATTGCAAGGTGCAATTCTGAAATTTTTTGCTTTTTCCTGCTCCTCTTAGCATGATAAAGAAGATTCAAAGAGAGTGAGATGCCAGCTCCTTTCATTCAGTCAGTAGCTTCAATCATTTCTGGACGTTTTTCAATGACAAAAATCAATGAATATTGTAAATGCACAAACAGTAATTTCTCTGCATTGCAAGGTGCAATTCTGAAATTTTTTGCTTTTTCCTGCTCCTCTTAGCATGATAAAGAAGATTCAAAGAGAGTGAGATGCCAGATCCTTTCCTTCAGTCAGTAGCTTCAATCATTTCTGGTATATGAATAACATGATGTTTTTCAATGGCAAAAATCAATGAATTTTGTAAATGCACAAACAGTAATTTCTCCGCATTGCAAGGCGCAATTCTGAAATTTTTTGCTTTTTCCTGCTCCTCTTAGCATGATAAAGAAGATTCAAAGAGAGTGAGATGCCAGCTCCTTTCATTCAGTCAGTAGCTTCAATCATTTCTGGACATTTTTCAATGGCAAAAATCAATGAATATTGTAAATGCACAAACAGTAATTTCTCCGCATTGCAAGGTGCAATTCTGAAATTTTTTGCTTTTTCCTGCTCCTCTTAGCATGATAAAGAAGATTCAAAGAGAGTGAGATGCCAGCTCCTTTCATTCAGTCAGTAGCTTCAATCATTTCTGGACGTTTTTCAATGGCAAAAATCAATGAATATTGTAAATGCACAAACAGTAATTTCTCCGCATTGCAAGGTGCAATTCTGAAATTTTTTGCTTTTTCCTGCTCCTCTTAGCATGATAAAGAAGATTCAAAGAGAGTGAGATGCCAGCTCCTTTCATTCAGTCAGTAGCTTCAATCATTTCTGGACGTTTTTCAATGGCAAAAATCAATGAATATTGTAAATGCACAAACAGTAATTTCTCCGCATTGCAAGGTGCAATTCTGAAATTTTTTGCTTTTTCCTGCTCCTCTTAGCATGATAAAGAAGATTCAAAGAGAGTGAGATGCCAGATCCTTTCCTTCAGTCAGTAGCTTCAATCATTTCTGGTATATGAATAACATGATGTTTTTCAATGGCAAAAATCAATGAATTTTGTAAATGCACAAAGAGTAATTTCTCCGCATTGCAAGGCGCAATTCTGAAATTTTTTGCTTTTTCCTGCTCCTCTTAGCATGATAAAGAAGATTCAAAGAGAGTGAGATGCCAGCTCCTTTCATTCAGTCAGTACCTTCAATCATTTCTGGACGTTTTTCAATGGCAAAAATCAATGAATATTGTAAATGCACAAACAGTAATTTCTCCGCATTGCAAGGTGCAATTCTGAAATTTTTTGCTTTTTCCTGCTCCTCTTAGCATGATAAAGAAGATTCAAAGAGAGTGAGATGCCAGCTCCTTTCATTCAGTCAGTAGCTTCAATCATTTCTGGACGTTTTTCAATGGCAAAAATCAATGAATATTGTAAATGCACAAACTGTAATTTCTCCGCATTGCAAGGTGCAATTCTGAAATTTTTTGCTTTTTCCTGCTCCTCTTAGCATGATAAAGAAGATTCAAAGAGAGTGAGATGCCAGCTCCTTTCATTCAGTCAGTAGCTTCAATCATTTCTGGTATATGAATAACATGATGTTTTTCAATAGCAAAAATCAATGAATATTGTAAATGCACAAACAGTAATTTCTCCGCATTGCAAGGTGCAATTCTGAAATTTTTTGCTTTTTCCTGCTCCTCTTAGCATGATAAAGAAGATTCAAAGAGAGTGAGATGCCAGCTCCTTTCATTCAGTCAGTAGCTTCAATCATTTCTGGACGTTTTTCAATGGCAAAAATCAATGAATATTGTAAATGCACAAACAGTAATTTCTCCGCATTGCAAGGTGCAATTCTGAAATTTTTTGCTTTTTCCTGCTCCTCTAAGCATGATAAAGAAGATTCAAAGAGAGTGAGATGCCAGATCCTTTCCTTCAGTCAGTAGCTTCAATCATTTCTGGTATATGAATAACATGATGTTTTTCAATGGCAAAAATCAATGAATTTTGTAAATGCACAAACAGTAATTTCTCCGCATTGCAAGGCGCAATTCTGAAATTTTTTGCTTTTTCCTGCTCCTCTTAGCATGATAAAGAAGATTCAAAGAGAGTGAGATGCCAGCTCCTTTCATTCAGTCAGTAGCTTCAATCATTTCTGGACATTTTTCAATGGCAAAAATCAATGAATATTGTAAATGCACAAACAGTAATTTCTCCGCATTGCAAGGTGCAATTCTGAAATTTTTTGCTTTTTCCTGCTCCTCTTAGCATGATAAAGAAGATTCAAAGAGAGTGAGATGCCAGCTCCTTTCATTCAGTCAGTAGCTTCAATCATTTCTGGACGTTTTTCAATGGCAAAAATCAATGAATATTGTAAATGCACAAACAGTAATTTCTCCGCATTGCAAGGTGCAATTCTGAAATTTTTTGCTTTTTCCTGCTCCTCTTAGCATGATAAAGAAGATTCAAAGAGAGTGAGATTCCAGCTCCTTTCATTCAGTCAGTACCTTCAATCATTTCTGGACGTTTTTCAATGGCAAAAATCAATGAATATTGTAAATGCACAAACAGTAATTTCTCCGCATTGCAAGGTGCAATTCTGAAATTTTTTGCTTTTTCCTGCTCCTCTTAGCATGATAAAGAAGATTCAAAGAGAGTGAGATGCCAGCTCCTTTCATTCAGTCAGTAGCTTCAATCATTTCTGGACGTTTTTCAATGGCAAAAATCAATGAATATTGTAAATGCACAAACTGTAATTTCTCCGCATTGCAAGGTGCAATTCTGAAATTTTTTGCTTTTTCCTGCTCCTCTTAGCATGATAAAGAAGATTCAAAGAGAGTGAGATGCCAGCTCCTTTCATTCAGTCAGTAGCTTCAATCATTTCTGGTATATGAATAACATGATGTTTTTCAATCGCAAAAATCAATGAATATTGTAAATGCACAAACAGTAATTTCTCCGCATTGCAAGGTGCAATTCTGAAATTTTTTGCTTTTTCCTGCTCCTCTTAGCATGATAAAGAAGATTCAAAGAGAGTGAGATGCCAGCTCCTTTCCTTCAGTCAGTAGCTTCAATCATTTCTGGTATATGAATAACATGATGTTTTTCAATGGCAAAAATCAATGAATTTTGTAAATGCACAAACAGTAATTTCTCCGCATTGCAAGGCGCAATTCTGAAATTTTTTGCTTTTTCCTGCTCCTCTTAGCATGATAAAGAAGATTCAAAGAGAGTGAGATGCCAGCTCCTTTCATTCAGTCAGTAGCTTCAATCATTTCTGGACATTTTTCAGTGGCAAAAATCAATGAATATTGTAAATGCACAAACAGTAATTTCTCCGCATTGCAAGGTGCAATTCTGAAATTTTTTGCTTTTTCCTGCTCCTCTTAGCATGATAAAGAAGATTCAAAGAGAGTGAGATGCCAGCTCCTTTCATTCAGTCAGTAGCTACAATCATTTCTGGACGTTTTTCAATGGCAAAAATCAATGAATATTGTAAATGCACAAACAGTAATTTCTCCGCATTGCAAGGTGCAATTCTGAAATTTTTTGCTTTTTCCTGCTCCTCTTAGCATGATAAAGAAGATTCAAAGAGAGTGAGGTGCCAGCTCCTTTCATTCAGTCAGGAGCTTCAAACATTTCTGGTATATGAATAACATGTTTTTCAATGGCAAAAATCAATGAATATTGTAAATGCACAAACAGTAATTTCTCCGCATTGCAAGTTGCAATTCTGAAATTTTTTGCTTTTTCCTGCTCCTCTTAGCATGATAAAGAAGATTCAAAGAGAGTGAGATGCCAGCTCCTTTCATTCAGTCAGTACCTTCAATCATTTCTGGACGTTTTTCAATGGCAAAAATCAATGAATATTGTAAATGCACAAACAGTAATTTCTCCGCATTGCAAGGTGCAATTCTGAAATTTTTTGCTTTTTCCTGCTCCTCTTAGCATGATAAAGAAGATTCAAAGAGAGTGAGATGCCAGATCCTTTCCTTCAGTCAGTAGCTTCAATCATTTCTGGTATATGAATAACATGATGTTTTTCAATGGCAAAAATCAATGAATTTTGTAAATGCACAAAGAGTAATTTCTCCGCATTGCAAGGCGCAATTCTGAAATTTTTTGCTTTTTCCTGCTCCTCTTAGCATGATAAAGAAGATTCAAAGAGAGTGAGATGCCAGCTCCTTTCATTCAGTCAGTACCTTCAATCATTTCTGGACGTTTTTCAATGGCAAAAATCAATGAATATTGTAAATGCACAAACAGTAATTTCTCCGCATTGCAAGGTGCAATTCTGAAATTTTTTGCTTTTTCCTGCTCCTCTTAGCATGATAAAGAAGATTCAAAGAGAGTGAGATGCCAGCTCCTTTCATTCAGTCAGTAGCTTCAATCATTTCTGGACGTTTTTCAATGGCAAAAATCAATGAATATTGTAAATGCACAAACTGTAATTTCTCCGCATTGCAAGGTGCAATTCTGAAATTTTTTGCTTTTTCCTGCTCCTCTTAGCATGATAAAGAAGATTCAAAGAGAGTGAGATGCCAGCTCCTTTCATTCAGTCAGTAGCTTCAATCATTTCTGGTATATGAATAACATGATGTTTTTCAATAGCAAAAATCAATGAATATTGTAAATGCACAAACAGTAATTTCTCCGCATTGCAAGGTGCAATTCTGAAATTTTTTGCTTTTTCCTGCTCCTCTTAGCATGATAAAGAAGATTCAAAGAGAGTGAGATGCCAGCTCCTTTCATTCAGTCAGTAGCTTCAATCATTTCTGGACGTTTTTCAATGGCAAAAATCAATGAATATTGTAAATGCACAAACAGTAATTTCTCCTCATTGCAAGGTGCAATTCTGAAATTTTTTGCTTTTTCCTGCTCCTCTAAGCATGATAAAGAAGATTCAAAGAGAGTGAGATGCCAGATCCTTTCCTTCAGTCAGTAGCTTCAATCATTTCTGGTATATGAATAACATGATGTTTTTCAATGGCAAAAATCAATGAATTTTGTAAATGCACAAACAGTAATTTCTCCGCATTGCAAGGCGCAATTCTGAAATTTTTTGCTTTTTCCTGCTCCTCTTAGCATGATAAAGAAGATTCAAAGAGAGTGAGATGCCAGCTCCTTTCCTTCAGTCAGTAGCTTCAATCATTTCTGGTATATGAATAACATGATGTTTTTCAATGGCAAAAATCAATGAATTTTGTAAATGCACAAACAGTAATTTCTCCGCATTGCAAGGCGCAATTCTGAAATTTTTTGCTTTTTCCTGCTCCTCTTAGCATGATAAAGAAGATTCAAAGAGAGTGAGATGCCAGCTCCTTTCATTCAGTCAGTAGCTTCAATCATTTCTGGACATTTTTCAATGGCAAAAATCAATGAATATTGTAAATGCACAAACAGTAATTTCTCCGCATTGCAAGGTGCAATTCTGAAATTTTTTGCTTTTTCCTGCTCCTCTTAGCATGATAAAGAAGATTCAAAGAGAGTGAGATGCCAGCTCCTTTCATTCAGTCAGTAGCTTCAATCATTTCTGGACGTTTTTCAATGGCAAAAATCAATGAATATTGTAAATGCACAAACAGTAATTTCTCCGCATTGCAAGGTGCAATTCTGAAATTTTTTGCTTTTTCCTGCTCCTCTTAGCATGATAAAGAAGATTCAAAGAGAGTGAGGTGCCAGCTCCTTTCATTCAGTCAGGAGCTTCAAACATTTCTGGTATATGAATAACATGTTTTTCAATGGCAAAAATCAATGAATATTGTAAATGCACAAACAGTAAATTCTCCGCATTGCAAGGTGCAATTCTGAAATTTTTTGCTTTTTCCTGCTCCTCTTAGCATGATAAAGAAGATTCAAAGAGAGTGAGATGCCAGCTCCTTTCATTCAGTCAGTAGCTTCAATCATTTCTGGACGTTTTTCAATGGCAAAAATCAATGAATATTGTAAATGCACAAACTGTAATTTCTCCGCATTGCAAGGTGCAATTCTGAAATTTTTTGCTTTTTCCTGCTCCTCTTAGCATGATAAAGAAGATTCAAAGAGAGTGAGATGCCAGCTCCTTTCATTCAGTCAGTAGCTTCAATCATTTCTGGACGTTTTTCAATGGCAAAAATCAACGAATATTGTAAATGCACAAACAGTAATTTCTCCGCATTGCAAGGTGCAATTCTGAAATTTTTTGCTTTTTCCTGCTCCTCTTAGCATGATAAAGAAGATTCAAAGAGAGTGAGATGCCAGCTCCTTTCATTCAGTCAGTAGCTTCAATCATTTCTGGACGTTTTTCAATGGCAAAAATCAATGAATATTGTAAATGCACAAACTGTAATTTCTCCGCATTGCAAGGTGCAATTCTGAAATTTTTTGATTTTTCCTGCTCCACTTAGCATGATAAAGAAGATTCAAAGAGAGTGAGATGCCAGCTCCTTTCATTCAGTCAGTAGCTTCAATCATTTCTGGACGTTTTTCAATGGCAAAAATCAATGAATATTGTAAATGCACAAACAGTAAATTCTCCGCATTGCAAGTTGCAATTCTGAAATTTTTTGCTTTTTCCTGCTCCTCTTAGCATGATAAAGAAGATTCAAAGAGAGTGAGATGCCAGCTCCTTTCCTTCAGTCAGTAGCTTCAATCATTTCTGGTATATGAATAACATGATGTTTTTCAATGGCAAAAATCAATGAAATTTGTAAATGCACAAACAGTAATTTCTCCGCATTGCAAGGCGCAATTCTGAAATTTTTTGCTTTTTCCTGCTCCTCTTAGCATGATAAAGAAGATTCAAAGAGAGTGAGATGCCAGCTCCTTTCATTCAGTCAGTAGCTTCAATCATTTCTGGACATTTTTCAATGGCAAAAATCAATGAATATTGTAAATGCACAAACAGTAATTTCTCCGCATTGCAAGGTGCAATTCTGAAATTTTTTGCTTTTTCCTGCTCCTCTTAGCATGATAAAGAAGATTCAAAGAGAGTGAGATGCCAGCTCCTTTCATTCAGTCAGTAGCTTCAATCATTTCTGGACGTTTTTCAATGGCAAAAATCAATGAATATTGTAAATGCACAAACAGTAATTTCTCCGCATTGCAAGGTGCAATTCTGAAATTTTTTGCTTTTTCCTGCTCCTCTTAGCATGATAAAGAAGATTCAAAGAGAGTGAGGTGCCAGCTCCTTTCATTCAGTCAGGAGCTTCAAACATTTCTGGTATATGAATAACATGTTTTTCAATGGCAAAAATCAATGAATATTGTAAATGCACAAACAGTAAATTCTCCGCATTGCAAGGTGCAATTCTGAAATTTTTTGCTTTTTCCTGCTCCTCTTAGCATGATAAAGAAGATTCAAAGAGAGTGAGATGCCAGCTCCTTTCATTCAGTCAGTAGCTTCAATCATTTCTGGACGTTTTTCAATGGCAAAAATCAATGAATATTGTAAATGCACAAACTGTAATTTCTCCGCATTGCAAGGTGCAATTCTGAAATTTTTTGCTTTTTCCTGCTCCTCTTAGCATGATAAAGAAGATTCAAAGAGAGTGAGATGCCAGCTCCTTTCATTCAGTCAGTAGCTTCAATCATTTCTGGACGTTTTTCAATGGCAAAAATCAACGAATATTGTAAATGCACAAACAGTAATTTCTCCGCATTGCAAGGTGCAATTCTGAAATTTTTTGCTTTTTCCTGCTCCTCTTAGCATGATAAAGAAGATTCAAAGAGAGTGAGATGCCAGCTCCTTTCATTCAGTCAGTAGCTTCAATCATTTCTGGACGTTTTTCAATGGCAAAAATCAATGAATATTGTAAATGCACAAACTGTAATTTCTCCGCATTGCAAGGTGCAATTCTGAAATTTTTTGATTTTTCCTGCTCCACTTAGCATGATAAAGAAGATTCAAAGAGAGTGAGATGCCAGCTCCTTTCATTCAGTCAGTAGCTTCAATCATTTCTGGACGTTTTTCAATGGCAAAAATCAATGAATATTGTAAATGCACAAACAGTAATTTCTCCGCATTGCAAGTTGCAATTCTGAAATTTTTTGCTTTTTCCTGCTCCTCTTAGCATGATAAAGAAGATTCAAAGAGAGTGAGATGCCAGCTCCTTTCATTCAGTCAGTACCTTCAATCATTTCTGGACGTTTTTCAATGGCAAAAATCAATGAATATTGTAAATGCACAAACAGTAATTTCTCCGCATTGCAAGGTGCAATTCTGAAATTTTTTGCTTTTTCCTGCTCCTCTTAGCATGATAAAGAAGATTCAAAGAGAGTGAGATGCCAGATCCTTTCCTTCAGTCAGTAGCTTCAATCATTTCTGGTATATGAATAACATGATGTTTTTCAATGGCAAAAATCAATGAATTTTGTAAATGCACAAAGAGTAATTTCTCCGCATTGCAAGGCGCAATTCTGAAATTTTTTGCTTTTTCCTGCTCCTCTTAGCATGATAAAGAAGATTCAAAGAGAGTGAGATGCCAGCTCCTTTCATTCAGTCAGTACCTTCAATCATTTCTGGACGTTTTTCAATGGCAAAAATCAATGAATATTGTAAATGCACAAACAGTAATTTCTCCGCATTGCAAGGTGCAATTCTGAAATTTTTTGCTTTTTCCTGCTCCTCTTAGCATGATAAAGAAGATTCAAAGAGAGTGAGATGCCAGCTCCTTTCATTCAGTCAGTAGCTTCAATCATTTCTGGACGTTTTTCAATGGCAAAAATCAATGAATATTGTAAATGCACAAACTGTAATTTCTCCGCATTGCAAGGTGCAATTCTGAAATTTTTTGCTTTTTCCTGCTCCTCTTAGCATGATAAAGAAGATTCAAAGAGAGTGAGATGCCAGCTCCTTTCATTCAGTCAGTAGCTTCAATCATTTCTGGTATATGAATAACATGATGTTTTTCAATAGCAAAAATCAATGAATATTGTAAATGCACAAACAGTAATTTCTCCGCATTGCAAGGTGCAATTCTGAAATTTTTTGCTTTTTCCTGCTCCTCTTAGCATGATAAAGAAGATTCAAAGAGAGTGAGATGCCAGCTCCTTTCATTCAGTCAGTAGCTTCAATCATTTCTGGACGTTTTTCAATGGCAAAAATCAATGAATATTGTAAATGCACAAACAGTAATTTCTCCTCATTGCAAGGTGCAATTCTGAAATTTTTTGCTTTTTCCTGCTCCTCTAAGCATGATAAAGAAGATTCAAAGAGAGTGAGATGCCAGATCCTTTCCTTCAGTCAGTAGCTTCAATCATTTCTGGTATATGAATAACATGATGTTTTTCAATGGCAAAAATCAATGAATTTTGTAAATGCACAAACAGTAATTTCTCCGCATTGCAAGGCGCAATTCTGAAATTTTTTGCTTTTTCCTGCTCCTCTTAGCATGATAAAGAAGATTCAAAGAGAGTGAGATGCCAGCTCCTTTCATTCAGTCAGTAGCTTCAATCATTTCTGGACATTTTTCAATGGCAAAAATCAATGAATATTGTAAATGCACAAACAGTAATTTCTCCGCATTGCAAGGTGCAATTCTGAAATTTTTTGCTTTTTCCTGCTCCTCTTAGCATGATAAAGAAGATTCAAAGAGAGTGAGATGCCAGCTCCTTTCATTCAGTCAGTAGCTTCAATCATTTCTGGACGTTTTTCAATGGCAAAAATCAATGAATATTGTAAATGCACAAACAGTAATTTCTCCGCATTGCAAGGTGCAATTCTGAAATTTTTTGCTTTTTCCTGCTCCTCTTAGCATGATAAAGAAGATTCAAAGAGAGTGAGATGCCAGCTCCTTTCATTCAGTCAGTACCTTCAATCATTTCTGGACGTTTTTCAATGGCAAAAATCAATGAATATTGTAAATGCACAAACAGTAATTTCTCCGCATTGCAAGGTGCAATTCTGAAATTTTTTGCTTTTTCCTGCTCCTCTTAGCATGATAAAGAAGATTCAAAGAGAGTGAGATGCCAGCTCCTTTCATTCAGTCAGTAGCTTCAATCATTTCTGGACGTTTTTCAATGGCAAAAATCAATGAATATTGTAAATGCACAAACTGTAATTTCTCCGCATTGCAAGGTGCAATTCTGAAATTTTTTGCTTTTTCCTGCTCCTCTTAGCATGATAAAGAAGATTCAAAGAGAGTGAGATGCCAGCTCCTTTCATTCAGTCAGTAGCTTCAATCATTTCTGGTATATGAATAACATGATGTTTTTCAATCGCAAAAATCAATGAATATTGTAAATGCACAAACAGTAATTTCTCCGCATTGCAAGGTGCAATTCTGAAATTTTTTGCTTTTTCCTGCTCCTCTTAGCATGATAAAGAAGATTCAAAGAGAGTGAGATGCCAGCTCCTTTCCTTCAGTCAGTAGCTTCAATCATTTCTGGTATATGAATAACATGATGTTTTTCAATGGCAAAAATCAATGAATTTTGTAAATGCACAAACAGTAATTTCTCCGCATTGCAAGGCGCAATTCTGAAATTTTTTGCTTTTTCCTGCTCCTCTTAGCATGATAAAGAAGATTCAAAGAGAGTGAGATGCCAGCTCCTTTCATTCAGTCAGTAGCTTCAATCATTTCTGGACATTTTTCAGTGGCAAAAATCAATGAATATTGTAAATGCACAAACAGTAATTTCTCCGCATTGCAAGGTGCAATTCTGAAATTTTTTGCTTTTTCCTGCTCCTCTTAGCATGATAAAGAAGATTCAAAGAGAGTGAGATGCCAGCTCCTTTCATTCAGTCAGTAGCTACAATCATTTCTGGACGTTTTTCAATGGCAAAAATCAATGAATATTGTAAATGCACAAACAGTAATTTCTCCGCATTGCAAGGTGCAATTCTGAAATTTTTTGCTTTTTCCTGCTCCTCTTAGCATGATAAAGAAGATTCAAAGAGAGTGAGGTGCCAGCTCCTTTCATTCAGTCAGGAGCTTCAAACATTTCTGGTATATGAATAACATGTTTTTCAATGGCAAAAATCAATGAATATTGTAAATGCACAAACAGTAATTTCTCCGCATTGCAAGGTGCAATTCTGAAATTTTTTGCTTTTTCCTGCTCCTCTTAGCATGATAAAGAAGATTCAAAGAGAGTGAGATGCCAGCTCCTTTCATTCAGTCAGTAGCTTCAATCATTTCTGGACGTTTTTCAATGGCAAAAATCAATGAATATTGTAAATGCACAAACTGTAATTTCTCCGCATTGCAAGGTGCAATTCTGAAATTTTTTGCTTTTTCCTGCTCCTCTTAGCATGATAAAGAAGATTTAAAGAGAGTGAGATGCCAGCTCCTTTCATTCAGTCAGTAGCTTCAATCATTTCTGGACGTTTTTCAATGGCAAAAATCAACGAATATTGTAAATGCACAAACAGTAATTTCTCCGCATTGCAAGGTGCAATTCTGAAATTTTTTGCTTTTTCCTGCTCCTCTTAGCATGATAAAGAAGATTCAAAGAGAGTGAGATGCCAGCTCCTTTCATTCAGTCAGTAGCTTCAATCATTTCTGGACGTTTTTCAATGGCAAAAATCAATGAATATTGTAAATGCACAAACTGTAATTTCTCCGCATTGCAAGGTGCAATTCTGAAATTTTTTGCTTTTTCCTGCTCCTCTTAGCATGATAAAGAAGATTCAAAGAGAGTGAGATGCCAGCTCCTTTCATTCAGTCAGTAGCTTCAATCATTTCTGGACGTTTTTCAATGGCAAAAATCAATGAATATTGTAAATGCACAAACAGTAAATTCTCCGCATTGCAAGTTGCAATTCTGAAATTTTTTGCTTTTTCCTGCTCCTCTTAGCATGATAAAGAAGATTCAAAGAGAGTGAGATGCCAGCTCCTTTCCTTCAGTCAGTAGCTTCAATCATTTCTGGTATATGAATAACATGATGTTTTTCAATGGCAAAAATCAATGAAATTTGTAAATGCACAAACAGTAATTTCTCCGCATTGCAAGGCGCAATTCTGAAATTTTTTGCTTTTTCCTGCTCCTCTTAGCATGATAAAGAAGATTCAAAGAGAGTGAGATGCCAGCTCCTTTCATTCAGTCAGTAGCTTCAATCATTTCTGGACATTTTTCAATGGCAAAAATCAATGAATATTGTAAATGCACAAACAGTAATTTCTCCGCATTGCAAGGTGCAATTCTGAAATTTTTTGCTTTTTCCTGCTCCTCTTAGCATGATAAAGAAGATTCAAAGAGAGTGAGATGCCAGCTCCTTTCATTCAGTCAGTAGCTTCAATCATTTCTGGACGTTTTTCAATGGCAAAAATCAATGAATATTGTAAATGCACAAACAGTAATTTCTCCGCATTGCAAGGTGCAATTCTGAAATTTTTTGCTTTTTCCTGCTCCTCTTAGCATGATAAAGAAGATTCAAAGAGAGTGAGGTGCCAGCTCCTTTCATTCAGTCAGGAGCTTCAAACATTTCTGGTATATGAATAACATGTTTTTCAATGGCAAAAATCAATGAATATTGTAAATGCACAAACAGTAAATTCTCCGCATTGCAAGGTGCAATTCTGAAATTTTTTGCTTTTTCCTGCTCCTCTTAGCATGATAAAGAAGATTCAAAGAGAGTGAGATGCCAGCTCCTTTCATTCAGTCAGTAGCTTCAATCATTTCTGGACGTTTTTCAATGGCAAAAATCAATGAATATTGTAAATGCACAAACTGTAATTTCTCCGCATTGCAAGGTGCAATTCTGAAATTTTTTGCTTTTTCCTGCTCCTCTTAGCATGATAAAGAAGATTCAAAGAGAGTGAGATGCCAGCTCCTTTCATTCAGTCAGTAGCTTCAATCATTTCTGGACGTTTTTCAATGGCAAAAATCAACGAATATTGTAAATGCACAAACAGTAATTTCTCCGCATTGCAAGGTGCAATTCTGAAATTTTTTGCTTTTTCCTGCTCCTCTTAGCATGATAAAGAAGATTCAAAGAGAGTGAGATGCCAGCTCCTTTCATTCAGTCAGTAGCTTCAATCATTTCTGGACGTTTTTCAATGGCAAAAATCAATGAATATTGTAAATGCACAAACTGTAATTTCTCCGCATTGCAAGGTGCAATTCTGAAATTTTTTGATTTTTCCTGCTCCACTTAGCATGATAAAGAAGATTCAAAGAGAGTGAGATGCCAGCTCCTTTCATTCAGTCAGTAGCTTCAATCATTTCTGGACGTTTTTCAATGGCAAAAATCAATGAATATTGTAAATGCACAAACAGTAATTTCTCCGCATTGCAAGTTGCAATTCTGAAATTTTTTGCTTTTTCCTGCTCCTCTTAGCATGATAAAGAAGATTCAAAGAGAGTGAGATGCCAGCTCCTTTCATTCAGTCAGTACCTTCAATCATTTCTGGACGTTTTTCAATGGCAAAAATCAATGAATATTGTAAATGCACAAACAGTAATTTCTCCGCATTGCAAGGTGCAATTCTGAAATTTTTTGCTTTTTCCTGCTCCTCTTAGCATGATAAAGAAGATTCAAAGAGAGTGAGATGCCAGCTCCTTTCATTCAGTCAGTAGCTTCAAACATTTCTGGTATATGAATAACATGATGTTTTTCAATGGCAAAAATCAATGAATATTGTAAATGCACAAACAGTAATTTCTCCGCATTGCAAGGTGCAAGTCTGAAATTTTTTGCTTTTTTCTGCTCCTCTTAGCATGATAAAGAAGATTCAAAGAGAGTGAGATGCCAGCTCCTTTCATTCAGTCAGTAGCTTCAAACATTTCTGGTATATGAATAACATGATGTTTTTCAATGGCAAAAATCAATGAATATTGTAAATGCACAAACAGTAATTTCTCCGCATTGCAAGGTGCAAGTCTGAAATTTTTTGCTTTTTCCTGCTCCTCTTAGCATGATAAAGAAGATTCAAAGAGAGTGAGATGCCAGCTACTTTCATTCAGTCAGTAGCTTCAATCATTTCTGGACGTTTTTCAATGGTAAAAATCAATGAATATTGTAAATGCACAAACAGTAATTTCTCCACATTGCAAGGTGCAATTCTGAAATTTTTTGCTTTTTCATGCTCCTCTTAGCATGATAAAGAAGATTCAAAGAGATTGAGATGCCAGCTCCTTTCATTCAGTCAGTAGCTTCAAACATTTCTGGTATATGAATAACATTATGTTTTTCAATGGCAAAAATCAATGAATATTGTAAATGCACAAACAGTAATTTCTCCGCATTGCAAGGTGCAATTCTGAAATTTTTTGCTTTTTCCTGCTCCTCTTAGCATGATAAAGAAGATTCAAAGAGAGTGAGATGCCAGCTCCTTTCATTCAGTCAGTAGCTTCAATCATTTCTGGACGTTTTTCAATGGCAAAAATCAACGAATATTGTAAATGCACAAACAGTAATTTCTCCGCATTGCAAAGTGCAATTCTGAAATTTTTTGCTTTTTCCTGCTCCTCTTAGCATGATAAAGAAGATTCAAAGAGAGTGAGATGCCAGCTCCTTTCATTCAGTCAGTAGCTTCAATCATTTCTGGACGTTTTTCAATGGCAAAAATCAATGAATATTGTAAATGCACAAACTGTAATTTCTCCGCATTGCAAGGTGCAATTCTGAAATTTTTTGCTTTTTCCTGCTCCTCTTAGCATGATAAAGAAGATTCAAAGAGAGTGAGATGCCAGCTCCTTTCATTCAGTCAGTAGCTTCAATAATTTCTGGACGTTTTTCAATGGCAAAAATCAATGAATATTGTAAATGCACAAACAGTAAATTCTCCGCATTGCAAGGTGCAATTCTGAAATTTTTTGCTTTTTCCTGCTCCTCTTAGCATGATAAAGAAGATTCAAAGAGAGTGAGATGCCAGCTCCTTTCCTTCAGTCAGTAGCTTCAATCATTTCTGGTATATGAATAACATGATGTTTTTCAATGGCAAAAATCAATGAATTTTGTAAATGCACAAACAGTAATTTCTCCGCATTGCAAGGCGCAATTCTGAAATTTTTTGCTTTTTCCTGCTCCTCTTAGCATGATAAAGAAGATTCAAAGAGAGTGAGATGCCAGCTCCTTTCATTCAGTCAGTAGCTTCAATCATTTCTGGACATTTTTCAATGGCAAAAATCAATGAATATTGTAAATGCACAAACAGTAATTTCTCCGCATTGCAAGGTGCAATTCTGAAATTTTTTGCTTTTTCCTGCTCCTCTTAGCATGATAAAGAAGATTCAAAGAGAGTGAGATGCCAGCTCCTTTCATTCAGTCAGTAGCTTCAATCATTTCTGGACGTTTTTCAATGGCAAAAATCAATGAATATTGTAAATGCACAAACAGTAATTTCTCCGCATTGCAAGGTGCAATTCTGAAATTTTTTGCTTTTTCCTGCTCCTCTTAGCATGATAAAGAAGATTCAAAGAGAGTGAGGTGCCAGCTCCTTTCATTCAGTCAGGAGCT
This sequence comes from Phyllobates terribilis, assembly GCF_046119375.1. NCBI lineage: Eukaryota > Metazoa > Chordata > Amphibia > Anura > Dendrobatidae > Phyllobates > Phyllobates terribilis. The sequence continues at coordinate 143,056 of NW_027363986.1, read as the reverse complement.
TCAAACATTTCTGGTATATGAATAACATGTTTTTCAATGGCAAAAATCAATGAATATTGTAAATGCACAAACAGTAAATTCTCCGCATTGCAAGGTGCAATTCTGAAATTTTTTGCTTTTTCCTGCTCCTCTTAGCATGATAAAGAAGATTCAAAGAGAGTGAGATGCCAGCTCCTTTCTTTCAGTCAGTAGCTTCAATCATTTCTGGACGTTTTTCAATGGCAAAAATCAATGAATATTGTAAATGCACAAACTGTAATTTCTCCGCATTGCAAGGTGCAATTCTGAAATTTTTTGCTTTTTCCTGCTCCTCTTAGCATGATAAAGAAGATTCAAAGAGAGTGAGATGCCAGCTCCTTTCATTCAGTCAGTAGCTTCAATCATTTCTGGACGTTTTTCAATGGCAAAAATCAACGAATATTGTAAATGCACAAACAGTAATTTCTCCGCATTGCAAGGTGCAATTCTGAAATTTTTTGCTTTTTCCTGCTCCTCTTAGCATGATAAAGAAGATTCAAAGAGAGTGAGATGCCAGCTCCTTTCATTCAGTCAGTAGCTTCAATCATTTCTGGACGTTTTTCAATGGCAAAAATCAATGAATATTGTAAATGCACAAACTGTAATTTCTCCGCATTGCAAGGTGCAATTCTGAAATTTTTTGCTTTTTCCTGCTCCACTTAGCATGATAAAGAAGATTCAAAGAGAGTGAGATGCCAGCTCCTTTCATTCAGTCAGTAGCTTCAATCATTTCTGGACGTTTTTCAATGGCAAAAATCAATGAATATTGTAAATGCACAAACAGTAATTTCTCCGCATTGCAAGTTGCAATTCTGAAATTTTTTGCTTTTTCCTGCTCCTCTTAGCATGATAAAGAAGATTCAAAGAGAGTGAGATGCCAGCTCCTTTCATTCAGTCAGTACCTTCAATAATTTCTGGACGTTTTTCAATGGCAAAAATCAATGAATATTGTAAATGCACAAACAGTAATTTCTCCGCATTGCAAGGTGCAATTCTGAAATTTTTTGCTTTTTCCTGCTCCTCTTAGCATGATAAAGAAGATTCAAAGAGAGTGTGTTGCCAGCTCCTTTCATTCAGTCAGTAGCTTCAAACATTTCTGGTATATGAATAACATGATGTTTTTCAATGGCAAAAATCAATGAATATTGTAAATGCACAAACAGTAATTTCTCCGCATTGCAAGGTGCAAGTCTGAAATTTTTTGCTTTTTTCTGCTCCTCTTAGCATGATAAAGAAGATTCAAAGAGAGTGAGATGCCAGCTCCTTTCATTCAGTCAGTAGCTTCAAACATTTCTGGTATATGAATAACATGATGTTTTTCAATGGCAAAAATCAATGAATATTGTAAATGCACAAACAGTAATTTCTCCGCATTGCAAGGTGCAAGTCTGAAATTTTTTGCTTTTTCCTGCTCCTCTTAGCATGATAAAGAAGATTCAAAGAGAGTGAGATGCCAGCTACTTTCATTCAGTCAGTAGCTTCAATCATTTCTGGACGTTTTTCAATGGTAAAAATCAATGAATATTGTAAATGCACAAACAGTAATTTCTCCACATTGCAAGGTGCAATTCTGAAATTTTTTGCTTTTTCATGCTCCTCTTAGCATGATAAAGAAGATTCAAAGAGATTGAGATGCCAGCTCCTTTCATTCAGTCAGTAGCTTCAAACATTTCTGGTATATGAATAACATTATGTTTTTCAATGGCAAAAATCAATGAATATTGTAAATGCACAAACAGTAATTTCTCCGCATTGCAAGGTGCAATTCTGAAATTTTTTGCTTTTTCCTGCTCCTCTTAGCATGATAAAGAAGATTCAAAGAGAGTGAGATGCCAGCTCCTTTCATTCAGTCAGTAGCTTCAAACATTTCTGGTATATGAATAACATGATGTTTTTCAATGGCAAAAATCAATGAATATTGTAAATGCACAAACAGTAATTTCTCCGCATTGCAAGGTGCAATTCTGAAATTTTTTGCTTTTTCCTGCTCCTCTTAGCATGATAAAGAAGATTCAAAGAGAGTGAGATGCCAGCTCCTTTCATTCAGTCAGTAGCTTCAATCATTTCTGGATGTTTTTCAATGGCAAAAATCAACGAATATTGTAAATGCACAAACAGTAATTTCTCCGCATTGCAAGGTGCAATTCTGAAATTTTTTGCTTTTTCCTGCTCCTCTTAGCATGATAAAGAAGATTCAAAGAGAGTGAGATGCCAGCTCCTTTCATTCAGTCAGTAGCTTCAATCATTTCTGGACGTTTTTCAATGGCAAAAATCAATGAATATTGTAAATGCACAAACTGTAATTTCTCCGCATTGCAAGGTGCAATTCTGAAGTTTTTTGCTTTTTCCTGCTCCTCTTAGCATGGTAAAGAAGATTCAAAGAGAGTGAGATGCCAGCTCCTTTCATTCAGTCAGTAGCTTCAATAATTTCTGGACGTTTTTCAATGGCAAAAATCAATGAATATTGTAAATGCACAAACAGTAAATTCTCCGCATTGCAAGGTGCAATTCTGAAATTTTTTGCTTTTTCCTGCTCCTCTTAGCATGATAAAGAAGATTCAAAGAGAGTGAGATGCCAGCTCCTTTCCTTCAGTCAGTAGCTTCAATCATTTCTGGTATATGAATAACATGATGTTTTTCAATGGCAAAAATCAATGAATTTTGTAAATGCACAAACAGTAATTTCTCCGCATTGCAAGGCGCAATTCTGAAATTTTTTGCTTTTTCCTGCTCCTCTTAGCATGATAAAGAAGATTCAAAGAGAGTGAGATGCCAGCTCCTTTCATTCAGTCAGTAGCTTCAATCATTTCTGGACATTTTTCAATGGCAAAAATCAATGAATATTGTAAATGCACAAACAGTAATTTCTCCGCATTGCAAGGTGCAATTCTGAAATTTTTTGCTTTTTCCTGCTCCTCTTAGCATGATAAAGAAGATTCAAAGAGAGTGAGATGCCAGCTCCTTTCATTCAGTCAGTAGCTTCAATCATTTCTGGACGTTTTTCAATGGCAAAAATCAATGAATATTGTAAATGCACAAACAGTAATTTCTCCGCATTGCAAGGTGCAATTCTGAAATTTTTTGCTTTTTCCTGCTCCTCTAAGCATGATAAAGAAGATTCAAAGAGAGTGAGGTGCCAGCTCCTTTCATTCAGTCAGGAGCTTCAAACATTTCTGGTATATGAATAACATGTTTTTCAATGGCAAAAATCAATGAATATTGTAAATGCACAAACAGTAAATTCTCCGCATTGCAAGGTGCAATTCTGAAATTTTTTGCTTTTTCCTGCTCCTCTTAGCATGATAAAGAAGATTCAAAGAGAGTGAGATGCCAGCTCCTTTCATTCAGTCAGTAGCTTCAATCATTTCTGGACGTTTTTCAATGGCAAAAATCAATGAATATTGTAAATGCACAAACTGTAATTTCTCCGCATTGCAAGGTGCAATTCTGAAATTTTTTGCTTTTTCCTACTCCTCTTAGCATGATAAAGAAGATTCAAAGAGAGTGAGATGCCAGCTCCTTTCATTCAGTCAGTAGCTTCAATCATTTCTGGACGTTTTTCAATGGCAAAAATCAACGAATATTGTAAATGCACAAACAGTAATTTCTCCGCATTGCAAGGTGCAATTCTGAAATTTTTTGCTTTTTCCTGCTCCTCTTAGCATGATAAAGAAGATTCAAAGAGAGTGAGATGCCAGCTCCTTTCATTCAGTCAGTAGCTTCAATCATTTCTGGACGTTTTTCAATGGCAAAAATCAATGAATATTGTAAATGCACAAACTGTAATTTCTCCGCATTGCAAGGTGCAATTCTGAAATTTTTTGCTTTTTCCTGCTCCACTTAGCATGATAAAGAAGATTCAAAGAGAGTGAGATGCCAGCTCCTTTCATTCAGTCAGAAGCTTCAATCATTTCTGGACGTTTTTCAATGGCAAAAATCAATGAATATTGTAAATGCACAAACAGTAATTTCTCCGCATTGCAAGTTGCAATTCTGAAATTTTTTGCTTTTTCCTGCTCCTCTTAGCATGATAAAGAAGATTCAAAGAGAGTGAGATGCCAGCTCCTTTCAATCAGTCAGTACCTTCAATCATTTCTGGACGTTTTTCAATGGCAAAAATCAATGAATATTGTAAATGCACAAACAGTAATTTCTCCGCATTGCAAGGTGCAATTCTGAAATTTTTTGCTTTTTCCTGCTCCTCTTAGCATGATAAAGAAGATTCAAAGAGAGTGAGATGCCAGCTCCTTTCATTCAGTCAGTAGCTTCAAACATTTCTGGTATATGAATAACATGATGTTTTTCAATGGCAAAAATCAATGAATATTGTAAATGCACAAACAGTAATTTCTCCGCATTGCAAGGTGCAAGTCTGAAATTTTTTGCTTTTTCCTGCTCCTCTTAGCATGATAAAGAAGATTCAAAGAGAGTGAGATGCCAGCTCCTTTCATTCAGTCAGTAGCTTCAATCATTTCTGGATGTTTTTCAATGGCAAAAATCAATGAATATTGTAAATGCACAAACAGTAATTTCTCCGCATTGCAAGGTGCAATTCTGAAATTTTTTGCTTTTTCCTGCTCCTCTTAGCATGATAAAGAAGATTCAAAGAGAGTGAGATGCCAGCTCCTTTCATTCAGTCAGTAGCTTCAATCATTTCTGGACGTTTTTCAATGGCAAAAATCAATGAATATTGTAAATGCACAAACAGTAATTTCTCCGCATTGCAAGGTGCAATTCTGAAATTTTTTGCTTTTTCCTGCTCCTCTTAGCATGATAAAGAAGATTCAAAGAGAATGAGATGCCAGCTCCTTTCATTCAGTCAGTACCTTCAATCATTTCTGGACGTTTTTCAATGGCAAAAATCAATGAATATTGTAAATGCACAAACAGTAATTTCTCCGCATTGCAAGGTGCAATTCTGAAATTTTTTGCTTTTTCCCGCTCCTCTTAGCATGATAAAGAAGATTCAAAGAGATTGAGGTGCCAGCTCCTTTCATTCAGTCAGTAGCTTCAAACATTTCTGGTATATGAATAACATGTTTTTCAATGGCAAAAATCAATGAATATTGTAAATGCACAAACAGTAATTTCTCCGCATTGCAAGGTGCAATTCTGAAATTTTTTGCTTTTTCCTGCTCCTCTTAGCATGATAAAGAAGATTCAAAGAGAGTGAGATGCCAGCTCCTTTCATTCAGTCAGTAGCTTCAATCATTTCTGGTCGTTTTTCAATGGCAAAAATCAATGAATATTGTAAATGCACAAACAGTAATTTCTCCGCATTGCAAGGTGCAATTCTGAAATTTTTTGCTTTTTCCTGCTCCTCTTAGCATGATAAAGAAGATTCAAAGAGAGTGAGATGCCAGCTCCTTTCATTCAGTCAGTGGAGATATTACTGTTTGTGCATTTACAATATTCATTGATTTTTGCCATTGAAAAACATGTTTTTCATATACCAGAAATGTTTGAAGCTACTGACTGAATGAAAGGAGCTGGCATCTCACTCTCTTTGAATCTTCTTTATCATGCTAGGATTAACAGGAAAAAGCTAAAAATTTCAGAATTGCACCGTGCAATGTGGAGATATTACTGTTTGTGCATTTACAATATTCATTGATTTTTGCCATTGAAAAACATGTTTTTCATATACCAGAAATGTTTGAAGCTACTGACTGAATGAAAGGAGCTGGCATCTCACTCTCTTTGAATCTTCTTTATCATGCTAGGATTAGCAGGAAAAAGCAAAAAATTTCAGAATTGCACCTTGCAATGTGGAGATATTACTGTTTGTGCATTTACAATATTCATTGATTTTTGCCATTGAAAAACATGTTTTTCATATACCAGAAATGTTTGAAGCTACTGACTGAATGAAAGGAGCTGGCATCTCACTCTCTTTGAATCTTCTTTATCATGCTAGGATTAACAGGAAAAAGCTAAAAATTTCAGAATTGCACCGTGCAATGTGGAGATATTACTGTTTGTGCATTTACAATATTCATTGATTTTTGCCATTGAAAAACATGTTTTTCATATACTAGAAATGTTTGAAGCTACTGACTGAATGAAAGGAGCTGGCATCTCACTCTCTTTGAATCTTCTTTATCATGCTAGGATTAGCAGGAAAAAGCAAAAAATTTCAGAATTGCACCTTGCAATGTGGAGATATTACTGTTTGTGCATTTACAATATTCATTGATTTTTGCCATTGAAAAACATGTTTTTCATATACCAGAAATGTTTGAAGCTACTGACTGAATGAAAGGAGCTGGCATCTCACTCTCTTTGAATCTTCTTTATCATGCTAGGATTAACAGGAAAAAGCTAAAAATTTCAGAATTGCACCGTGCAATGTGGAGATATTACTGTTTGTGCATTTACAATATTCATTGATTTTTGCCATTGAAAAACATGTTTTTCATATACCAGAAATGTTTGAAGCTACTGACTGAATGAAAGGAGCTGGCATCTCACTCTCTTTGAATCTTCTTTATCATGCTAGGATTAGCAGGAAAAAGCAAAAAATTTCAGAATTGCACCTTGCAATGTGGAGATATTACTGTTTGTGCATTTACAATATTCATTGATTTTTGCCATTGAAAAACATGTTTTTCATATACCAGAAATGTTTGAAGCTACTGACTGAATGAAAGGAGCTGGCATCTCACTCTCTTTGAATCTTCTTTATCATGCTAGGATTAACAGGAAAAAGCAAAAAATTTCAGAATTGCACCTTGCAATGTGGAGATATTACTGTTTGTGCATTTACAATATTCATTGATTTTTGCCATTGAAAAACATGTTTTTCATATACCAGAAATGTTTGAAGCTACTGACTGAATGAAAGGAGCTGGCATCTCACTCTCTTTGAATCTTCTTTATCATGCTAGGATTAACAGGAAAAAGCTAAAAATTTCAGAATTGCACCGTGCAATGTGGAGATATTACTGTTTGTGCATTTACAATATTCATTGATTTTTGCCATTGAAAAACATGTTTTTCATATACCAGAAATGTTTGAAGCTACTGACTGAATGAAAGGAGCTGGCATCTCACTCTCTTTGAATCTTCTTTATCATGCTAGGATTAGCAGGAAAAAGCAAAAAATTTCAGAATTGCACCTTGCAATGTGGAGATATTACTGTTTGTGCATTTACAATATTCATTGATTTTTGCCATTGAAAAACATGTTTTTCATATACCAGAAATGTTTGAAGCTACTGACTGAATGAAAGGAGCTGGCATCTCACTCTCTTTGAATCTTCTTTATCATGCTAGGATTAACAGGAAAAAGCTAAAAATTTCAGAATTGCACCGTGCAATGTGGAGATATTACTGTTTGTGCATTTACAATATTCATTGATTTTTGCCATTGAAAAACATGTTTTTCATATACCAGAAATGTTTGAAGCTACTGACTGAATGAAAGGAGCTGGCATCTCACTCTCTTTGAATCTTCTTTATCATGCTAGGATTAGCAGGAAAAAGCAAAAAATTTCAGAATTGCACCTTGCAATGTGGAGATATTACTGTTTGTGCATTTACAATATTCATTGATTTTTGCCATTGAAAAACATGTTTTTCATATACCAGAAATGTTTGAAGCTACTGACTGAATGAAAGGAGCTGGCATCTCACTCTCTTTGAATCTTCTTTATCATGCTAGGATTAACAGGAAAAAGCTAAAAATTTCAGAATTGCACCGTGCAATGTGGAGATATTACTGTTTGTGCATTTACAATATTCATTGATTTTTGCCATTGAAAAACATGTTTTTCATATACCAGAAATGTTTGAAGCTACTGACTGAATGAAAGGAGCTGGCATCTCACTCTCTTTGAATCTTCTTTATCATGCTAGGATTAGCAGGAAAAAGCAAAAAATTTCAGAATTGCACCTTGCAATGTGGAGATATTACTGTTTGTGCATTTACAATATTCATTGATTTTTGCCATTGAAAAACATGTTTTTCATATACCAGAAATGTTTGAAGCTACTGACTGAATGAAAGGAGCTGGCATCTCACTCTCTTTGAATCTTCTTTATCATGCTAGGATTAACAGGAAAAAGCAAAAAATTTCAGAATTGCACCTTGCAATGTGGAGATATTACTGTTTGTGCATTTACAATATTCATTGATTTTTGCCATTGAAAAACATGTTTTTCATATACCAGAAATGTTTGAAGCTACTGACTGAATGAAAGGAGCTGGCATCTCACTCTCTTTGAATCTTCTTTATCATGCTAGGATTAACAGGAAAAAGCTAAAAATTTCAGAATTGCACCGTGCAATGTGGAGATATTACTGTTTGTGCATTTACAATATTCATTGATTTTTGCCATTGAAAAACATGTTTTTCATATACCAGAAATGTTTGAAGCTACTGACTGAATGAAAGGAGCTGGCATCTCACTCTCTTTGAATCTTCTTTATCATGCTAGGATTAGCAGGAAAAAGCAAAAAATTTCAGAATTGCACCTTGCAATGTGGAGATATTACTGTTTGTGCATTTACAATATTCATTGATTTTTGCCATTGAAAAACATGTTTTTCATATACCAGAAATGTTTGAAGCTACTGACTGAATGAAAGGAGCTGGCATCTCACTCTCTTTGAATCTTCTTTATCATGCTAGGATTAACAGGAAAAAGCTAAAAATTTCAGAATTGCACCGTGCAATGTGGAGATATTACTGTTTGTGCATTTACAATATTCATTGATTTTTGCCATTGAAAAACATGTTTTTCATATACCAGAAATGTTTGAAGCTACTGACTGAATGAAAGGAGCTGGCATCTCACTCTCTTTGAATCTTCTTTATCATGCTAGGATTAACAGGAAAAAGCAAAAAATTTCAGAATTGCACCTTGCAATGTGGAGATATTACTGTTTGTGCATTTACAATATTCATTGATTTTTGCCATTGAAAAACATGTTTTTCATATACCAGAAATGTTTGAAGCTACTGACTGAATGAAAGGAGCTGGCATCTCACTCTCTTTGAATCTTCTTTATCATGCTAGGATTAACAGGAAAAAGCTAAAAATTTCAGAATTGCACCGTGCAATGTGGAGATATTACTGTTTGTGCATTTACAATATTCATTGATTTTTGCCATTGAAAAACATGTTTTTCATATACCAGAAATGTTTGAAGCTACTGACTGAATGAAAGGAGCTGGCATCTCACTCTCTTTGAATCTTCTTTATCATGCTAGGATTAGCAGGAAAAAGCAAAAAATTTCAGAATTGCACCTTGCAATGTGGAGATATTACTGTTTGTGCATTTACAATATTCATTGATTTTTCCATTGAAAAACATGTTTTTCATATACCAGAAATGTTTGAAGCTACTGACTGAATGAAAGGAGCTGGCATCTCACTCTCTTTGAATCTTCTTTATCATGCTAGGATTAACAGGAAAAAGCTAAAAATTTCAGAATTGCACCGTGCAATGTGGAGATATTACTGTTTGTGCATTTACAATATTCATTGATTTTTGCCATTGAAAAACATGTTTTTCATATACCAGAAATGTTTGAAGCTACTGACTGAATGAAAGGAGCTGGCATCTCACTCTCTTTGAATCTTCTTTATCATGCTAGGATTAGCAGGAAAAAGCAAAAAATTTCAGAATTGCACCTTGCAATGTGGAGATATTACTGTTTGTGCATTTACAATATTCATTGATTTTTGCCATTGAAAAACATGTTTTTCATATACCAGAAATGTTTGAAGCTACTGACTGAATGAAAGGAGCTGGCATCTCACTCTCTTTGAATCTTCTTTATCATGCTAGGATTAACAGGAAAAAGCAAAAAATTTCAGAATTGCACCTTGCAATGTGGAGATATTACTGTTTGTGCATTTACAATATTCATTGATTTTTGCCATTGAAAAACATGTTTTTCATATACCAGAAATGTTTGAAGCTACTGACTGAATGAAAGGAGCTGGCATCTCACTCTCTTTGAATCTTCTTTATCATGCTAGGATTAACAGGAAAAAGCTAAAAATTTCAGAATTGCACCGTGCAATGTGGAGATATTACTGTTTGTGCATTTACAATATTCATTGATTTTTGCCATTGAAAAACATGTTTTTCATATACCAGAAATGTTTGAAGCTACTGACTGAATGAAAGGAGCTGGCATCTCACTCTCTTTGAATCTTCTTTATCATGCTAGGATTAGCAGGAAAAAGCAAAAAATTTCAGAATTGCACCTTGCAATGTGGAGATATTACTGTTTGTGCATTTACAATATTCATTGATTTTTGCCATTGAAAAACATGTTTTTCATATACCATAAATGTTTGAAGCTACTGACTGAATGAAAGGTGCTGGCATCTCACTCTGAATCTTCTTTATCATGCTAGGATTAACAGGAAAAAGCTAAAAATTTCAGAATTGCACCGTGCAATGTGGAGATATTACTGTTTGTGCATTTACAATATTCATTGATTTTTGCCATTGAAAAACATGTTTTTCATATACCAGAAATGTTTGAAGCTACTGACTGAATGAAAGGAGCTGGCATCTCACTCTCTTTGAATCTTCTTTATCATGCTAGGATTAGCAGGAAAAAGCAAAAAATTTCAGAATTGCACCTTGCAATGTGGAGATATTACTGTTTGTGCATTTACAATATTCATTGATTTTTGCCATTGAAAAACATGTTTTTCATATACCAGAAATGTTTGAAGCTACTGACTGAATGAAAGGAGCTGGCATCTCACTCTCTTTGAATCTTCTTTATCATGCTAGGATTAACAGGAAAAAGCAAAAAATTTCAGAATTGCACCTTGCAATGTGGAGATATTACTGTTTGTGCATTTACAATATTCATTGATTTTTGCCATTGAAAAACATGTTTTTCATATACCAGAAATGTTTGAAGCTACTGACTGAATGAAAGGAGCTGGCATCTCACTCTCTTTGAATCTTCTTTATCATGCTAGGATTAGCAGGAAAAAGCAAAAAATTTCAGAATTGCACCTTGCAATGTGGAGATATTACTGTTTGTGCATTTACAATATTCATTGATTTTTGCCATTGAAAAACATGTTTTTCATATACCAGAAATGTTTGAAGCTACTGACTGAATGAAAGGAGCTGGCATCTCACTCTCTTTGAATCTTCTTTATCATGCTAGGATTAACAGGAAAAAGCTAAAAATTTCAGAATTGCACCGTGCAATGTGGAGATATTACTGTTTGTGCATTTACAATATTCATTGATTTTTGCCATTGAAAAACATGTTTTTCATATACCAGAAATGTTTGAAGCTACTGACTGAATGAAAGGAGCTGGCATCTCACTCTCTTTGAATCTTCTTTATCATGCTAGGATTAGCAGGAAAAAGCAAAAAATTTCAGAATTGCACCTTGCAATGTGGAGATATTACTGTTTGTGCATTTACAATATTCATTGATTTTTGCCATTGAAAAACATGTTTTTCATATACCAGAAATGTTTGAAGCTACTGACTGAATGAAAGGAGCTGGCATCTCACTCTCTTTGAATCTTCTTTATCATGCTAGGATTAACAGGAAAAAGCAAAAAATTTCAGAATTGCACCTTGCAATGTGGAGATATTACTGTTTGTGCATTTACAATATTCATTGATTTTTGCCATTGAAAAACATGTTTTTCATATACCAGAAATGTTTGAAGCTACTGACTGAATGAAAGGAGCTGGCATCTCACTCTCTTTGAATCTTCTTTATCATGCTAGGATTAACAGGAAAAAGCTAAAAATTTCAGAATTGCACCGTGCAATGTGGAGATATTACTGTTTGTGCATTTACAATATTCATTGATTTTTGCCATTGAAAAACATGTTTTTCATATACCAGAAATGTTTGAAGCTACTGACTGAAAGAAAGGAGCTGGCATCTCACTCTCTTTGAATCTTCTTTATCATGCTAGGATTAGCAGGAAAAAGCAAAAAATTTCAGAATTGCACCTTGCAATGTGGAGATATTACTGTTTGTGCATTTACAATATTCATTGATTTTTGCCATTGAAAAACATGTTTTTCATATACCAGAAATGTTTGAAGCTACTGACTGAATGAAAGGAGCTGGCATCTCACTCTCTTTGAATCTTCTTTATCATGCTAGGATTAACAGGAAAAAGCTAAAAATTTCAGAATTGCACCGTGCAATGTGGAGATATTACTGTTTGTGCATTTACAATATTCATTGATTTTTGCCATTGAAAAACATGTTTTTCATATACCAGAAATGTTTGAAGCTACTGACTGAATGAAAGGAGCTGGCATCTCACTCTCTTTGAATCTTCTTTATCATGCTAGGATTAACAGGAAAAAGCTAAAAATTTCAGAATTGCACCGTGCAATGTGGAGATATTACTGTTTGTGCATTTACAATATTCATTGATTTTTGCCATTGAAAAACATCATGTTATTCATATACCAGAAATGATTGAAGCTACTGACTGAATGAAAGGAGCTGGCATCTCACTCTCTTTGAATCTTCTTTATCATGCTAAGAGGAGCAGGAAAAAGCAAAAAATTTCAGAATTGCACCTTGCAATGCGGAGAAATTACTGTTTGTGCATTTACAATATTCATTGATTTTTGCCATTGAAAAACGTCCAGAAATGATTGAAGCTACTGACTGAATGAAAGGAGCTGGCATCTCACTCTCTTTGAATCTTCTTTATCATGCTAAGAGGAGCAGGAAAAAGCAAAAAATTTCAGAATTGCACCTTGCAATGCGGAGAAATTACTGTTTGTGCATTTACAATATTCATTGATTTTTGCCATTGAAAAACGTCCAGAAATGATTGAAGCTACTGACTGAATGAAAGGAGATCTCATCTCACTCTCTTTGAATCTTCTTTATCATGCTAAGAGGAGCAGGAAAAAGCAAAAAATTTCAGAATTGCACCTTGCAATGCGGAGAAATTACTGTTTGTGCATTTACAATATTCATTGATTTTTGCCATTGAAAAACATCATGTTATTCATATACCAGAAATGATTGAAGCTACTGACTGAATGAAAGGAGCTGGCATCTCACTCTCTTTGAATCTTTATCATGCTAAGAGGAGCAGGAAAAAGCTAAAAATTTCAGAATTGCACCTTGCAATGCGGAGAAATTACTGTTTGTGCATTTACAATATTCATTGATTTTTGCCATTGAAAAACATCATGTTATTCATATACCAGAAATGTTTGAAGCTACTGACTGAATGAAAGGAGCTGGCATCTCACTCTCTTTGAATCTTCTTTATCATACTAAGAGGAGCAGGAAAAAGCAAAAAATTTCAGAATTGCACCTTGCAATGCAGAGAAATTACTGTTTGTGCATTTACAATATTCATTGATTTTTGCCATTGAAAAACGTCCAGAAATGATTGAAGCTACTGACTGAATGAAAGGAGCTGGCATCTCACTCTCTTTGAATCTTCTTTATCATGCTAAGAGGAGCAGGAAAAAGCAAAAAATTTCAGAATTGCACCTTGCAATGCGGAGAAATTACTGTTTGTGCATTTACAATATTCATTGATTTTTGCCATTGAAAAACGTCCAGAAATGATTGAAGCTACTGACTGAATGAAAGGAGCTGGCATCTCACTCTCTTTGAATCTTCTTTATCATGCTAAGAGGAGCAGGAAAAAGCAAAAAAATTCAGAATTGCACCTTGCAATGCGGAGAAATTACTGTTTGTGCATTTACAATATTCATTGATTTTTGCCGCCATTGAAAAACATCATGTTATTCATATACCAGAAATGTTTGAAGCTACTGACTGAATGAAAGGAGCTGGCATCTCACTCTCTTTGAATCTTCTTTATCATGCTAAGAGGAGCAGGAAAAAGCAAAAAATTTCAGAATTGCACCTTGCAATGCGAAGAAATTACTGTTTGTGCATTTACAATATTCATTGATTTTTGCCATTGAAAAACATCATGTTATTCATATACCAGAAATGTTTGATGCTACTGACTGAATGAAAGGAGCTGGCATCTCACTCTCTTTGAATCTTCTTTATCATGCTAAGAGGAGCAGGAAAAAGCAAAAAATTTCAGAATTGCACCTTGCAATGCGGAGAAATTACTGTTTGTGCATTTACAATATTCATTGATTTTTGCCATTGAAAAACGTCCAGAAATGATTGAAGCTACTGACTGAATGAAAGGAGCTGGCATCTCACTCTCTTTGAATCTTCTTTATCATGCTAAGAGGAGCAGGAAAAAGCAAAAAATTTCAGAATTGCACCTTGCAATGCGGAGAAATTACTGTTTGTGCATTTACAATATTCATTGATTTTTGCCATTGAAAAACATCCAGAAATGATTGAAGCTACTGACTGAATGAAAGGAGCTGGCATCTCACTCTCTTTGAATCTTCTTTATCATGCTAAGAGGAGCAGGAAAAAGCAAAAAATTTCAGAATTGCACCTTGCAATGCGGAGAAATTACTGTTTGTGCATTTACAATATTCATTGATTTTTGCCATTGAAAAACGTCCAGAAATGATTGAAGCTACTGACTGAATGAAAGGAGCTGGCATCTCAGTCTCTTTGAATCTTCTTTATCATGCTAAGAGGAGCAGGAAAAAGCAAAAAATTTCAGAATTGCACCTTGCAATGCGGAGAAATTACTGTTTGTGCATCTACAATATTCATTGATTTTTGCCGTTGAAAAACGTCCAGAAATGATTGAAGCTACTGACTGAATGAAAGGAGCTGGCATCTCACTCTCTTTGAGTCTTCTTTACCATGCTAAGAGGAGCAGGAAAAAGCAAAAAATTTCAGAATTGCACCTTGCAATGCGGAGAAATTACTGTTTGTGCATTTACAATATTCATTGATTTTTGCCATTGAAAAACGTCCAGAAATGATTGAAGCTACTGACTGAATGAAAGGAGCTGGCATCTCACTCTCTTTGAATCTTCTTTATCATGCTAAGAGGAGCAGGAAAAAGCAAAAAATTTCAGAATTGCACCTTGCAATGCGGAGAAATTACTGTTTGTGCATTTACAATATTCATTGATTTTTGCCATTGAAAAACATCATGTTATTCATATACCAGAAATGATTGAAGCTACTGACTGAATGAAAGGAGCTGGCATCTCACTCTCTTTGAATCTTCTTTATCATGCTAAGAGGAGCAGGAAAAAGCAAAAAATTTCAGAATTGCACCTTGCAATGCGGAGAAATTACTGTTTGTGCATTTACAATATTCATTGATTTTTGCCATTGAAAAACGTCCAGAAATGATTGAAGCTACTGACTGAATGAAAGGAGCTGGCATCTCACTCTCTTTGAATCTTCTTTATCATGCTAAGAGGAGCAGGAAAAAGCAAAAAATTTCAGAATTGCACCTTGCAATGCGGAGAAATTACTGTTTGTGCATTTACAATATTCATTGATTTTTGCCATTGAAAAACGTCCAGAAATGATTGAAGCTACTGACTGAATGAAAGGAGCTCTCATCTCACTCTCTTTGAATCTTCTTTATCATGCTAAGAGGAGCAGGAAAAAGCAAAAAATTTCAGAATTGCACCTTGCAATGCGGAGAAATTACTGTTTGTGCATTTACAATATTCATTGATTTTTGCCATTGAAAAACATCATGTTATTCATATACCAGAAATGTTTGAAGCTACTGACTGAATGAAAGGAGCTGGCATCTCACTCTCTTTGAATCTTCTTTATCATGCTAAGAGGAGCAGGAAAAAGCAAAAAATTTCAGAATTGCACCTTCAATGCGGAGAAATTACTGTTTGTGCATTTACAATATTCATTGATTTTTGCCATTGAAAAACGTCCAGAAATGATTGAAGCTACTGACTGAATGAAAGGAGCTGGCATCTCACTCTCTTTGAATCTTCTTTATCATGCTAAGAGGAGCAGGAAAAAGCAAAAAATTTCAGAATTGCACCTTGCAATGCGGAGAAATTACTGTTTGTGCATTTACAATATTCATTAATTTTTGCCATTGAAAAACATCATGTTATTCATATACCAGAAATGATTGAAGCTACTGACTGAATGAAAGGAGCTGGCATCTCACTCTCTTTGAATCTTCTTTATCATGCTAAGAGGAGCAGGAAAAAGCAAAAAATTTCAGAATTGCACCTTGCAATGCGGAGAAATTACTGTTTGTGCATTTACAATATTCATTGATTTTTGCCATTGAAAAACATCATGTTATTCATATACCAGAAATGTTTGAAGCTACTGACTGAATGAAAGGAGCTGGCATCTCACTCTCTTTGAATCTTCTTTATCATACTAAGAGGAGCAGGAAAAAGCAAAAAATTTCAGAATTGCACCTTGCAATGCGGAGAAATTACTGTTTGTGCATTTACAATATTCATTGATTTTTGCCATTGAAAAACGTCCAGAAATGATTGAAGCTACTGACTGAATGAAAGGAGCTGGCATCTCACTCTCTTTGAATCTTCTTTATCATGCTAAGAGGAGCAGGAAAAAGCAAAAAATTTCAGAATTGCACCTTGCAATGCGGAGAAATTACTGTTTGTGCATTTACAATATTCATTGATTTTTGCCATTGAAAAACGTCCAGAAATGATTGAAGCTACTGACTGAATGAAAGGAGCTGGCATCTCACTCTCTTTGAATCTTCTTTATCATGCTAAGAGGAGCAGGAAAAAGCAAAAAATTTCAGAATTGCACCTTGCAATGTGGAGAAATTACTGTTTGTGCATTTACAATATTCATTGATTTTTGCCATTGAAAAACATCATGTTATTCATATACCAGAAATGTTTGAAGCTACTGACTGAATGAAAGGAGCTGGCATCTCACTCTCTTTGAATCTTCTTTATCATGCTAAGAGGAGCAGGAAAAAGCAAAAAATTTCAGAATTGCACCTTGCAATGCGAAGAAATTACTGTTTGTGCATTTACAATATTCATTGATTTTTGCCATTGAAAAACATCATGTTATTCATATACCAGAAATGTTTGAAGCTACTGACTGAATGAAAGGAGCTGGCATCTCACTCTCTTTGAATCTTCTTTATCATGCTAAGAGGAGCAGGAAAAAGCAAAAAATTTCAGAATTGCACCTTGCAATGCGGAGAAATTACTGTTTGTGCATTTACAATATTCATTGATTTTTGCCATTGAAAAACGTCCAGAAATGATTGAAGCTACTGACTGAATGAAAGGAGCTGGCATCTCACTCTCTTTGAATCTTCTTTATCATGCTAAGAGGAGCAGGAAAAAGCAAAAAATTTCAGAATTGCACCTTGCAATGCGGAGAAATTACTGTTTGTGCATTTACAATATTCATTGATTTTTGCCATTGAAAAACATCATGTTATTCATATACCAGAAATGATTGAAGCTACTGACTGAATGAAAGGAGCTGGCATCTCACTCTCTTTGAATCTTCTTTATCATGCTAAGAGGAGCAGGAAAAAGCAAAAAATTTCAGAATTGCACCTTGCAATGCGGAGAAATTACTGTTTGTGCATTTACAATATTCATTGATTTTTGCCATTGAAAAACGTCCAGAAATGATTGAAGCTACTGACTGAATGAAAGGAGCTGGCATCTCACTCTCTTTGAATCTTCTTTATCATGCTAAGAGGAGCAGGAAAAAGCAAAAAATTTCAGAATTGCACCTTGCAATGCGGAGAAATTACTGTTTGTGCATTTACAATATTCATTGATTTTTGCCATTGAAAAATGTCCAGAAATGATTGAAGCTACTGACTGAATGAAAGGAGCTGGCATCTCAGTCTCTTTGAATCTTCTTTATCATGCTAAGAGGAGCAGGAAAAAGCAAAAAATTTCAGAATTGCACCTTGCAATGCGGAGAAATTACTGTTTGTGCATCTACAATATTCATTGATTTTTGCCATTGAAAAACATCATGTTATTCATATACCAGAAATGTTTGAAGCTACTGACTGAATGAAAGGAGCTGGCATCTCACTCTATTTGAATCTTCTTTATCATGCTAAGAGGAGCAGGAAAAAGCAAAAAATTTCAGAATTGCACCTTGCAATGCGGAGAAATTACTGTTTGTGCATTTACAATATTCATTGATTTTTGCCATTGAAAAATGTCCAGAAATGATTGAAGCTACTGACTGAAAGGAGCTGGCATCTCACTCTCTTTGAATCTTCTTTATCATGCTAAGAGGAGCAGGAAAAAGCAAAAAATTTCAGAATTGCACCTTGCAATGCGGAGAAATTACTGTTTGTGCATTTACAATATTCATTGATTTTTGCCATTGAAAAACGTCCAGAAATGATTGAAGCTACTGACTGAATGAAAGGAGCTGGCATCTCACTCTCTTTGAATCTTCTTTATCATGCTAAGAGGAGCAGGAAAAAGCAAAAAAATTCAGAATTGCACCTTGCAATGCGGAGAAATTACTGTTTGTGCATTTACAATATTCATTGATTTTTGCCATTGAAAAACATCATGTTATTCATATACCAGAAATGATTGAAGCTACTGACTGAATGAAAGGAGCTGGCATCTCACGCTCTTTGAATCTTCTTTTTCATGCTAAGAGGAGCAGGAAAAAGCAAAACATTTCAGAATTGCACCTTGCAATGCGGAGAAATTACTGTTTGTGCATTTACAATATTCATTGATTTTTGCCATTGAAAAACGTCCAGAAATGATTGAAGCTACTGACTGAATGAAAGGAGCTGGCATCTCACTCTCTTTGAATCTTCTTTATCATGCTAAGAGGAGCAGGAAAAAGCAAAAAATTTCAGAATTGCACTTTGCAATGCGGAGAAATTACTGCTTGTGCATTTACAATATTCATTGATTTTTGCCATTGAAAAACCTCCAGAAATGATTGAAGCTACTGACTGAATGAAAGGAGCTGGCATCTCACTCTCTTTGAGTCTTCTTTATCATGCTAAGAGGAGCAGGAAAAAGCAAAAAATTTCAGAATTGCACCTTGCAATGCGGAGAAATTACTGTTTGTGCATTTACAATATTCATTGATTTTTGCCATTGAAAAACGTCCAGAAATGATTAAAGCTACTGACTGAATGAAAGGAGCTGGCATCTCACTCTCTTTGAATCTTCTTTATCATGCTAAGAGGAGCAGGAAAAAGCAAAAAATTTCAGAATTGCACCTTGCAATGCGGAGAAATTACTGTTTGTGCATTTACAATATTCATTGATTTTTGCTATTGAAAAACGTCCAGAAATGATTGAAGCTACTGACTGAATGAAAGGAGCTGGCATCTCACTCTCTTTGAATCTTCTTTATCATGCTAAGAGGAGCAGGAAAAAGCAAAAAATTTCAGAATTGCACCTTGCAATGCGGAGAAATTACTGTTTGTGCATTTACAATATTCATTGATTTTTGCCATTGAAAAACGTCCAGAAATGATTGAAGCTACTGACTGAATGAAAGGAGCTGGCATCTCATTCTCTTTGAATCTTCTTTATCATGCTAAGAGGAGCAGGAAAAAGCAAAAAATTTCAGAATTGCACCTTGCAATGCGGAGAAATTACTGTTTGTGCATTTACAATATTCATTGATTTTTGCCATTGAAAAACGTCCAGAAATGATTGAAGCTACTGACTGAATGAAAGGAGCTGGCATCTCACTCTCTTTGAATCTTCTTTATCATGCTAAGAGGAGCAGGAAAAAGCAAAAAATTTCAGAATTGCACCTTGCAATGCGGAGAAATTACTGTTTGTGCATTTACAATATTCATTGATTTTTGCCATTGAAAAACATCATGTTATTCATATTCCAGAAATGTTTGAAGCTACTGACTGAATGAAAGGAGCTGGCATCTCACTCTCTTTGAATCTTCTTTATCATGCTAAGAGGAGCAGGAAAAAGCAAAAAATTTCAGAATTGCACCTTGCAATGCGGAGAAATTACTGTTTGTGCATTTACAATATTCATTGATTTTTGCCATTGAAAAACGTCCAGAAATGATTGAAGCTACTGACTGAATTAAAGGAGCTGGCATCTCACTCTCTTTGAATCTTCTTTATCATGCTAAGAGGAGCAGGAAAAAGCAAAAAATTTCAGAATTGCACCTTGCAATGCGGAGAAATTACTGTTTGTGCATTTACAATATTCATTGATTTTTGCTATTGAAAAACGTCCAGAAATGATTGAAGCTACTGACTGAATGAAAGGAGCTGGCATCTCACTCTCTTTGAATCTTCTTTATCATGCTAAGAGGAGCAGGAAAAAGCAAAAAATTTCAGAATTGCACCTTGCAATGCGGAGAAATTACTGTTTGTGCATTTACAATATTCATTGATTTTTGCCGTTGAAAAACGTCCAGAAATGATTGAAGCTACTGACTGAATGAAAGGAGCTGGCATCTCATTCTCTTTGAATCTTCTTTATCATGCTAAGAGGAGCAGGAAAAAGCAAAAAATTTCAGAATTGCACCTTGCAATGCGGAGAAATTAGTGTTTGTGCATTTACAATATTCATTGATTTTTGCCATTGAAAAACGTCCAGAAATGATTGAAGCTACTGACTGAATGAAAGGAGCTGGCATCTCACTCTCTTTGAATCTTCTTTATCATGCTAAGAGGAGCAGGAAAAAGCAAAAAATTTCAGAATTGCACCTTGCAATGCGGAGAAATTACTGTTTGTGCATTTACAATATTCATTGATTTTTGCCATTGAAAAACATCATGTTATTCATATTCCAGAAATGTTTGAAGCTACTGACTGAATGAAAGGAGCTGGCATCTCACTCTCTTTGAATCTTCTTTATCATGCTAAGAGGAGCAGGAAAAAGCAAAAAATTTCAGAATTGCACCTTGCAATGCGGAGAAATTACTGTTTGTGCATTTACAATATTCATTGATTTTTGCCATTGAAAAACGTCCAGAAATGATTGAAGCTACTGACTGAATTAAAGGAGCTGGCATCTCACTGTCTTTGAATCTTCTTTATCATGCTAAGAGGAGCAGGAAAAAGCAAAAAATTTCAGAATTGCACCTTGCAATGCGGAGAAATTACTGTTTGTGCATTTACAATATTCATTGATTTTTGCCATTGAAAAACATCATGTTATTCATATACCAGAAATGATTGAAGCTACTGACTGAATGAAAGGAGCTGGCATCTCACTCTCTTTGAATCTTCTTTATCATGCTAAGAGGAGCAGGAAAAAGCAAAAAATTTCAGAATTGCACCTTGCAATGCGGAGAAATTACTGTTTGTGCATTTACAATATTCATTGATTTTTGCCATTGAAAAACGTCCAGAAATGATTGAAGCTACTGACTGAATGAAAGGAGCTGGCATCTCACTCTCTTTGAATCTTCTTTATCATGCTAAGAGGAGCAGGAAAAAGCAAAAAATTTCAGAATTGCACCTTGCAATGCGGAGAAATTACTGTTTGTGCATTTACAATATTCATTGATTTTTGCCATTGAAAAACATCGTGTTATTCATATACCAGAAATGATTGAAGCTACTGACTGAATGAAAGGAGCTGGCATCTCACTCTCTTTGAATCTTCTTTATCATGCTAAGAGGAGCAGAAAAAAGCAAAAAATTTCAGAATTGCACCTTGCAATGCGGAGAAATTACTGTTTGTGCATTTACAATATTCATTGATTTTTGCCATTGAAAAACGTCCAGAAATGATTGAAGCTACTGACTGAATGAAAGGAGCTGGCATCTCACTCTCTTTGAATCTTCTTTATCATGCTAAGAGGAGCAGGAAAAAGCAAAAAATTTCAGAATTGCACCTTGCAATGCGGAGAAATTACTGTTTGTGCATTTACAATATTCATTGATTTTTGCCATTGAAAAACATCCAGAAATGATTGAAGCTACTGACTGAATGAAAGGAGCTGGCATCTCACTCTCTTTGAATCTTCTTTATCATGCTAAGAGGAGCAGGAAAAAGCAAAAAATTTCAGAATTGCACCTTGCAATGCGGAGAAATTACTGTTTGTGCATTTACAATATTCATTTATTTTTGCCATTGAAAAACATCATGTTATTCATATACCAGAAATGATTGAAGCTACTGACTGAATGAAAGGAGCTGGCATCTCACTCTCTTTGAATCTTCTTTATCATGCTAAGAGGAGCAGGAAAAAGCAAAAAATTTCAGAATTGCACCTTGCAATGCGGAGAAATTACTGTTTGTGCATTTACAATATTCATTGATTTTTGCCATTGAAAAACGTCCAGAAATGATTGAAGCTACTGACTGAATGAAAGGAGCTGGCATCTCACTCTCTTTGAATCTTCTTTATCATGCTAAGAGGAGCAGGAAAAAGCAAAAAATTTCAGAATTGCACCTTGCAATGCGGAGAAATTACTGTTTGTGCATTTACAATATTCATTGATTTTTGCCATTGAAAAACATCATGTTATTCATATACCAGAAATGTTTGAAGCTACTGACTGAATGAAAGGAGCTGGCATCTCACTCTCTTTGAATCTTCTTTATCATGCTAAGAGGAGCAGGAAAAAGCAAAAAATTTCAGAATTGCACCTTGCAATCCGGAGAAATTATTGTTTGTGCATTTACAATATTCATTGATTTTTGCCATTGAAAAACGTCCAGAAATGATTGAAGCTACTGACTGAATGAAAGGAGCTGGCATCTCACTCTCTTTGAATCTTCTTTATCATGCTAAGAGGAGCAGGAAAAGGCAAAAAATTTCAGAATTGCACCTTGCAATGCGGAGAAATTACTGTTTGTGCATTTACAATATTCATTGATTTTTGCCATTGAAAAACATCATGTTATTCATATACAAGAAATGATTGAAGCTACTGACTGAATGAAAGGAGCTGGCATCTCACTCTCTTTGAATCTTCTTTATCATGCTAAGAGGAGCAGGAAAAAGCAAAAAATTTCAGAATTGCACCTTGCAATGCGGAGAAATTACTGTTTGTGCATTTACAATATTCATTGATTTTTGCCATTGAAAAACATCATGTTATTCATATACCAGAAATGATTGAAGCTACTGACTGAATGAAAGGAGCTGGCATCTCACTCTCTTTGAATCTTCTTTATCATGCTAAGAGGAGCAGGAAAAAGCAAAAAATTTCAGAATTGCACCTTGCAATGCGGAGAAATTACTGTTTGTGCATTTACAATATTCATTGATTTTTGCCATTGAAAAACGTCCAGAAATGATTGAAACTACTGACTGAATGAAAGGAGCTGGCATCTCACTCTCTTTGAATCTTCTTTATCATGCTAAGAGGAGCAGGAAAAAGCAAAAAAATTCAGAATTGCACCTTGCAATGCGGAGAAATTACTGTTTGTGCATTTACAATATTCATTGATTTTTGCCATTGAAAAACATCATGTTATTCATATACCAGAAATGATTGAAGCTACTGACTGAATGAAAGGAGCTGGCATCTCACTCTCTTTGAATCTTCTTTTTCATGCTAAGAGGAGCAGGAAAAAGTAAAAAATTTCAGAATTGCACCTTGCAATGCGGAGAAATTACTGTTTGTGCATTTACAATATTCATTGATTTTTGCCATTGAAAAACGTCCAGAAATGATTGAAGCTACTGACTGAATGAAAGGAGCTGGCATCTCAGTCTCTTTGAATCTTCTTTATCATGCTAAGAGGAGCAGGAAAAAGCAAAAAATTTCAGAATTGCACCTTGCAATGCGGAGAAATTACTGCTTGTGCATTTACAATATTCATTGATTTTTGCCATTGAAAAACGTCCAGAAATGATTGAAGCTACTGACTGAATGAAAGGAGCTGGCATCTCACTCTCTTTGAATCTTCTTTATCATGCTAAGAGGAGCAGGAAAAAGCAAAAAATTTCAGAATTGCACCTTGCAATACGGAGAAATTACTGTTTTTGCATTTACAATATTCATTGATTTTTGCCATTGAAAAACGTCCAGAAATGATTGAAGCTACTGACTGAATGAAAGGAGCTGGCATCTCACTCTCTTTGAATCTTCTTTATCATGCTAAGAGGAGCAGGAAAAAGCAAAAAATTTCAGAATTGCACCTTGCAATGCGGAGAAATTACTGTTTGTGCATTTACAATATTCATTGATTTTTGCCATTGAAAAACGTCCAGAAATGATTGAAGCTACTGACTGAATGAAAGGAGCTGGCATCTCACTCTCTTTGAAACTTCTTTATCATGCTAAGAGGAGCAGGAAAAAGCAAAAAATTTCAGAATTGCACCTTGCAATGCGGAGAAATTACTGTTTGTGCATTTACAATATTCATTGATTTTTGCCGTTGAAAAACGTCCAGAAATGATTGAAGCTACTGACTGAATGAAAGGAGCTGGCATCTCACTCTCTTTGAATCTTCTTTATCATGCTAAGAGGAGCAGGAAAAAGCAAAAAATTTCAGAATTGCACCTTGCAATGCGGAGAAATTACTGTTTGTGCATTTACAATATTTATTGATTTTTGCCATTGAAAAACATCCAGAAATGATTGAAGCTACTGACTGAATGAAAGGAGCTGGCATCTCACTCTCTTTGAATCTTCTTTATCATGCTAAGAGGAGCAGGAAAAAGCAAAAAATTTCAGAATTGCACCTTGCAATGCGGAGAAATTACTGTTTGTGCATTTACAATATTCATTGATTTTTGCCATTGTTAAACATCATGTTATTCATATACCAGAAATGATTGAAGCTACTGACTGAATGAAAGGAGCTGGCATCTCACTCTCTTTGAATCTTCTTTATCATGCTAAGAGGAGCAGGAAAAAGCAAAAAATTTCAGAATTGCACCTTGCAATGCGGAGAAATTACTGTTTGTGCATTTACAATATTCATTGATTTTTGCCATTGAAAAACGTCCAGAAATGTTTGAAGCTACTGACTGAATGAAAGGAGCTGGCATCTCACTCTCTTTGAATCTTCTTTATCATGCTAAGAGGAGCAGGAAAAAGCAAAAAATTTCAGAATTGCACCTTGCAATGCGGAGAAATTACTGTTTGTGCATTTACAATATTCATTGATTTTTGCCATTGAAAAACATCATGTTATTCATATACCAGAATTGATTGAAGCTACTGACTGAATGAAAGGAGCTGGCATCTCACTCTCTTTGAATCTTCTTTATCATGCTAAGAGGAGCAGGAAAAAGCAAAAAATTTCAGAATTGCACCTTGCAATGCGGAGAAATTACTGTTTGTGCATTTACAATATTCATTGATTTTTGCCATTGAAAAACGTCCAGAAATGATTGAAGCTACTGACTGAATGAAAGGAGCTGGCATCTCACTCTCTTTGAATCTTCTTTATCATGCTAAGAGGAGCAGGAAAAGGCAAAAAATTTCAGAATTGCACCTTGCAATGCGGAGAAATTACTGTTTGTGCATTTACAATATTCATTGATTTTTGCCATTGAAAAACATCATGTTATTCATATACCAGAAATGATTGAAGCTACTGACTGAATGAAAGGAGCTGGCATCTCACTCTCTTTGAATCTTCTTTATCATGCTAAGAGGAGCAGGAAAAAGCAAAAAATTTCAGAATTGCACCTTGCAATGCGGAGAAATTACTGTTTGTGCATTTACAATATTCATTGATTTTTGCCATTGAAAAACATCATGTTATTCATATACCAGAAATGATTGAAGCTACTGACTGAATGAAAGGAGCTGGCATCTCACTCTCTTTGAATCTTCTTTATCATGCTAAGAGGAGCAGGAAAAAGCAAAAAATTTCAGAATTGCACCTTGCAATGCGGAGAAATTACTGTTTGTGCATTTACAATATTCATTGATTTTTGCCATTGAAAAACGTCCAGAAATGATTGAAACTACTGACTGAATGAAAGGAGCTGGCATCTCACTCTCTTTGAATCTTCTTTATCATGCTAAGAGGAGCAGGAAAAAGCAAAAAAATTCAGAATTGCACCTTGCAATGCGGAGAAATTACTGTTTGTGCATTTACAATATTCATTGATTTTTGCCATTGAAAAACATCATGTTATTCATATACCAGAAATGATTGAAGCTACTGACTGAATGAAAGGAGCTGGCATCTCACTCTCTTTGAATCTTCTTTTTCATGCTAAGAGGAGCAGGAAAAAGTAAAAAATTTCAGAATTGCACCTTGCAATGCGGAGAAATTACTGTTTGTGCATTTACAATATTCATTGATTTTTGCCATTGAAAAACGTCCAGAAATGATTGAAGCTACTGACTGAATGAAAGGAGCTGGCATCTCAGTCTCTTTGAATCTTCTTTATCATGCTAAGAGGAGCAGGAAAAAGCAAAAAATTTCAGAATTGCACCTTGCAATGCGGAGAAATTACTGCTTGTGCATTTACAATATTCATTGATTTTTGCCATTGAAAAACGTCCAGAAATGATTGAAGCTACTGACTGAATGAAAGGAGCTGGCATCTCACTCTCTTTGAATCTTCTTTATCATGCTAAGAGGAGCAGGAAAAAGCAAAAAATTTCAGAATTGCACCTTGCAATACGGAGAAATTACTGTTTTTGCATTTACAATATTCATTGATTTTTGCCATTGAAAAACGTCCAGAAATGATTGAAGCTACTGACTGAATGAAAGGAGCTGGCATCTCACTCTCTTTGAATCTTCTTTATCATGCTAAGAGGAGCAGGAAAAAGCAAAAAATTTCAGAATTGCACCTTGCAATGCGGAGAAATTACTGTTTGTGCATTTACAATATTCATTGATTTTTGCCATTGAAAAACGTCCAGAAATGATTGAAGCTACTGACTGAATGAAAGGAGCTGGCATCTCACTCTCTTTGAAACTTCTTTATCATGCTAAGAGGAGCAGGAAAAAGCAAAAAATTTCAGAATTGCACCTTGCAATGCGGAGAAAATACTGTTTGTGCATTTACAATATTCATTGATTTTTGCCGTTGAAAAACGTCCAGAAATGATTGAAGCTACTGACTGAATGAAAGGAGCTGGCATCTCACTCTCTTTGAATCTTCTTTATCATGCTAAGAGGAGCAGGAAAAAGCGAAAAATTTCAGAATTGCACCTTGCAATGCGGAGAAATTACTGTTTGTGCATTTACAATATTTATTGATTTTTGCCATTGAAAAACATCCAGAAATGATTGAAGCTACTGACTGAATGAAAGGAGCTGGCATCTCACTCTCTTTGAATCTTCTTTATCATGCTAAGAGGAGCAGGAAAAAGCAAAAAATTTCAGAATTGCACCTTGCAATGCGGAGAAATTACTGTTTGTGCATTTACAATATTCATTGATTTTTGCCATTGTTAAACATCATGTTATTCATATACCAGAAATGATTGAAGCTACTGACTGAATGAAAGGAGCTGGCATCTCACTCTCTTTGAATCTTCTTTATCATGCTAAGAGGAGCAGGAAAAAGCAAAAAATTTCAGAATTGCACCTTGCAATGCGGAGAAATTACTGTTTGTGCATTTACAATATTCATTGATTTTTGCCATTGAAAAACGTCCAGAAATGTTTGAAGCTACTGACTGAATGAAAGGAGCTGGCATCTCACTCTCTTTGAATCTTCTTTATCATGCTAAGAGGAGCAGGAAAAAGCAAAAAATTTCAGAATTGCACCTTGCAATGCGGAGAAATTACTGTTTGTGCATTTACAATATTCATTGATTTTTGCCATTGAAAAACATCATGTTATTCATATACCAGAATTGATTGAAGCTACTGACTGAATGAAAGGAGCTGGCATCTCACTCTCTTTGAATCTTCTTTATCATGCTAAGAGGAGCAGGAAAAAGCAAAAAATTTCAGAATTGCACCTTGCAATGCGGAGAAATTACTGTTTGTGCATTTACAATATTCATTGATTTTTGCCATTGAAAAACATCATGTTATTCATATACCAGAAATGATTGAAGCTACTGACTGAATGAAAGGAGCTGGCATCTCACTCTCTTTGAATCTTCTTTATCATGCTAAGAGGAGCAGGAAAAAGCAAAAAATTTCAGAATTGCACCTTGCAATGCGGAGAAATTACTGTTTGTGCATTTACAATATTCATTGATTTTTGCCATTGAAAAACGTCCAGAAATGATTGAAACTACTGACTGAATGAAAGGAGCTGGCATCTCACTCTCTTTGAATCTTCTTTATCATGCTAAGAGGAGCAGGAAAAAGCAAAAAAATTCAGAATTGCACCTTGCAATGCGGAGAAATTACTGTTTGTGCATTTACAATATTCATTGATTTTTGCCATTGAAAAACATCATGTTATTCATATACCAGAAATGATTGAAGCTACTGACTGAATGAAAGGAGCTGGCATCTCACTCTCTTTGAATCTTCTTTTTCATGCTAAGAGGAGCAGGAAAAAGTAAAAAATTTCAGAATTGCACCTTGCAATGCGGAGAAATTACTGTTTGTGCATTTACAATATTCATTGATTTTTGCCATTGAAAAACGTCCAGAAATGATTGAAGCTACTGACTGAATGAAAGGAGCTGGCATCTCAGTCTCTTTGAATCTTCTTTATCATGCTAAGAGGAGCAGGAAAAAGCAAAAAATTTCAGAATTGCACCTTGCAATGCGGAGAAATTACTGCTTGTGCATTTACAATATTCATTGATTTTTGCCATTGAAAAACGTCCAGAAATGATTGAAGCTACTGACTGAATGAAAGGAGCTGGCATCTCACTCTCTTTGAATCTTCTTTATCATGCTAAGAGGAGCAGGAAAAAGCAAAAAATTTCAGAATTGCACCTTGCAATACGGAGAAATTACTGTTTTTGCATTTACAATATTCATTGATTTTTGCCATTGAAAAACGTCCAGAAATGATTGAAGCTACTGACTGAATGAAAGGAGCTGGCATCTCACTCTCTTTGAATCTTCTTTATCATGCTAAGAGGAGCAGGAAAAAGCAAAAAATTTCAGAATTGCACCTTGCAATGCGGAGAAATTACTGTTTGTGCATTTACAATATTCATTGATTTTTGCCATTGAAAAACGTCCAGAAATGATTGAAGCTACTGACTGAATGAAAGGAGCTGGCATCTCACTCTCTTTGAAACTTCTTTATCATGCTAAGAGGAGCAGGAAAAAGCAAAAAATTTCAGAATTGCACCTTGCAATGCGGAGAAATTACTGTTTGTGCATTTACAATATTCATTGATTTTTGCCGTTGAAAAACGTCCAGAAATGATTGAAGCTACTGACTGAATGAAAGGAGCTGGCATCTCACTCTCTTTGAATCTTCTTTATCATGCTAAGAGGAGCAGGAAAAAGCAAAAAATTTCAGAATTGCACCTTGCAATGCGGAGAAATTACTGTTTGTGCATTTACAATATTTATTGATTTTTGCCATTGAAAAACATCCAGAAATGATTGAAGCTACTGACTGAATGAAAGGAGCTGGCATCTCACTCTCTTTGAATCTTCTTTATCATGCTAAGAGGAGCAGGAAAAAGCAAAAAATTTCAGAATTGCACCTTGCAATGCGGAGAAATTACTGTTTGTGCATTTACAATATTCATTGATTTTTGCCATTGTTAAACATCATGTTATTCATATACCAGAAATGATTGAAGCTACTGACTGAATGAAAGGAGCTGGCATCTCACTCTCTTTGAATCTTCTTTATCATGCTAAGAGGAGCAGGAAAAAGCAAAAAATTTCAGAATTGCACCTTGCAATGCGGAGAAATTACTGTTTGTGCATTTACAATATTCATTGATTTTTGCCATTGAAAAACGTCCAGAAATGTTTGAAGCTACTGACTGAATGAAAGGAGCTGGCATCTCACTCTCTTTGAATCTTCTTTATCATGCTAAGAGGAGCAGGAAAAAGCAAAAAATTTCAGAATTGCACCTTGCAATGCGGAGAAATTACTGTTTGTGCATTTACAATATTCATTGATTTTTGCCATTGAAAAACATCATGTTATTCATATACCAGAATTGATTGAAGCTA
The DNA here is from genome assembly GCF_046119375.1 of Phyllobates terribilis. Classification (NCBI taxonomy): domain Eukaryota; kingdom Metazoa; phylum Chordata; class Amphibia; order Anura; family Dendrobatidae; genus Phyllobates; species Phyllobates terribilis. Next base: position 113,169 of record NW_027363986.1, on the reverse strand, counting down.
CTGACTGAATGAAAGGAGCTGGCATCTCACTCTCTTTGAATCTTCTTTATCATGCTAAGAGGAGCAGGAAAAAGCAAAAAATTTCAGAATTGCACCTTGCAATGCGGAGAAATTACTGTTTGTGCATTTACAATATTCATTGATTTTTGCCATTGAAAAACGTCCAGAAATGATTGAAGCTACTGACTGAATGAAAGGAGCTGGCATCTCACTCTCTTTGAATCTTCTTTATCATGCTAAGAGGAGCAGGAAAAAGCAAAAAATTTCAGAATTGCACCTTGCAATGCGGAGAAATTACTGTTTGTGCATTTACAATATTCATTGATTTTTGCCATTGAAAAACATCATGTTATTCATATACCAGAAATGATTGAAGCTACTGACTGAATGAAAGGAGCTGGCATCTCACTCTCTTTGAATCTTCTTTTTCATGCTAAGAGGAGCAGGAAAAAGTAAAAAATTTCAGAATTGCACCTTGCAATGCGGAGAAATTACTGTTTGTGCATTTACAATATTCATTGATTTTTGCCATTGAAAAACGTCCAGAAATGATTGAAGCTACTGACTGAATGAAAGGAGCTGGCATCTCAGTCTCTTTGAATCTTCTTTATCATGCTAAGAGGAGCAGGAAAAAGCAAAAAATTTCAGAATTGCACCTTGCAATGCGGAGAAATTACTGCTTGTGCATTTACAATATTCATTGATTTTTGCCATTGAAAAACGTCCAGAAATGATTGAAGCTACTGACTGAATGAAAGGAGCTGGCATCTCACTCTCTTTGAATCTTCTTTATCATGCTAAGAGGAGCAGGAAAAAGCAAAAAATTTCAGAATTGCACCTTGCAATACGGAGAAATTACTGTTTGTGCATTTACAATATTCATTGATTTTTGCCATTGAAAAACGTCCAGAAATGATTGAAGCTACTGACTGAATGAAAGGAGCTGGCATCTCACTCTGTTTGAATCTTCTTTATCATGCTTAGAGGAGCAGGAAAAAGCAAAAAATTTCAGAATTGCACCTTGCAATGCGGAGAAATTACTGTTTGTGCATTTACAATATTCATTGATTTTTGCCATTGAAAAACGTCCAGAAATGATTGAAGCTACTGACTGAATGAAAGGAGCTGGCATCTCACTCTCTTTGAATCTTCTTTATCATGCTAAGAGGAGCAGGAAAAAGCAAAAAATTTCAGAATTGCACCTTGCAATGCGGAGAAATTACTGTTTGTGCATTTACAATATTCATTGATTTTTGCCGTTGAAAAACGTCCAGAAATGATTGAAGCTACTGACTGAATGAAAGGAGCTGGCATCTCACTCTCTTTGAATCTTCTTTATCATGCTAAGAGGAGCAGGAAAAAGCAAAAAATTTCAGAATTGCACCTTGCAATGCGGAGAAATTACTGTTTGTGCATTTACAATATTCATTGATTTTTGCCATTGAAAAACATCCAGAAATGATTGAAGCTACTGACTGAATGAAAGGAGCTGGCATCTCACTCTCTTTGAATCTTCTTTATCATGCTAAGAGGAGCAGGAAAAAGCAAAAAATTTCAGAATTGCACCTTGCAATGCGGAGAAATTACTGTTTGTGCATTTACAATATTCATTGATTTTTGCCATTGTTAAACATCATGTTATTCATATACCAGAAATGATTGAAGCTACTGACTGAATGAAAGGAGCTGGCATCTCACTCTCTTTGAATCTTCTTTATCATGCTAAGAGGAGCAGGAAAAAGCAAAAAATTTCAGAATTGCACCTTGCAATGCGGAGAAATTACTGTTTGTGCATTTACAATATTCATTGATTTTTGCCATTGAAAAACGTCCAGAAATGTTTGAAGCTACTGACTGAATGAAAGGAGCTGGCATCTCACTCTCTTTGAATCTTCTTTATCATGCTAAGAGGAGCAGGAAAAAGCAAAAAATTTCAGAATTGCACCTTGCAATGCGGAGAAATTACTGTTTGTGCATTTACAATATTCATTGATTTTTGCCATTGAAAAACGTCCAGAAATGATTGAAGCTACTGACTGAATGAAAGGAGCTGGCATCTCACTCTCTTTGAATCTTCTTTATCATGCTAAGAGGAGCAGGAAAATGCAAAAAATTTCAGAATTGCTCCTTGCAATGCGGAGAAATTACTGTTTGTGCATTTACAATATTCATTGATTTTTGCCATTGAAAAACATCATGTTATTCATATACCAGAAATGTTTGAAGCTACTGACTGAATGAAAGGAGCTGGCATGTCACTCTCTTTGAATCTTCTTTATCATGCTAAAAGGAGCAGGAAAAAGCAAAAAATTTCAGAATTGCACCTTGCAATGCGGAGAAATTACTGTTTGTGCATTTACAATATTCATTGATTTTTGCCATTGAAAAACGTCCAGAAATGATTGAAGCTACTGACTGAATGAAAGGAGCTGGCATCTCACTCTCTTTGAATCTTCTTTATCATGCTAAGAGGAGCAGGAAAAAGCAAAAAATTTCAGAATTGCACCTTGCAATGCGGAGAAATTACTGTTTGTGCATTTACAATATTCATTGATTTTTGCCATTGAAAAACATCATGTTATTCATATACCAGAAATGATTGAAGCTACTGACTGAATGAAAGGAGCTGGCATCTCACTCTCTTTGAATCTTCTTTATCATGCTAAGAGGAGCAGGAAAAAGCAAAAAATTTCAGAATTGCACCTTGCAATGCGGAGAAATTACTGTTTGTGCATTTACAATATTCATTGATTTTTGCCATTGAAAAATGTCCAGAAATGATTGAAGCTACTGACTGAATGAAAGGAGCTGGCATCTCACTCTCTTTGAATCTTCTTTATCATGCTAAGAGGAGCAGGAAAAAGCAAAAAATTTCAGAATTGCACCTTGCAATGCGGAGAAATTACTGTTTGTGCATTTACAATATTCATTGATTTTTGCCATTGAAAAACATCATGTTATTCATATACCAGAAATGTTTGAAGCTACTGACTGAATGAAAGGAGCTGGCATCTCACTCTCTTTGAATCTTCTTTATCATGCTAAGAGGAGCAGGAAAAAGCAAAAAATTTCAGAATTGCACCTTGCAATGCGGAGAAATTACTGTTTGTGCATTTACAATATTCATTGATTTTTGCCATTGAAAAACGTCCAGAAATGATTGAAGCTACTGACTGAATGAAAGGAGCTGGCATCTCACTCTCTTTGAATCTTCTTTATCATGCTAAGAGGAGCAGGAAAAGGCAAAAAATTTCAGAATTGCACCTTGCAATGCGGAGAAATTACTGTTTGTGCATTTACAATATTCATTGATTTTTGCCATTGAAAAACATCATGTTATTCATATACCAGAAATGTTTGAAGCTACTGACTGAATGAAAGGAGCTGGCATCTCACTCTCTTTGAATCTTCTTTATCATGCTAAGAGGAGCAGGAAAAAGCAAAAAATTTCAGAATTGCACCTTGCAATGCGAATAAATTACTGTTTGTGCATTTACAATATTCATTGATTTTTGCCATTGAAAAACATCATGTTATTCATATACCAGAAATGATTGAAGCTACTGACTGAATGAAAGGAGCTGGCATCTCACTCTCTTTGAATCTTCTTTATCATGCTAAGAGGAGCAGGAAAAAGCAAAAAATTTCAGAATTGCACCTTGCAATGCGGAGAAATTACTGTTTGTGCATTTACAATATTCATTGATTTTTGCCATTGAAAAACATCATGTTATTCATATACCAGAAATGATTGAAGCTACTGACTAAATGAAAGGAGCTGGCATCTCACTCTCTTTGAATCTTCTTTATCATGCTAAGAGGAGCAGGAAAAAGCAAAAAATTTCAGAATTGCACCTCGCAATGCGGAGAAATTACTGTTTGTGCATTTACAATATTCATTGATTTTTGCCATTGAAAAACGTCCAGAAATGATTGAAGCTACTGACTGAATGAAAGGAGCTGGCATCTCACTCTCTTTGAATCTTCTTTATCATGCTAAGAGGAGCAGGAAAAAGCAAAAAATTTCAGAATTGCACCTTGCAATGCGGAGAAATTGCTGTTTGTGCATTTACAAAATTCATTGATTTTTGCCATTGAAAAACATCATGTTATTCATATACCAGAAATGTTTGAAGCTACTGACTGAATGAATGGAGCTGGCATCTCACTCTCTTTGAATCTTCTTTATCATGCTAAGAGGAGCAGGAAAAAGCAAAAAATTTCAGAATTGCACCTTGCAATGCGGAGAAATTACTGTTTGTGCATTTACAATATTCATTGATTTTTGCCATTGAAAAACGTCCAGAAATGATTGAAGCTACTGACTGAATGAAAGGAGCTGGCATCTCACTCTCTTTGAATCTTCTTTATCATGCTAAGAGGAGCAGGAAAAAGCAAAAAATTTCAGAATTGCACCTTGCAATGCGGAGAAATTACTGTTTGTGCATTTACAATATACATTGATTTTTGCCATTGAAAAACGTCCAGAAATGATTGAAGCTACTGACTGAATGAAAGGAGCTGGCATCTCACTCTCTTTGAATCTTCTTTATCATGCTAAGAGGAGCAGGAAAAAGCAAAAAATTTCAGAATTGCACCTTGCAATGCGGAGAAATTACTGTTTGTGCATTTACAATATACATTGATTTTTGCCATTGAAAAACGTCCAGAAATGATTGAAGCTACTGACTGAATGAAAGGAGCTGGCATCTCACTCTCTTTGAATCTTCTTTATCATGCTAAGAGGAGCAGGAAAAAGCAAAAAATTTCAGAATTGCACCTTGCAATGCGGAGAAATTACTGTTTGTGCATTTACAATATTCATTGATTTTTGCCATTGAAAAACGTCCAGAAATGATTGAAGCTACTGACTGAATGAAAGGAGCTGGCATCTCACTCTCTTTGAATCTTCTTTATCATGCTAAGAGGAGCAGGAAAAAGCAAAAAATTTCAGAATTGCACCTTGCAATGCGGAGAAATTACTGTTTGTGCATTTACAATATTCATTGATTTTTGCCATTGAAAAACGTCCAGAAATGATTGAACCTACCGACTGAATGAAAGGAGCTGGCATCTCACTCTCTTTGAATCTTCTTTATCATGCTAAGAGGAGCAGGAAAAAGCAAAAAATTTCAGAATTGCACCTTGCAATGCGGAGAAATTACTGTTTGTGCATTTACAATATTCATTGATTTTTGCCATTGAAAAACGTCCAGAAATGATTGAAGCTACTGACTGAATGAAAGGAGCTGGCATCTCACTCTCTTTGAATCTTCTTTATCATGCTAAGAGGAGCAGGAAAAAGCAAAAAATTTCAGAATTGCACCTTGCAATGCGGAGAAATTACTGTTTGTGCATTTACAATATTCATTGATTTTTGCCATTGAAAAACATCATGTTATTCATATACCAGAAATGTTTGAAGCTACTGACTGAATGAAAGGAGCTGGCATGTCACTCTCTTTGAATCTTCTTTATCATGCTAAGAGGAGCAGGAAAAAGCAAAAAATTTCAGAATTGCACCTTGCAATGCGGAGAAATTACTGTTTGTGCATTTACAATATTCATTGATTTTTGCCATTGAAAAACGTCCAGAAATGATTGAAGCTACTGACTGAATGAAAGGAGCTGGCATCTCACTCTCTTTGAATCTTCTTTATCATGCTAAGAGGAGCAGGAAAAAGCAAAAAATTTCAGAATTGCACCTTGCAATGCGGAGAAATTACTGTTTGTGCATTTACAATATTCATTGATTTTTGCCATTGAAAAACATCATGTTATTCATATACCAGAAATGATTGAAGCTACTGACTGAATGAAAGGAGCTGGCATCTCACTCTCTTTGAATCTTCTTTATCATTCTAAGAGGAGCAGGAAAAAGCAAACAATTTCAGAATTGCACCTTGCAATGCGGAGAAATTACTGTTTGTGCATTTACAATATTCATTGATTTTTGCCCTTGAAAAACGTCCAGAAATGATTGAAGCTACTGACTGAATGAAAGGAGCTGGCATCTCACTCTCTTTGAATCTTCTTTATCATGCTAAGAGGAGCAGGAAAAAGCAAAAAATTTCAGAATTGCACCTTGCAATGCGGAGAAATTACTGTTTGTGCATTTACAATATTCATTGATTTTTGCCATTGAAAAACATCATGTTATTCATATACCAGAAATGTTTGAAGCTACTGACTGAATGAAAGGAGCTGGAATCTCACTCTCTTTGAATCTTCTTTATCATGCTAAGAGGAGCAGGAAAAAGCAAAAAATTTCAGAATTGCACCTTGCAATGCGGAGAAATTACTGTTTGTACATTTACAATATTCATTGATTTTTGCCATTGAAAAACGTCCAGAAATGATTGAAGCTACTGACTGAATGAAAGGAGCTGGCATCTCACTCTCTTTGAATCTTCTTTATCATGCTAAGAGGAGCAGGAAAAGGCAAAAAATTTCAGAATTGCACCTTGCAATGCGGAGAAATTACTGTTTGTGCATTTACAATATTCATTGATTTTTGCCATTGAAAAACATCATGTTATTCATATACCAGAAATGTTTGAAGCTACTGACTGAATGAAAGGAGCTGGCATCTCACTCTCTTTGAATCTTCTTTATCATGCTAAGAGGAGCAGGAAAAACCAAAAAATTTCAGAATTGCACCTTGCAATGCGAATAAATTACTGTTTGTGCATTTACAATATTCATTGATTTTTGCCATTGAAAAACATCATGTTATTCATATACCAGAAATGATTGAAGCTACTGACTGAATGAAAGGAGCTGGCATCTCACTCTCTTTGAATCTTCTTTATCATGCTAAGAGGAGCAGGAAAAAGCAAAACATTTCAGAATTGCACCTTGCAATGCGGAGAAATTACTGTTTGTGCATTTACAATATTCATTGATTTTTGCCATTGAAAAACATCCAGAAATGATTGAAGCTACTGACTGAATGAAAGGAGCTGGCATCTCACTCTCTTTGAATCTTCTTTATCATGCTAAGAGGAGCAGGAAAAAGCAAAAAATTTCAGAATTGCACCTTGCAATGCGGAGAAATTACTGTTTGTGCATTTACAATATTCATTGATTTTTGCCATTGTTAAACATCATGTTATTCATATACCAGAAATGATTGAAGCTACTGACTGAATGAAAGGAGCTGGCATATCACTCTCTTTGAATCTTCTTTATCATGCTAAGAGGAGCAGGAAAAAGCAAAAAATTTCAGAATTGCACCTTGCAATGCGGAGAAATTACTGTTTGTGCATTTACAATATTCATTGATTTTTGCCATTGAAAAACGTCCAGAAATGTTTGAAGATACTGACTGAATGAAAGGAGCTGGCATCTCACTCTCTTTGAATCTTCTTTATCATGCTAAGAGGAGCAGGAAAAAGCAAAAAATTTCAGAATTGCACCTTGCAATGCGGAGAAATTACTGTTTGTGCATTTACAATATTCATTGATTTTTGCCATTGAAAAACATCATGTTATTCATATACCAGAAATGATTGAAGCTACTGACTGAATGAAAGGAGCTGGCATCTCACTCTCTTTGAATCTTCTTTATCATGCTAAGAGGAGCAGGAAAAAGCAAAAAATTTCAGAATTGCACCTTGCAATGCGGAGAAATTACTGTTTGTGCATTTACAATATTCATTGATTTTTGCCATTGAAAAACGTACAGAAATGATTGAAGCTACTGACTGAATGAAAGGATCTGGCATCTCACTCTCTTTGAATCTTCTTTATCATGCTAAGAGGAGCAGGAAAAACAAAAAATTTCAGAATTGCACCTTGCAATGCGGAGAAATTACTGTTTGTGCATTTACAATATTCATTGATTTTTGCCATTGAAAAACATCATGTTATTCATATACCAGAAATGATTGAAGCTACTGACTGAATGAAAGGAGCTGGCATCTCACTCTCTTTGAATCTTCTTTTTCATGCTAAGAGGAGCAGGAAAAAGTAAAAAATTTCAGAATTGCACCTTGCAATGCGGAGAAATTACTGTTTGTGCATTTACAATATTCATTGATTTTTGCCATTGAAAAACGTCCAGAAATGATTGAAGCTACTGACTGAATGAAAGGAGCTGGCATCTCAGTCTCTTTGAATCTTCTTTATCATGCTAAGAGGAGCAGGAAAAAGCAAAAAATTTCAGAATTGCACCTTGCAATGCGGAGAAATTACTGCTTGTGCATTTACAATATTCATTGATTTTTGCCATTGAAAAACGTCCAGAAATGATTGAAGCTACTGACTGAATGAAAGGAGCTGGCATCTCACACTCTTTGAATCTTCTTTATCATGCTAAGAGGAGCAGGAAAAAGCAAAAAATTTCAGAATTGCACCTTGCAATACGGAGAAATTACTGTTTGTGCATTTACAATATTCATTGATTTTTGCCATTGAAAAACGTCCAGAAATGATTGAAGCTACTGACTGAATGAAAGGAGCTGGCATCTCACTCTGTTTGAATCTTCTTTATCATGCTAAGAGGAGCAGGAAAAAGCAAAAAATTTCAGAATTGCACCTTGCAATGCGGAGAAATTACTGTTTGTGCATTTACAATATTCATTGATTTTTGCCATTGAAAAACGTCCAGAAATGATTGAAGCTACTGACTGAATGAAAGGAGCTGGCATCTCACTCTCTTTGAATCTTCTTTATCATGCTAAGAGGAGCAGGAAAAAGCAAAAAATTTCAGAATTGCACCTTGCAATGCGGAGAAATTACTGTTTGTGCATTTACAATATTCATTGATTTTTGCCGTTGAAAAACGTCCAGAAATGATTGAAGCTACTGACTGAATGAAAGGAGCTGGCATCTCACTCTCTTTGAATCTTCTTTATCATGCTAAGAGGAGCAGGAAAAAGCAAAAAATTTCAGAATTGCACCTTGCAATGCGGAGAAATTACTGTTTGTGCATTTACAATATTCATTGATTTTTGCCATTGAAAAACATCCAGAAATGATTGAAGCTACTGACTGAATGAAAGGAGCTGGCATCTCACTCTCTTTGAATCTTCTTTATCATGCTAAGAGGAGCAGGAAAAAGCAAAAAATTTCAGAATTGCACCTTGCAATGCGGAGAAATTACTGTTTGTGCATTTACAATATTCATTGATTTTTGCCATTGTTAAACATCATGTTATTCATATACCAGAAATGATTGAAGCTACTGACTGAATGAAAGGAGCTGGCATCTCACTCTCTTTGAATCTTCTTTATCATGCTAAGAGGAGCAGGAAAAAGCAAAAAATTTCAGAATTGCACCTTGCAATGCGGAGAAATTACTGTTTGTGCATTTACAATATTCATTGATTTTTGCCATTGAAAAACGTCCAGAAATGTTTGAAGCTACTGACTGAATGAAAGGAGCTGGCATCTCACTCTCTTTGAATCTTCTTTATCATGCTAAGAGGAGCAGGAAAAAGCAAAAAATTTCAGAATTGCACCTTGCAATGCGGAGAAAATACTGTTTGTGCATTTACAATATTCATTGATTTTTGCCATTGAAAAACGTCCAGAAATGATTGAAGCTACTGACTGAATGAAAGGAGCTGGCATCTCACTCTCTTTGAATCTTCTTTATCATGCTAAGAGGAGCAGGAAAATGCAAAAAATTTCAGAATTGCTCCTTGCAATGCGGAGAAATTACTGTTTGTGCATTTACAATATTCATTGATTTTTGCCATTGAAAAACATCATGTTATTCATATACCAGAAATGTTTGAAGCTACTGACTGAATGAAAGGAGCTGGCATGTCACTCTCTTTGAATCTTCTTTATCATGCTAAAAGGAGCAGGAAAAAGCAAAAAATTTCAGAATTGCACCTTGCAATGCGGAGAAATTACTGTTTGTGCATTTACAATATTCATTGATTTTTGCCATTGAAAAACGTCCAGAAATGATTGAAGCTACTGACTGAATGAAAGGAGCTGGCATCTCACTCTCTTTGAATCTTCTTTATCATGCTAAGAGGAGCAGGAAAAAGCAAAAAATTTCAGAATTGCACCTTGCAATGCGGAGAAATTACTGTTTGTGCATTTACAATATTCATTGATTTTTGCCATTGAAAAACATCATGTTATTCATATACCAGAAATGAGTGAAGCTACTGACTGAATGAAAGGAGCTGGCATCTCACTCTCTTTGAATCTTCTTTATCATGCTAAGAGGAGCAGGAAAAAGCAAAAAATTTCAGAATTGCACCTTGCAATGCGGAGAAATTACTGTTTGTGCATTTACAATATTCATTGATTTTTGCCATTGAAAAACGTCCAGAAATGATTGAAGCTACTGACTGAATGAAAGGAGCTGGCATCTCACTCTCTTTGAATCTTCTTTATCATGCTAAGAGGAGCAGGAAAAAGCAAAAAATTTCAGAATTGCACCTTGCAATGCGGAGAAATTACTGTTTGTGCATTTACAATATTCATTGATTTTTGCCATTGAAAAACATCATGTTATTCATATACCAGAAATGTTTGAAGCTACTGACTGAATGAAAGGAGCTGGCATCTCACTCTCTTTGAATCTTCTTTATCATGCTAAGAGGAGCAGGAAAAAGCAAAAAATTTCAGAATTGCACCTTGCAATGCGGAGAAATTACTGTTTGTGCATTTACAATATTCATTGATTTTTGCCATTGAAAAACGTCCAGAAATGATTGAAGCTACTGACTGAATGAAAGGAGCTGGCATCTCACTCTCTTTGAATCTTCTTTATCATGCTAAGAGGAGCAGGAAAAGGCAAAAAATTTCAGAATTGCACCTTGCAATGCGGAGAAATTACTGTTTGTGCATTTACAATATTCATTGATTTTTGCCATTGAAAAACATCATGTTATTCATATACCAGAAATGTTTGAAGCTACTGACTGAATGAAAGGAGCTGGCATCTCACTCTCTTTGAATCTTCTTTATCATGCTAAGAGGAGCAGGAAAAAGCAAAAAATTTCAGAATTGCACCTTGCAATGCGAATAAATTACTGTTTGTGCATTTACAATATTCATTGATTTTTGCCATTGAAAAACATCATGTTATTCATATACCAGAAATGATTGAAGCTACTGACTGAATGAAAGGAGCTGGCATCTCACTCTCTTTGAATCTTCTTTATCATGCTAAGAGGAGCAGGAAAAAGCAAAAAATTTCAGAATTGCACCTTGCAATGCGGAGAAATTACTGTTTGTGCATTTACAATATTCATTGATTTTTGCCATTGAAAAACATCATGTTATTCATATACCAGAAATGATTGAAGCTACTGACTGAATGAAAGGAGCTGGCATCTCACTCTCTTTGAATCTTCTTTATCATGCTAAGAGGAGCAGGAAAAAGCAAAAAATTTCAGAATTGCACCTCGCAATGCGGAGAAATTACTGTTTGTGCATTTACAATATTCATTGATTTTTGCCATTGAAAAACGTCCAGAAATGATTGAAGCTACTGACTGAATGAAAGGAGCTGGCATCTCACTCTCTTTGAATCTTCTTTATCATGCTAAGAGGAGCAGGAAAAAGCAAAAAATTTCAGAATTGCACCTTGCAATGCGGAGAAATTGCTGTTTGTGCATTTACAAAATTCATTGATTTTTGCCATTGAAAAACATCATGTTATTCATATACCAGAAATGTTTGAAGCTACTGACTGAATGAAAGGAGCTGGCATCTCACTCTCTTTGAATCTTCTTTATCATGCTAAGAGGAGCAGGAAAAAGCAAAAAATTTCAGAATTGCACCTTGCAATGCGGAGAAATTACTGTTTGTGCATTTACAATATTCATTGATTTTTGCCATTGAAAAACGTCCAGAAATGATTGAAGCTACTGACTGAATGAAAGGAGCTGGCATCTCACTCTCTTTGAATCTTCTTTATCATGCTAAGAGGAGCAGGAAAAAGCAAAAAATTTCAGAATTGCACCTTGCAATGCGGAGAAATTACTGTTTGTGCATTTACAATATACATTGATTTTTGCCATTGAAAAACGTCCAGAAATGATTGAAGCTACTGACTGAATGAAAGGAGCTGGCATCTCACTCTCTTTGAATCTTCTTTATCATGCTAAGAGGAGCAGGAAAAAGCAAAAAATTTCAGAATTGCACCTTGCAATGCGGAGAAATTACTGTTTGTGCATTTACAATATACATTGATTTTTGCCATTGAAAAACGTCCAGAAATGATTGAAGCTACTGACTGAATGAAAGGAGCTGGCATCTCACTCTCTTTAAATCTTCTTTATCATGCTAAGAGGAGCAGGAAAAAGCAAAAAATTTCAGAATTGCACCTTGCAATGCGGAGAAATTACTGTTTGTGCATTTACAATATTCATTGATTTTTGCCATTGAAAAACGTCCAGAAATGATTGAAGCTACTGACTGAATGAAAGGAGCTGGCATCTCACTCTCTTTGAATCTTCTTTATCATGCTAAGAGGAGCAGGAAAAAGCAAAAAATTTCAGAATTGCACTTTGCAATGCGGAGAAATTACTGTTTGTGCATTTACAATATTCATTGATTTTTGCCATTGAAAAACATCATGTTATTCATATACCAGAAATGTTTGAAGCTACTGACTGAATGAAAGGAGCTGGCATGTCACTCTCTTTGAATCTTCTTTATCATGCTAAGAGGAGCAGGAAAAAGCAAAAAATTTCAGAATTGCACCTTGCAATGCGGAGAAATTACTGTTTGTGCATTTACAATATTCATTGATTTTTGCCATTGAAAAACGTCCAGAAATGATTGAAGCTACTGACTGAATGAAAGGAGCTGGCATCTCACTCTCTTTGAATCTTCTTTATCATGCTAAGAGGAGCAGGAAAAAGCAAAAAATTTCAGAATTGCACCTTGCAATGCGGAGAAATTACTGTTTGTGCATTTACAATATTCATTGATTTTTGCCATTGAAAAACATCATGTTATTCATATACCAGAAATGATTGAAGCTACTGACTGAATGAAAGGAGCTGGCATCTCACTCTCTTTGAATCTTCTTTATCATGCTAAGAGGAGCAGGAAAAAGCAAAAAATTTCAGAATTGCACCTTGCAATGCGGAGAAATTACTGTTTGTGCATTTACAATATTCATTGATTTTTGCCATTGAAAAACGTCCAGAAATGATTGAAGCTACTGACTGAATGAAAGGAGCTGGCATCTCACTCTCTTTGAATCTTCTTTATCATGCTAAGAGGAGCAGGAAAAAGCAAAAAATTTCAGAATTGCACCTTGCAATGCGGAGAAATTACTGTTTGTGCATTTACAATATTCATTGATTTTTGCCATTGAAAAACATCATGTTATTCATATACCAGAAATGTTTGAAGCTACTGACTGAATGAAAGGAGCTGGAATCTCACTCTCTTTGAATCTTCTTTATCATGCTAAGAGGAGCAGGAAAAAGCAAAAAATTTCAGAATTGCACCTTGCAATGCGGAGAAATTACTGTTTGTGCATTTACAATATTCATTGTTTTTTGCCATTGAAAAACGTCCAGAAATGTTTGAAGCTACTGACTGAATGAAAGGAGCTGGCATCTCACTCTCTTTGAATCTTCTTTATCATGCTAAGAGGAGCAGGAAAAACCAAAAAATTTCAGAATTGCACCTTGCAATGCGGAGAAATTACTGTTTGTGCATTTACAATATTCATTGATTTTTGCCATTGAAAAACATCATGTTATTCACATACCAGAAATGATTGAAGCTACTGACTGAATGAAAGGAGCTGGCATCTCACTCTCTTTGAATCTTCTTTATCATGCTAAGAGGAGCAGGAAAAAGCAAAAAATTTCAGAATTGCACCTCGCAATGCGGAGAAATTACTGTTTGTGCATTTACAATATTCATTGATTTTTGCCATTGAAAAACGTCCAGAAATGATTGAAGCTACTGACTGAATGAAAGGAGCTGGCATCTCACTCTCTTTGAATCTTCTTTATCATGCTAAGAGGAGCAGGAAAAAGCAAAAAATTTCAGAATTGCACCTTGCAATGCGGAGAAATTGCTGTTTGTGCATTTACAAAATTCATTGATTTTTGCCATTGAAAAACATCATGTTATTCATATACCAGAAATGATTGAAGCTACTGACTGAATGAAAGGAGCTGGCATCTCACTCTCTTTGAATCTTCTTTATCATGCTAAGAGGAGCAGGAAAAAGCAAAAAATTTCAGAATTGCACCTCGCAATGCGGAGAAATTACTGTTTGTGCATTTACAATATTCATTGATTTTTGCCATTGAAAAACGTCCAGAAATGATTGAAGCTACTGACTGAATGAAAGGAGCTGGCATCTCACTCTCTTTGAATCTTCTTTATCATGCTAAGAGGAGCAGGAAAAAGCAAAAAATTTCAGAATTGCACCTTGCAATGCGGAGAAATTGCTGTTTGTGCATTTACAAAATTCATTGATTTTTGCCATTGAAAAACATCATGTTATTCATATACCAGAAATGTTTGAAGCTACTGACTGAATGAAAGGAGCTGGCATCTCACTCTCTTTGAATCTTCTTTATCATGCTAAGAGGAGCAGGAAAAAGCAAAAAATTTCAGAATTGCACCTTGCAATGCGGAGAAATTACTGTTTGTGCATTTACAATATTCATTGATTTTTGCCATTGAAAAACGTCCAGAAATGATTGAAGCTACTGACTGAATGAAAGGAGCTGGCATCTCACTCTCTTTGAATCTTCTTTATCATGCTAAGAGGAGCAGGAAAAAGCAAAAAATTTCAGAATTGCACCTTGCAATGCGGAGAAATTACTGTTTGTGCATTTACAATATACATTGATTTTTGCCATTGAAAAACGTCCAGAAATGATTGAAGCTACTGACTGAATGAAAGGAGCTGGCATCTCACTCTCTTTGAATCTTCTTTATCATGCTAAGAGGAGCAGGAAAAAGCAAAAAATTTCAGAATTGCACCTTGCAATGCGGAGAAATTACTGTTTGTGCATTTACAATATACATTGATTTTTGCCATTGAAAAACGTCCAGAAATGATTGAAGCTACTGACTGAATGAAAGGAGCTGGCATCTCACTCTCTTTAAATCTTCTTTATCATGCTAAGAGGAGCAGGAAAAAGCAAAAAATTTCAGAATTGCACCTTGCAATGCGGAGAAATTACTGTTTGTGCATTTACAATATTCATTGATTTTTGCCATTGAAAAACGTCCAGAAATGATTGAAGCTACTGACTGAATGAAAGGAGCTGGCATCTCACTCTCTTTGAATCTTCTTTATCATGCTAAGAGGAGCAGGAAAAAGCAAAAAATTTCAGAATTGCACTTTGCAATGCGGAGAAATTACTGTTTGTGCATTTACAATATTCATTGATTTTTGCCATTGAAAAACATCATGTTATTCATATACCAGAAATGTTTGAAGCTACTGACTGAATGAAAGGAGCTGGCATGTCACTCTCTTTGAATCTTCTTTATCATGCTAAGAGGAGCAGGAAAAAGCAAAAAATTTCAGAATTGCACCTTGCAATGCGGAGAAATTACTGTTTGTGCATTTACAATATTCATTGATTTTTGCCATTGAAAAACGTCCAGAAATGATTGAAGCTACTGACTGAATGAAAGGAGCTGGCATCTCACTCTCTTTGAATCTTCTTTATCATGCTAAGAGGAGCAGGAAAAAGCAAAAAATTTCAGAATTGCACCTTGCAATGCGGAGAAATTACTGTTTGTGCATTTACAATATTCATTGATTTTTGCCATTGAAAAACATCATGTTATTCATATACCAGAAATGATTGAAGCTACTGACTGAATGAAAGGAGCTGGCATCTCACTCTCTTTGAATCTTCTTTATCATGCTAAGAGGAGCAGGAAAAAGCAAAAAATTTCAGAATTGCACCTTGCAATGCGGAGAAATTACTGTTTGTGCATTTACAATATTCATTGATTTTTGCCATTGAAAAACGTCCAGAAATGATTGAAGCTACTGACTGAATGAAAGGAGCTGGCAACTCACTCTCTTTGAATCTTCTTTATCATGCTAAGAGGAGCAGGAAAAAGCAAAAAATTTCAGAATTGCACCTTGCAATGCGGAGAAATTACTGTTTGTGCATTTACAATATTCATTGATTTTTGCCATTGAAAAACATCATGTTATTCATATACCAGAAATGTTTGAAGCTACTGACTGAATGAAAGGAGCTGGAATCTCACTCTCTTTGAATCTTCTTTATCATGCTAAGAGGAGCAGGAAAAAGCAAAAAATTTCAGAATTGCACCTTGCAATGCGGAGAAATTACTGTTTGTGCATTTACAATATTCATTGTTTTTTGCCATTGAAAAACGTCCAGAAATGTTTGAAGCTACTGACTGAATGAAAGGAGCTGGCATCTCACTCTCTTTGAATCTTCTTTATCATGCTAAGAGGAGCAGGAAAAACCAAAAAATTTCAGAATTGCACCTTGCAATGCGAATAAATTACTGTTTGTGCATTTACAATATTCATTGATTTTTGCCATTGAAAAACATCATGTTATTCATATACCAGAAATGATTGAAGCTACTGACTGAATGAAAGGAGCTGGCATCTCACTCTCTTTGAATCTTCTTTATCATGCTAAGAGGAGCAGGAAAAAGCAAAACATTTCAGAATTGCACCTTGCAATGCGGAGAAATTACTGTTTGTGCATTTACAATATTCATTGATTTTTGCCATTGAAAAACATCATGTTATTCACATACCAGAAATGATTGAAGCTACTGACTGAATGAAAGGAGCTGGCATCTCACTCTCTTTGAATCTTCTTTATCATGCTAAGAGGAGCAGGAAAAAGCAAAAAATTTCAGAATTGCACCTCGCAATGCGGAGAAATTACTGTTTGTGCATTTACAATATTCATTGATTTTTGCCATTGAAAAACGTCCAGAAATGATTGAAGCTACTGACTGAATGAAAGGAGCTGGCATCTCACTCTCTTTGAATCTTCTTTATCATGCTAAGAGGAGCAGGAAAAAGCAAAAAATTTCAGAATTGCACCTTGCAATGCGGAGAAATTGCTGTTTGTGCATTTACAAAATTCATTGATTTTTGCCATTGAAAAACATCATGTTATTCATATACCAGAAATGTTTGAAGCTACTGACTGAATGAAAGGAGCTGGCATCTCACTCTCTTTGAATCTTCTTTATCATGCTAAGAGGAGCAGGAAAAAGCAAAAAATTTCAGAATTGCACCTTGAAATGCGGAGAAATTACTGTTTGTGCATTTACAATATTCATTGATTTTTGCCATTGAAAAACGTCCAGAAATGATTGAAGCTACTGACTGAATGAAAGGAGCTGGCATCTCACTCTCTTTGAATCTTCTTTATCATGCTAAGAGGAGCAGGAAAAAGCAAAAAATTTCAGAATTGCACCTTGCAATGCGGAGAAATTACTGTTTGTGCATTTACAATATACATTGATTTTTGCCATTGAAAAACGTCCAGAAATGATTGAAGCTACTGACTGAATGAAAGGAGCTGGCATCTCACTCTCTTTGAATCTTCTTTATCATACTAAGAGGAGCAGGAAAAAGCAAAAAATTTCAGAATTGCACCTTGCAATGCGGAGAAATTACTGTTTGTGCATTTACAATATTCATTGATTTTTGCCGTTGAAAAAAGTCCAGAAATGATTGAAGCTACTGACTGAATGAAAGGAGCTGGCATCTCACTCTCTTTGAATCTTCTTTATCATGCTAAGAGGAGCAGGAAAAAGCAAAAAATTTCAGAATTGCACCTTGCAATGCGGAGAAATTACTGTTTGTGCATTTACAATATTCATTGATTTTTGCCATTGAAAAACATCATGTTATTCATATACCAGAAATGATTGAAGCTACTGACTGAATGAAAGGAGCTGGCATCTCACTCTCTTTGAATCTTCTTTATCATGCTAAGAGGAGCAGGAAAAAGCAAGAAATTTCAGAATTGCACCTTGCAATGCGGAGAAATTACTGTTTGTGCATTTACAATATTCATTGATTTTTGCCATTGAAAAACATCATGTTATTCATATACCAGAAATGTTTGAAGCTACTGACTGAATGAAAGGAGCTGGCATCTCACTCTCTTTGAATCTTCTTTATCATGCTAAGAGGAGCAGGAAAAAGCAAAAAATTTCAGAATTGCACCTTGCAATGTGGAGAAATTACTGTTTGTGCATTTACAATATTCATTGATTTTTACCATTGAAAAACGTCCAGAAATGATTGAAGCTACTGACTGAATGAAAGTAGCTGCCATCTCACTCTCTTTGAATCTTTTTTATCATGCTAAGAGGAGCAGGAAAAAGCAAAAAATTTCAGACTTGCACCTTGCAATGCGGAGAAATTACTGTTTGTGCATTTACAATATTCATTGATTTTTGCCATTGAAAAACATCATGTTATTCATATACCAGAAATGTTTGAAGCTACTGACTGAATGAAAGGAGCTGGCATCTCACTCTCTTTGAATCTTCTTTATCATGCTAAGAGGAGCAGGAAAAAGCAAAAAATTTCAGAATTGCACCTTGCAATGCGGAGAAATTACTTTTTGTGCATTTACAATATTCATTGATTTTTGCCATTGAAAAATGTCCAGAAATGATTGAAGCTACTGACTGAATGAAAGGAGCTGGCATCTCACTCTCTTTGAATCTTCTTTATCATGCTAAGAGGAGCAGGAAAAAGCAAAAAATTTCAGAATTGCACCTTGCAATGCGGAGAAATTACTGTTTGTGCATTTACAATATTCATTGATTTTTGCCATTGAAAAACGTCCAGAAATGATTGAAGCTACTGACTGAATGAAAGGAGCTGGCATCTCACTCTCTTTGAATCTTCTTTATCATGCTAAGAGGAGCAGGAAAAAGCAAAAAATTTCAGAATTGCACCTTGCAATGCGGAGAAATTACTGTTTGTGCATTTACAATATACATTGATTTTTGCCATTGAAAAACGTCCAGAAATGATTGAAGCTACTGACTGAATGAAAGGAGCTGGCATCTCACTCTCTTTGAATCTTCTTTATCATACTAAGAGGAGCAGGAAAAAGCAAAAAATTTCAGAATTGCACCTTGCAATGCGGAGAAATTACTGTTTGTGCATTTACAATATTCATTGATTTTTGCCGTTGAAAAAAGTCCAGAAATGATTGAAGCTACTGACTGAATGAAAGGAGCTGGCATCTCACTCTCTTTGAATCTTCTTTATCATGCTAAGAGGAGCAGGAAAAAGCAAAAAATTTCAGAATTGCACCTTGCAATGCGGAGAAATTACTGTTTGTGCATTTACAATATTCATTGATTTTTGCCATTGAAAAACATCATGTTATTCATATACCAGAAATGATTGAAGCTACTGACTGAATGAAAGGAGCTGGCATCTCACTCTCTTTGAATCTTCTTTATCATGCTAAGAGGAGCAGGAAAAAGCAAGAAATTTCAGAATTGCACCTTGCAATGCGGAGAAATTACTGTTTGTGCATTTACAATATTCATTGATTTTTGCCATTGAAAAACATCATGTTATTCATATACCAGAAATGTTTGAAGCTACTGACTGAATGAAAGGAGCTGGCATCTCACTCTCTTTGAATCTTCTTTATCATGCTAAGAGGAGCAGGAAAAAGCAAAAAATTTCAGAATTGCACCTTGCAATGTGGAGAAATTACTGTTTGTGCATTTACAATATTCATTGATTTTTACCATTGAAAAACGTCCAGAAATGATTGAAGCTACTGACTGAATGAAAGTAGCTGCCATCTCACTCTCTTTGAATCTTTTTTATCATGCTAAGAGGAGCAGGAAAAAGCAAAAAATTTCAGACTTGCACCTTGCAATGCGGAGAAATTACTGTTTGTGCATTTACAATATTCATTGATTTTTGCCATTGAAAAACATCATGTTATTCATATACCAGAAATGTTTGAAGCTACTGACTGAATGAAAGGAGCTGGCATCTCACTCTCTTTGAATCTTCTTTATCATGCTAAGAGGAGCAGGAAAAAGCAAAAAATTTCAGAATTGCACCTTGCAATGCGGAGAAATTACTTTTTGTGCATTTACAATATTCATTGATTTTTGCCATTGAAAAACGTCCAGAAATGATTGAAGCTACTGACTGAATGAAAGGAGCTGGCATCTCACTCTCTTTGAATCTTCTTTATCATGCTAAGAGGAGCAGGAAAAAGCAAAAAATTTCAGAATTGCACCTTGCAATGCGGAGAAATTACTGTTTGTGCATTTACAATATTCATTGATTTTTGCCATTGAAAAACGTCCAGAAATGATTGAAGCTACTGACTGAATGAAAGGAGCTGGCATCTCACTCTCTTTGAATCTTCTTTATCATGCTAAGAGGAGCAGGAAAAAGCAAAAAATTTCAGAATTGCACCTTGCAATGCGGAGAAATTACAGTTTGTGCATTTACAATATTCATTGATTTTTGCCATTGAGAAACGTCCAGAAATGATTGAAGCTACTGACTGAATGAAAGGAGCTGGCATCTCACTCTCTTTGAATCTTCTTTATCATGCTAAGAGGAACAGGAAAAAGCAAAAAATTTCAGAATTGCACCTTGCAATGCGGAGAAATTACTGTTTGTGCATTTACAATATTCATTGATTTTTGCCATTGAAAAACATCATGTTATTCATATACCAGAAATGTTTGAAGCTACTGACTGAATGAAAGGAGCTGGCATCTCACTCTCTTTGAATCTTCTTTATCATGCTAAGAGGAGCAGGAAAAAGCAAAAAATTTCAGAATTGCACCTTGCAATGCGGAGAAATTACTGTTTGTGCATTTACAATATTCATTGATTTTTGCCATTGAAAAACATCATGTTATTCATATACAAGAAATGTTTGAAGCTACTGACTGAATGAAAGGAGCTGGCATCTCAATCTCTTTGAATCTTCTTTATCATGCTAAGAGGAGCAGGAAAAAGCAAAAAATTTCAGAATTGCACCTTGCAATGTGGAGAAATTACTGTTTGTGCATTTACAATATTCATTGATTTTTACCATTGAAAAACGTCCAGAAATGATTGAAGCTACTGACTGAATGAAAGTAGCTGGCATCTCACTCTCTTTGAATCTTCTTTATCATGCTAAGAGGAGCAGGAAAAAGCAAAAAATTTCAGACTTGCACCTTGCAATGCGGAGAAATTACTATTTGTGCATTTACAATATTCATTGATTTTTGCCATTGAAAAACATCATGTTATTCATATACCAGAAATGTTTGAAGCTACTTACTGAATGAAAGGAGCTGGCATCTCACTCTCTTTGAATCTTCTTTATCATGCTAAGAGGAGCAGGAAAAAGCAAAAAATTTCAGAATTGCACCTTGCAATGCGGAGAAATTACTGTTTGTGCATTTACAATATTCATTGATTTTTGCCATTGAAAAACATCATGTTATTCATATACCAGAAATGTTTGAAGCTACTGACTGAATGAAAGGAGCTGACATCTCACTCTCTTTGAATCTTCTTTATCATGCTAAGAGGAGCAGGAAAAAGCAAAAAATTTCAGAATTGCACCTTGCAATGCGGAGAAATTACTGTTTGTGCATTTACAATATTCATTGATTTTTGCCATTGAAAAATGTCCAGAAATGATTGAAGCTACTGACTGAATGAAAGGAGCTGGCATCTCACTCTCTTTGAATCATGCTAAGAGGAGCAGGAAAAAGCAAAAAATTTCAGAATTGCACCTTGCAATGCGGAGAAATTACTGTTTGTGCATTTACAATATTCATTGATTTTTGCCATTGAAAAACATCATGTTATTCATATACCAGAAATGTTTGAAGCTACTGACTGAATGAAAGGAGCTGGCATCTCACTCTCTTTGAATCTTCTTTATCATGCTAAGAGGAGCAGGAAAAAGCAAAAAATTTTAGAATTGCACCTTGCAATGTGGAGAAATTACTGTTTGTGCATTTACAATATTCATTGATTTTTACCATTGAAAAACGTCCAGAAATGATTGAAGCTACTGACTGAATGAAAGTAGCTGGCATCTCACTCTCTTTGAATCTTCTTTATCATGCTAAGAGGAACAGGAAAAAGCAAAAAATTTCAGACTTGCACCTTGCAATGCGGAGAAATTACTGTTTGTGCATTTACAATATTCATTGATTTTTGCCATTGAAAAACATCATGTTATTCATATACCAGAAATGTTTGAAGCTACTGACTGAATGAAAGGAGCTGGCATCTCACTCTCTTTGAATCTTCTTTATCATGCTAAGAGGAGCAGGAAAAAGCAAAAAATTTCAGAATTGCACCTTGCAATGCGGAGAAATTACTGTTTGTGCATTTACAATATTCATTGATTTTTGCCATTGAAAAACGTCCAGAAATGATTGAAGCTACTGACTGAATGAAAGGAGCTGGCATCTCACTCTCTTTGAATCTTCTTTATCATGCTAAGAGGAGCAGGAAAAAGCAAAAAATTTCAGAATTGCACCTTGCAATGTGGAGAAATTACTGTTTGTGCATTTACAATATTCATTGATTTTTGCCATTGAAAAACGTCCAGAAATGATTGAAGCTACTGACTGAATGAAAGGAGCTGGCATCTCACTCTCTTTGAATCTTCTTTATCATGCTAAGAGGAGCAGGAAAAAGCAAAAAATTTCAGAATTGCACCTTGCAATGCGGAGAAATTACTGTTTGTGCATTTACAATATTCATTGATTTTTGCCATTGAAAAACATGTTATTCATATACCAGAAATGTTTGAAGCTACTGACTGAATGAAAGGAGCTGGCACCTCACTCTCTTTGAATCTTCTTTATCATGCTAAGAGGAGCGGGAAAAAGCAAAAAATTTCAGAATTGCACCTTGCAATGCGGAAAAATTACTGTTTGTGCATTTACAATATTCATTGATTTTTGCCATTGAAAAACGTCCAGAAATGATTGAAGGTACTGACTGAATGAAAGGAGCTGGCATCTCACTCTCTTTGAATCTTCTTTATCATGCTAAGAGGAGCAGGAAAAAGCAAAAAATTTCAGAATTGCACCTTGCAATGCGGAGAAATTACTGTTTGTGCATTTACAATATTCATTGATTTTTGCCATTGAAAAACGTCCAGAAATGATTGAAGCTACTGACTGAATGAAAGGAGCTGGCATCTCACTCTCTTTGAATCTTCTTTATCATGCTAAGAGGAGCAGGAAAAAGCAAAAAATTTCAGAATTGCACCTTGCAATGCGGAGAAATTACAGTTTGTGCATTTACAATATTCATTGATTTTTGCCATTGAAAAACATCCAGAAATGATTGAAGCTACTGACTGAATGAAAGGAGCTGGCATCTCACTCTCTTTGAATCTTCTTTATCATGCTAAGAGGAGCAGGAAAAAGCAAAAAATTTCAGAATTGCACCTTGCAATGCGGAGAAATTACTGTTTGTGCATTTACAATATTCATTGATTTTTGCCATTGAAAAACATCATGTTATTCATATACCAGAAATGTTTGAAGCTACTGACTGAATGAAAGGAGCTGGCATCTCACTCTCTTTGAATCTTCTTTATCATGCTAAGAGGAGCAGGAAAAAGCAAAAAATTTCAGAATTGCACCTTGCAATGTGGAGAAACTTCTGTTTGTGCATTTACAATATTCATTGATTTTTACCATTGAAAAACGTCCAGAAATGATTGAAGCTACTGACTGAATGAAAGGAGCTGGCATCTCACTCTCTTTGAATCTTCTTTATCATGCTAAGAGGAGCAGGAAAAAGCAAAAAATTTCAGACTTGCACCCTGCAATGCGGAGAAATTACTGTTTGTGCATTTACAATATTCATTGATTTTTGCCATTGAAAAACATCATGTTATTCATATACCAGAAATGTTTGAAGCTACTGACTGAATGAAAGGAGCTGGCATCTCACTCTCTTTGAATCTTCTTTATCATGCTAAGAGGAGCAGGAAAAAGCAAAAAATTTCAGACTTGCACCTTGCAATGCGGAGAAATTACTGTTTGTGCATTTACAATATTCATTGATTTTTGCCATTGAAAAACATCATGTTATTCATATACCAAAAATGTTTGAAGCTACTGACTGAATGAAAGGAACTGGCATCTCACTCTCTTTGAATCTTCTTTATCATGCTAAGAGGAGCAGGAAAAAGCAAAAAATTTCAGAATTGCACCTTGCAATGCGGAGAAATTACTGTTTGTGCATTTACAATATTCATTGATTTTTGCCATTGAAAATCGTCCAGAAATGATTGAAGGTACTGACTGAATGAAAGGAGCTGGCATCTCACTCTCTTTGAATCTTCTTTATCATTCTAAGAGGAGCAGGAAAAAGCAAAAAATTTCAGAATTGCACCTTGCAATGCGGAGAAATTACTGTTTGTGCATTTACAATATTCATTGATTTTTGCCATTGAAAAACGTCCAGAAATGATTGAAGCTACTGACTCAATGAATGGAGCTGGCATCTCACTCTCTTTGAATCTTCTTTATCATGCTAAGAGGAGCAGGAAAAAGCAAAAAATTTCAGAATTGCACCTTGCAATGCGGAGAAATTATAGTTTGTGCATTTACAATATTCATTGATTTTTGCCATTGAAAAACGTCCAGAAATGATTGAAGCTACTGACTGAATGAAAGGAGCTGGCATCTCACTCTCTTTGAATCTTCTTTATCATGCTAAGAGGAGCAGGAAAAAGCAAAAAATTTCAGAATTGCACCTTGCAATGCGGAGAAATTACTGTTTGTGCATTTACAATATTCGTTGATTTTTGCCATTGAAAAACGTCCAGAAATGATTGAAGCTACTGACTGAATGAAAGGAGCTGGCATCTCACTCTCTTTGAATCTTCTTTATCATGCTAAGAGGAGCAGGAAAAAGCAAAAAATTTCAGAATTGCACCTTGCAATGCAGAGAAATTACAGTTTGTGCATTTACAATATTCATTGATTTTTGCCATTGAAAAACGTCCAGAAATGATTGAAGCTACTGACTGAATGAAAGGAGCTGGCATCTCACTCTCTTTGAATCTTCTTTATCATGCTAAGAGGAGCAGGAAAAAGCAAAAAATTTCAGAATTGCACCTTGCAATGCGGAGAAATTACTGTTTGTGCATTTACAATATTCATTGATTTTTGCCATTGAAAAACATGTTATTCATATACCAGAAATGTTTGAAGCTCCTGACTGAATGAAAGGAGCTGGCACCTCACTCTCTTTGAATCTTCTTTATCATGCTAAGAGGAGCAGGAAAAAGCAAAAAATTTCAGAATTGCACCTTGCAATGCGGAGAAATTACTGTTTGTGCATTTACAATAATCATTGATTTTTGCCATTGAAAAACGTCCAGAAATGATTGAAGCTACTGACTGAATGAAAGGAGCTGGCATCTCACTCTCTTTGAATCTTCTTTATCATGCTAAGAGGAGCAGGAAAAAGCAAAAAATTTCAGAATTGCACCTTGCAATGCGGAGAAATTACTGTTTGTGCATTTACAATATTCATTGATTTTTGCCATTGAAAAATGTCCAGAAATGATTGAAGCTACTGACTGAATGAAAGGAGCTGGCATCTCACTCTCTTTGAATCTTCTTTATCATGCTAAGAGGAGCAGGAAAAAGCAAAAAATTTCAGAATTGCGCCTTGCAATGCGGAGAAATTACTGTTTGTGCATTTACAAAATTCATTGATTTTTGCCATTGAAAAACATCATGTTATTCATATACCAGAAATGATTGAAGCTACTGACTGAAGGAAAGGAGCTGGCATCTCACTCTCTTTGAATCTTCTTTATCATGCTAAGAGGAGCAGGAAAAAGCAAAAAATTTCAGAATTGCACCTTGCAATGCGGAGAAATTACTGTTTGTGCATTTACAATATTCATTGATTTTTGCCATTGAAAAACGTCCAGAAATGATTGAAGCTACTGACTGAATGAAAGGAGCTGGCATCTCACTCTCTTTGAATCTTCTTTATCATGCTAAGAGGAGCAGGAAAAAGCAAAAAATTTCAGAATTGCACCTTGCAATGCGGAGAAATTACTGTTTGTGCATTTACAATATTCATTGATTTTTGCGATTGAAAAACATCATGTTATTCATATACCAGAAATGATTGAAGCTACTGACTGAATGAAAGGAGCTGGCATCTCATTCTCTTTGAATCTTCTTTATCATGCTAAGAGGAGCAGGAAAAAGTAAAAAATTTCAGAATTGCACCTTGCAATGCGGAGAAATTACTGTTTGTGCATTTACAATATTCAATGATTTTTGCCATTGAAAAACGTCCAGAAATGATTGAAGCTACTGACTGAATGAAAGGAGCTGGCATCTCACTCTCTTTGAATCTTGTTTATCATGCTAAGAGGAGCAGGAAAAAGCAAAAAATTTCAGAATTGCACCTTGCAATGCGGAGAAATTACTGTTTGTGCATTTACAATATTCATTGATTTTTGCCATTGAAAAACGTCCAGAAATGATTGAAGCTACTGACTGAATGAAAGGAGCTGGCATCTCACTCTCTTTGAATCTTCTTTATCATGCTAAGAGGAGCAGGAAAAAGCCAAAAATTTCAGAATTGCACCTTGCAATGCGGAGAAATTACTGTTTGTGCATTTACAATATTCATTGATTTTTGCTATTGAAAAACATCATGTTATTCATATACCAGAAATGATTGAAGCTACTGACTGAATGAAAGGAGCTGGCATCTCACTCTCTTTGAATCTTCTTTATCATGCTAAGAGGAGCAGGAAAAAGCAAAAAATTTCAGAATTGCACCTTGCAATGCGGAGAAATTGCAGTTTGTGCATTTACAATATTCATTGATTTTTGCCATTGAAAAACGTCCAGAAATGATTGAAGCTACTGACTGAATGAAAGGAGCTGGCATCTCACTCTCTTTGAATCTTCTTTATCATGCTAAGAGGAGCAGGAAAAAGCAAAAAATTTCAGAATTGCACCTTGCAATGCGGAGAAATTACTGTTTGTGCATTTACAATATTCATTGATTTTTGCCATTGAAAAACATCATGTTATTCATATACCAGAAATGATTGAAGCTACTGACTGAATGAAAGGAGCTGGCATCTCACTCTCTTTGAATCTTCTTTATCATGCTAAGAGGAGCAGGAAAAAGTAAAAAATTTCAGAATTGCACCTTGCAATGCGGAGAAATTACTGTTTGTGCATTTACAATATTCAATGATTTTTGCCATTGAAAAACGTCCAGAAATGATTGTAGCTACTGACTGAATGAAAGGAGCTGGCATCTCACTCTCTTTGAATCTTCTTTATCATGCTAAGAGGAGCAGGAAAAAGCAAAAAATTTCAGAATTGCACCTTGCAATGCGGAGAAATTACTGTTTGTGCATTTACAATATTCATTGATTTTTGCCATTGAAAAACGTCCAGAAATGATTGAAGCTACTGACTGAATGAAAGGAGCTGGCATCTCACTCTCTTTGAATCTTCTTTATCATGCTAAGAGGAGCAGGAAAAAGCAAAAAATTTCAGAATTGCACCTTGCAATGCGGAGAAATTACTGTTTGTGCATTTACAATATTCATTGATTTTTGCCATTGAAAAATGTCCAGAAATGATTGAAGCTACTGACTGAATGAAAGGAGCTGGCATCTCACTCTCTTTGAATCTTCTTTATCATGCTAAGAGGAGCAGGAAAAAGCAAAAAATTTCAGAATTGCGCCTTGCAATGCGGAGAAATTACTGTTTGTGCATTTACAAAATTCATTGATTTTTGCCATTGAAAAACATCATGTTATTCATATACCAGAAATGATTGAAGCTACTGACTGAAGGAAAGGATCTGGCATCTCACTCTCTTTGAATCTTCTTTATCATGCTAAGAGGAGCAGGAAAAAGCAAAAAATTTCAGAATTGCACCTTGCAATGCGGAGAAATTACTGTTTGTGCATTTACAATATTCATTGATTTTTGCCATTGAAAAACATGTTATTCATATACCAGAAATGTTTGAAGCTACTGACTGAATGAAAGGAGCTGGCACCTCACTCTCTTTGAATCTTCTTTATCATGCTAAGAGGAGCGGGAAAAAGCAAAAAATTTCAGAATTGCACCTTGCAATGCGGAAAAATTACTGTTTGTGCATTTACAATATTCATTGATTTTTGCCATTGAAAAACGTCCAGAAATGATTGAAGGTACTGACTGAATGAAAGGAGCTGGCATCTCACTCTCTTTGAATCTTCTTTATCATGCTAAGAGGAGCAGGAAAAAGCAAAAAATTTCAGAATTGCACCTTGCAATGCGGAGAAATTACTGTTTGTGCATTTACAATATTCATTGATTTTTGCCATTGAAAAACGTCCAGAAATGATTGAAGCTACTGACTGAATGAAAGGAGCTGGCATCTCACTCTCTTTGAATCTTCTTTATCATGCTAAGAGGAGCAGGAAAAAGCAAAAAATTTCAGAATTGCACCTTGCAATGCGTAGAAATTACAGTTTGTGCATTTACAATATTCATTGATTTTTGCCATTGAAAATCATCCAGAAATGATTGAAGCTACTGACTGAATGAAAGGAGCTGGCATCTCACTCTCTTTGAATCTTCTTTATCATGCTAAGAGGAGCAGGAAAAAGCAAAAAATTTCAGAATTGCACCTTGCAATGCGGAGAAATTACTGTTTGTGCATTTACAATATTCATTGATTTTTGCCATTGAAAAACATCATGTTATTCATATACCAGAAATGTTTGAAGCTACTGACTGAATGAAAGGAGCTGGCATCTCACTCTCTTTGAATCTTCTTTATCATGCTAAGAGGAGCAGGAAAAAGCAAAAAATTTCAGAATTGCACCTTGCAATGTGGAGAAATTACTGTTTGTGCATTTACAATATTCATTGATTTTTACCATTGAAAAACGTCCAGAAATGATTGAAGCTACTGACTGAATGAAAGTAGCTGGCATCTCACTCTCTTTGAATCTTCTTTATCATGCTAAGAGGAGCAGGAAAAAGCAAAAAATTTCAGAATTGCACCTTGCAATGCGGAGAAATTACTGTTTGTGCATTTACAATATTCATTGATTTTTGCCATTGAAAAACGTCCAGAAATGATTGAAGCTACTGACTGAATGAAAGGAGCTGGCATCTCACTCTCTTTGAATCTTCTTTATCATGCTAAGAGGAGCAGGAAAAAGCAAAAAATTTCAGAATTGCACCTTGCAATGCGGAGAAATTACTGTTTGTGCATTTACAATATTCATTGATTTTTGCCATTGAAAAATGTCCAGAAATGATTGAAGCTACTGACTGAATGAAAGGAGCTGGCATCTCACTCTCTTTGAATCTTCTTTATCATGCTAAGAGGAGCAGGAAAAAGCAAAAAATTTCAGAATTGCGCCTTGCAATGCGGAGAAATTACTGTTTGTGCATTTACAAAATTCATTGATTTTTGCCATTGAAAAACATCATGTTATTCATATACCAGAAATGATTGAAGCTACTGACTGAAGGAAAGGATCTGGCATCTCACTCTCTTTGAATCTTCTTTGTCATGCTAAGAGGAGCAGGAAAAAGCAAAAAATTTCAGAATTGCACCTTGCAATGCGGAGAAATTACTGTTTGTGCATTTACAATATTCATTGATTTTTGCCATTGAAAAACGTCCAGAAATGATTGAAGCTACTGACTGAATGAAAGGAGCTGGCATCTCACTCTCTTTGAATCTTCTTTATCATGCTAAGAGGAGCAGGAAAAAGCAAAACATTTCAGAATTGCACCTTGCAATGCGGAGAAATTACTGTTTGTGCATTTACAATATTCATTGATTTTTGCGATTGAAAAACATCATGTTATTCATATACCAGAAATGATTGAAGCTACTGACTGAATGAAAGGAGCTGGCATCTCACTCTCTTTGAATCTTCTTTATCATGCTAAGAGGAGCAGGAAAAAGTAAAAAATTTCAGAATTGCACCTTGCAATGCGGAGAAATTACTGTTTGTGCATTTACAATATTCAATGATTTTTGCCATTGAAAAACGTCCAGAAATGATTGTAGCTACTGACTGAATGAAAGGAGCTGGCATCTCACTCTCTTTGAATCTTCTTTATCATGCTAAGAGGAGCAGGAAAAAGCAAAAAATTTCAGAATTGCACCTTGCAATGCGGAGAAATTACTGTTTGTGCATTTACAATATTCATTGATTTTTGCCATTGAAAAACGTCCAGAAATGATTGAAGCTACTGACTGAATGAAAGGAGCTGGCATCTCACTCTCTTTGAATCTTCTTTATCATGCTAAGAGGAGCAGGAAAAAGCAAAAAATTTCAGAATTGCACCTTGCAATGCGGAGAAATTACTGTTTGTGCATTTACAATATTCATTGATTTTTGCCATTGAAAAATGTCCAGAAATGATTGAAGCTACTGACTGAATGAAAGGAGCTGGCATCTCACTCTCTTTGAATCTTCTTTATCATGCTAAGAGGAGCAGGAAAAAGCAAAAAATTTCAGAATTGCGCCTTGCAATGCGGAGAAATTACTGTTTGTGCATTTACAAAATTCATTGATTTTTGCCATTGAAAAACATCATGTTATTCATATACTAGAAATGATTGAAGCTACTGACTGAAGGAAAGGATCTGGCATCTCACTCTCTTTGAATCTTCTTTGTCATGCTAAGAGGAGCAGGAAAAAGCAAAAAATTTCAGAATTGCACCTTGCAATGCGGAGAAATTACTGTTTGTGCATTTACAATATTCATTGATTTTTGCCATTGAAAAACGTCCAGAAATGATTGAAGCTACTGACTGAATGAAAGGAGCTGGCATCTCACTCTCTTTGAATCTTCTTTATCATGCTAAGAGGAGCAGGAAAAAGCAAAACATTTCAGAATTGCACCTTGCAATGCGGAGAAATTACTGTTTGTGCATTTACAATATTCATTGATTTTTGCGATTGAAAAACATCATGTTATTCATATACCAGAAATGATTGAAGCTACTGACTGAATGAAAGGAGCTGGCATCTCACTCTCTTTGAATCTTCTTTATCATGCTAAGAGGAGCAGGAAAAAGTAAAAAATTTCAGAATTGCACCTTGCAATGCGGAGAAATTACTGTTTGTGCATTTACAATATTCAATGATTTTTGCCATTGAAAAACGTCCAGAAATGATTGAAGCTACTGACTGAATGAAAGGAGCTGGCATCTCACTCTCTTTGAATCTTCTTTATCATGCTAAGAGGAGCAGGAAAAAGTAAAAAATTTCAGAATTGCACCTTGCAATGCGGAGAAATTAGTGTTTGTGCATTTACAATATTCAATGATTTTTGCCATTGAAAAACGTCCAGAAATGATTGAAGCTACTGACTGAATGAAAGGAGCTGGCATCTCACTTTCTTTGAATCTTCTTTATCATGCTAAGAGGAGCAGGAAAAAGCAAAAAATTTCAGAATTGCACCTTGCAATGCGGAGAAATTACTGTTTGTGCATTTACAATATTCATTGATTTTTGCCATTGAAAAACGTCCAGAAATGATTGAAGCTACTGACTGAATGAAAGGAGCTGGCATCTCACTCTCTTTGAATCTTCTTTATCATGCTAAGAGGAGCAGGAAAAAGCAAAAAATTTCAGAATTGCACCTTGCAATGCGGAGAAATTACTGTTTGTGCATTTACAATATTCATTGATTTTTGCCATTGAAAAACATGTTATTCATATACCAGAAATGTTTGAAGCTACTGACTGAATGAAAGGAGCTGGCACCTCACTCTCTTTGAATCTTATTTATCATGCTAAGAGGAGCGGGAAAAAGCAAAAAATTTCAGAATTGCACCTTGCAATGCGGAAAAATTACTGTTTGTGCATTTACAATATTCATTGATTTTTGCCATTGAAAAACGTCCAGAAATGATTGAAGGTACTGACTGAATGAAAGGAGCTGGCATCTCACTCTCTTTGAATCTTCTTTATCATGCTAAGAGGAGCAGGAAAAAGCAAAAAATTTCAGAATTGCACCTTGCAATGCGGAGAAATTACTGTTTGTGCATTTACAATATTCATTGATTTTTGCCATTGAAAAACGTCCAGAAATGATTGAAGCTACTGACTGAATGAAAGGAGCTGGCATCTCACTCTCTTTGAATCTTCTTTATCATGCTAAGAGGAGCAGGAAAAAGCAAAAAATTTCAGAATTGCACCTTGCAATGCGGAGAAATTACAGTTTGTGCATTTACAATATTCATTGATTTTTGCCATTGAAAATCATCCAGAAATGATTGAAGCTACTGACTGAATGAAAGGAGCTGGCATCTCACTCTCTTTGAATCTTCTTTATCATGCTAAGAGGAGCAGGAAAAAGCAAAAAATTTCAGAATTGCACCTTGCAATGCGGAGAAATTACTGTTTGTGCATTTACAATATTCATTGATTTTTGCCATTGAAAAACATCATGTTATTCATATACCAGAAATGTTTGAAGCTACTGACTGAATGAAAGGAGCTGGCATCTCACTCTCTTTGAATCTTCTTTATCATGCTAAGAGGAGCAGGAAAAAGCAAAAAATTTCAGAATTGCACCTTGCAATGTGGAGAAATTACTGTTTGTGCATTTACAATATTCATTGATTTTTACCATTGAAAAACGTCCAGAAATGATTGAAGCTACTGACTGAATGAAAGTAGCTGGCATCTCACTCTCTTTGAATCTTCTTTATCATGCTAAGAGGAGCAGGAAAAAGCAAAAAATTTCAGACTTGCACCCTGCAATGCGGAGAAATTACTGTTTGTGCATTTACAATATTCATTGATTTTTGCCATTGAAAAACATCATGTTATTCATATACCAGAAATGTTTGAAGCTACTGACTGAATGAAAGGAGCTGGCATCTCACTCTCTTTGAGTCTTCTTTATCATGCTAAGATGAGCAGGAAAAAGCAAAAAATTTCAGACTTGCATCTTGCAATGCGGAGAAATTACTGTTTGTGCATTTACAATATTCATTGATTTTTGCCATTGAAAAACATCATGTTATTCATATACCAAAAATGTTTGAAGCTACTGACTGAATGAAAGGAA
Organism: Phyllobates terribilis; assembly: GCF_046119375.1. NCBI lineage: Eukaryota > Metazoa > Chordata > Amphibia > Anura > Dendrobatidae > Phyllobates > Phyllobates terribilis. The sequence goes on along the minus strand of NW_027363986.1, from coordinate 80,106 downwards.
CTGACATCTCACTCTCTTTGAATCTTCTTTATCATGCTAAGAGGAGCAGGAAAAAGCAAAAAATTTCAGAATTGCACCTTGCAATGCGGAGAAATTACTGTTTGTGCATTTACAATATTCATTGATTTTTGCCATTGAAAAACGTCCAGAAATGATTGAAGGTACTGACTGAATGAAAGGAGCTGGCATCTCACTCTCTTTGAATCTTCTTTATCATTCTAAGAGGAGCAGGAAAAAGCAAAAAATTTCAGAATTGCACCTTGCAATGCGGAGAAATTACTGTTTGTGCATTTACAATATTCATTGATTTTTGCCATTGAAAAACGTCCAGAAATGATTGAAGCTACTGACTCAATGAATGGAGCTGGCATCTCACTCTCTTTGAATCTTCTTTATCATGCTAAGAGGAGCAGGAAAAAGCAAAAAATTTCAGAATTGCACCTTGCAATGCGGAGAAATTACAGTTTGTGCATTTACAATATTCATTGATTTTTGCCATTGAAAAACGTCCAGAAATGATTGAAGCTACTGACTGAATGAAAGGAGCTGGCATCTCACTCTCTTTGAATCTTCTTTATCATGCTAAGAGGAGCAGGAAAAAGCAAAAAATTTCAGAATTGCACCTTGCAATGCGGAGAAATTACTGTTTGTGCATTTACAATATTCGTTGATTTTTGCCATTGAAAAACGTCCAGAAATGATTGAAGCTACTGACTGAATGAAAGGAGCTGGCATCTCACTCTCTTTGAATCTTCTTTATCATGCTAAGAGGAGCAGGAAAAAGCAAAAAATTTCAGAATTGCACCTTGCAATGCGGAGAAATTACAGTTTGTGCATTTACAATATTCATTGATTTTTGCCATTGAAAAACGTCCAGAAATGATTGAAGCTACTGACTGAATGAAAGGAGCTGGCATCTCACTCTCTTTGAATCTTCTTTATCATGCTAAGAGGAGCAGGAAAAAGCAAAAAATTTCAGAATTGCACCTTGCAATGCGGAGAAATTACTGTTTGTGCATTTACAATATTCATTGATTTTTGCCATTGAAAAATGTCCAGAAATGATTGAAGCTACTGACTGAATGAAAGGAGCTGGCATCTCACTCTCTTTGAATCTTCTTTATCATGCTAAGAGGAGCAGGAAAAAGCAAAAAATTTCAGAATTGCGCCTTGCAATGCGGAGAAATTACTGTTTGTGCATTTACAAAATTCATTGATTTTTGCCATTGAAAAACATCATGTTATTCATATACCAGAAATGATTGAAGCTACTGACTGAAGGAAAGGAGCTGGCATCTCACTCTCTTTGAATCTTCTTTATCATGCTAAGAGGAGCAGGAAAAAGCAAAAAATTTCAGAATTGCACCTTGCAATGCGGAGAAATTACTGTTTGTGCATTTACAATATTCATTGATTTTTGCCATTGAAAAACGTCCAGAAATGATTGAAGCTACTGACTGAATGAAAGGAGCTGGCATCTCACTCTCTTTGAATCTTCTTTATCATGCTAAGAGGAGCAGGAAAAAGCAAAAAATTTCAGAATTGCACCTTGCAATGCGGAGAAATTACTGTTTGTGCATTTACAATATTCATTGATTTTTGCGATTGAAAAACATCATGTTATTCATATACCAGAAATGATTGAAGCTACTGACTGAATGAAAGGAGCTGGCATCTCATTCTCTTTGAATCTTCTTTATCATGCTAAGAGGAGCAGGAAAAAGTAAAAAATTTCAGAATTGCACCTTGCAATGCGGAGAAATTGCTGTTTGTGCATTTACAATATTCATTGATTTTTGCCATTGAAAAACGTCCAGAAATGATTTTAGCTACTGACTGAATGAAAGGAGCTGGCATCTCACTCTCTTTGAATCTTCTTTATCATGCTAAGAGGAGCAGGAAAAAGCAAAAAATTTCAGAATTGCACCTTGCAATGCGGAGAAATTACTGTTTGTGCATTTACAATATTCATTGATTTTTGCCATTGAAAAACGTCCAGAAATGATTGAAGCTACTGACTGAATGAAAGGAGCTGGCATCTCACTCTCTTTGAATCTTCTTTATCATGCTAAGAGGAGCAGGAAAAAGCAAAAAATTTCAGAATTGCACCTTGCAATGCGGAGAAATTACTGTTTGTGCATTTACAATATTCATTGATTTTTGCCATTGAAAAATGTCCAGAAATGATTGAAGCTACTGACTGAATGAAAGGAGCTGGCATCTCACTCTCTTTGAATCTTCTTTATCATGCTAAGAGGAGCAGGAAAAAGCAAAAAATTTCAGAATTGCGCCTTGCAATGCGGAGAAATTACTGTTTGTGCATTTACAAAATTCATTGATTTTTGCCTTTGAAAAACATCATGTTATTCATATACCAGAAATGATTGAAGCTACTGACTGAAGGAAAGGATCTGGCATCTCACTCTCTTTGAATCTTCTTTGTCATGCTAAGAGGAGCAGGAAAAAGCAAAAAATTTCAGAATTGCACCTTGCAATGCGGAGAAATTACTGTTTGTGCATTTACAATATTCATTGATTTTTGCCATTGAAAAACGTCCAGAAATGATTGAAGCTACTGACTGAATGAAAGGAGCTGGCATCTCACTCTCTTTGAATCTTCTTTATCATGCTAAGAGGAGCAGGAAAAAGCAAAACATTTCAGAATTGCACCTTGCAATGCGGAGAAATTACTGTTTGTGCATTTACAATATTCATTGATTTTTGCGATTGAAAAACATCATGTTATTCATATACCAGAAATGATTGAAGCTACTGACTGAATGAAAGGAGCTGGCATCTCACTCTCTTTGAATCTTCTTTATCATGCTAAGAGGAGCAGGAAAAAGTAAAAAATTTCAGAATTGCACCTTGCAATGCGGAGAAATTACTGTTTGTGCATTTACAATATTCAATGATTTTTGCCATTGAAAAACGTCCAGAAATGATTGAAGCTACTGACTGAATGAAAGGAGCTGGCATCTCACTCTCTTTGAATCTTCTTTATCATGCTAAGAGGAGCAGGAAAAAGCAAAAAATTTCAGAATTGCACCTTGCAATGCGGAGAAATTACTGTTTGTGCATTTACAATATTCATTGATTTTTGCCATTGAAAAACGTCCAGAAATGATTGAAGCTACTGACTGAATGAAAGGAGCTGGCATCTCACTCTCTTTGAATCTTCTTTATCATGCTAAGAGGAGCAGGAAAAAGCAAAAAATTTCAGAATTGCACCTTGCAATGTGGAGAAATTACTGTTTGTGCATTTACAATATTCATTGATTTTTGCCATTGAAAAATGTCCAGAAATGATTGAAGCTACTGACTGAATGAAAGGAGCTGGCATCTCACTCTCTTTGAATCTTCTTTATCATGCTAAGAGGAGCAGGAAAAAGCAAAAAATTTCAGAATTGCGCCTTGCAATGCGGAGAAATTACTGTTTGTGCATTTACAAAATTCATTGATTTTTGCCATTGAAAAACATCATGTTATTCATATACCAGAAATGATTGAAGCTACTGACTGAAGGAAAGGATCTGGCATCTCACTCTCTTTGAATCTTCTTTGTCATGCTAAGAGGAGCAGGAAAAAGCAAAAAATTTCAGAATTGCACCTTGCAATGCGGAGAAATTACTGTTTGTGCATTTACAATATTCATTGATTTTTGCCATTGAAAAACGTCCAGAAATGATTGAAGCTACTGACTGAATGAAAGGAGCTGGCATCTCACTCTCTTTGAATCTTCTTTATCATGCTAAGAGGAGCAGGAAAAAGCAAAACATTTCAGAATTGCACCTTGCAATGCGGAGAAATTACTGTTTGTGCATTTACAATATTCATTGATTTTTGCGATTGAAAAACATCATGTTATTCATATACCAGAAATGATTGAAGCTACTGACTGAATGAAAGGAGCTGGCATCTCACTCTCTTTGAATCTTCTTTATCATGCTAAGAGGAGCAGGAAAAAGTAAAAAATTTCAGAATTGCACCTTGCAATGCGGAGAAATTACTGTTTGTGCATTTACAATATTCAATGATTTTTGCCATTGAAAAACGTCCAGAAATGATTGAAGCTACTGACTGAATGAAAGGAGCTGGCATCTCACTCTCTTTGAATCTTCTTTATCATGCTAAGAGGAGCAGGAAAAAGCAAAAAATTTCAGAATTGCACCTTGCAATGCGGAGAAATTACTGTTTGTGCATTTACAATATTCATTGATTTTTGCCATTGAAAAACATCATGTTATTCATATACCAGAAATGATTGAAGCTACTGACTGAATGAAAGGAGCTGGCATCTCACTCTCTTTGAATCTTCTTTATCATGCTAAGAGGAGCAGGAAAAAGCAAAAAATTTCAGAATTGCACCTTGCAATGCGGAGAAATTGCAGTTTGTGCATTTACAATATTCATTGATTTTTCCCATTGAAAAACGTCCAGAAATGATTGAAGCTACTGACTGAATGAAAGGAGCTGGCATCTCACTCTCTTTGAATCTTCTTTATCATGCTAAGAGGAGCAGGAAAAAGCAAAAAATTTCAGAATTGCACCTTGCAATGCGGAGAAATTACTGTTTGTGCATTTACAATATTCATTGATTTTTGCCATTGAAAAACGTCCAGAAATGATTGAAGCTACTGACTGAATGAAAGGAGCTGGCATCTCACTCTCTTTGAATCTTCTTTATCATGCTAAGAGGAGCAGGAAAAAGCAAAAAATTTCAGAATTGCACCTTGCAATGCGGAGAAATTACTGTTTGTGCATTTACAATATTCATTGATTTTTGCCATTGAAAAATGTCCAGAAATGATTGAAGCTACTGACTGAATGAAAGGAGCTGGCATCTCACTCTCTTTGAATCTTCTTTATAATGCTAAGAGGAGCAGGAAAAAGCAAAAAATTTCAGAATTGCGCCTTGCAATGCGGAGAAATTACTGTTTGTGCATTTACAAAATTCATTGATTTTTGCCATTGAAAAACATCATGTTATTCATATACCAGAAATGATTGAAGCTACTGACTGAAGGAAAGGATCTGGCATCTCACTCTCTTTGAATCTTCTTTGTCATGCTAAGAGGAGCAGGAAAAAGCAAAAAATTTCAGAATTGCACCTTGCAATGCGGAGAAATTACTGTTTGTGCATTTACAATATTCATTGATTTTTGCCATTGAAAAACGTCCAGAAATGATTGAAGCTACTGACTGAATGAAAGGAGCTGGCATCTCACTCTCTTTGAATCTTCTTTATCATGCTAAGAGGAGCAGGAAAAAGCAAAACATTTCAGAATTGCACCTTGCAATGCGGAGAAATTACTGTTTGTGCATTTACAATATTCATTGATTTTTGCGATTGAAAAACATCATGTTATTCATATACCAGAAATGATTGAAGCTACTGACTGAATGAAAGGAGCTGGCATCTCACTCTCTTTGAATCTTCTTTATCATGCTAAGATTAGCAGGAAAAAGCAAAAAATTTCAGAATTGCACCTTGCAATGCGGAGAAATTACTGTTTGTGCATTTACAATATTCATTGATTTTTGCCATTGAAAAACGTCCAGAAATGATTGAAGCTACTGACTGAATGAAAGGAGCTGGCATCTCACTCTCTTTGAATCTTCTTTATCATGCTAAGAGGAGCAGGAAAAAGCAAAAAATTTCAGAATTGCACCTTGCAATGCGGAGAAATTACTGTTTGTGCATTTACAATATTCATTGATTTTTGCCATTGAAAAATGTCCAGAAATGATTGAAGCTACTGACTGAATGAAAGGAGCTGGCATCTCACTCTCTTTGAATCTTCTTTATCATGCTAAGATTAGCAGGAAAAAGCAAAAAATTTCAGAATTGCACCTTGCAATGCGGAGAAATTACTGTTTGTGCATTTACAATATTCATTGATTTTTGCCATTGAAAAACGTCCAGAAATGATTGAAGCTACTGACTGAATGAAAGGAGCTGGCATCTCACTCTCTTTGAATCTTCTTTATCATGCTAAGAGGAGCAGGAAAAAGCAAAAAATTTCAGAATTGCACCTTGCAATGCGGAGAAATTACTGTTTGTGCATTTACAATATTCATTGATTTTTGCCATTGAAAAACGTCCAGAAATGATTGAAGCTACTGACTGAATGAAAGGAGCTGGCATCTCACTCTCTTTGAATCTTCTTTATCATGCTAAGAGGAGCAGGAAAAAGCAAAAAATTTCAGAATTGCCCCTTGCAATGCGGAGAAATTACTGTTTGTGCATTTACAATATTCATTGATTTTTGCCATTGAAAAATGTCCAGAAATGATTGAAGCTACTGACTGAATGAAAGGAGCTGGCATCTCACTCTCTTTGAATCTTCTTTATCATGCTAAGAGGAGCAGGAAAAAGCAAAAAATTTCAGAATTGCGCCTTGCAATGCGGAGAAATTACTGTTTGTGCATTTACAAAATTCATTGATTTTTGCCATTGAAAAACATCATGTTATTCATATACCAGAAATGATTGAAGCTACTGACTGAAGGAAAGGATCTGGCATCTCACTCTCATTGAATCTTCTTTGTCATGCTAAGAGGAGCAGGAAAAAGCAAAAAATTTCAGAATTGCACCTTGCAATGCGGAGAAATTACTGTTTGTGCATTTACAATATTCATTGATTTTTGCCATTGAAAAACGTCCAGAAATGATTGAAGCTACTGACTGAATGAAAGGAGCTGGCATCTCACTCTCTTTGAATCTTCTTTATCATGCTAAGAGGAGCAGGAAAAAGCAAAAAATTTCAGAATTGCACCTTGCAATGCGGAGAAATTACTGTTTGTGCATTTACAATATTCATTGATTTTTGCCATTGAAAAACATCATGTTATTCATATACCAGAAATGATTGAAGCTACTGACTGAATGAAAGGAGCTGGCATCTCACTCTCTTTGAATCTTCTTTATCATGCTAAGAGGAGCAGGAAAAAGTAAAAAATTTCAGAATTGCACCTTGCAATGCGGAGAAATTACTGTTTGTGCATTTATAATATTCAAAGATTTTTGCCATTGAAAAACGTCCAGAAATGATTGAAGCTACTGACTGAACGAAAGGAGCTGGCATCTCACTCTCTTTGAATCTTCTTTATCATGCTAAGAGGAGCAGGAAAAAGCAAAAAATTTCAGAATTGCACCTTGCAATGCGGAGAAATTACTGTTTGTGCATTTACAATATTCATTGATTTTTGCCATTGAAAAACATCATGTTATTCATATACCAGAAATGTTTGAAGCTACTGACTGAATGAAAGGAGCTGGCATCTCACTCTCTTTGAATCTTCTTTATCATGCTAAGAAGAGCAGGAAAAAGCAAAAAATTTCAGAATTGCACCTTGCAATGCGGAGAAATTACTGTTTGTGCATTTACAATATTCAATGATTTTTGCCATTGAAAAACGTCCAGAAATGATTGAAGCTACTGACTGAATGAAAGGAGCTGGCATCTCACTCTCTTTGAATCTTGTTTATCATGCTAAGAGGAACAGGAAAAAGCAAAAAATTTCAGAATTGCACCTTGCAATGCGGAGAAATTACTGTTTGTGCATTTACAATATTCATTGATTTTTGCCATTGAAAAACGTCCAGAAATGATTGAAGCTACTGACTGAATGAAAGGAGCTGGCATCTCACTCTCTTTGAATCTTCTTTATCATGCTAAGAGGAGCAGGAAAAAGCAAAAAATTTCAGAATTGCACCTTGCAATGCGGAGAAATTACTGTTTGTGCATTTACAATATTCATTGATTTTTGCAATTGAAAAACATCATGTTATTCATATACCAGAAATGATTGAAGCTACTGACTGAATGAAAGGAGCTGGCATCTCACTCTCTTTGAATCTTCTTTATCATGCTAAGAGGAGCAGGAAAAAGCAAAAAATTTCAGAATTGCACCTTGCAATGCGGAGAAATTATAGTTTGTGCATTTACAATATTCATTGATTTTTGCCATTGAAAAACGTCCAGAAATGATTGAAGCTACTGACTGAATGAAAGGAGCTGGCATCTCACTCTCTTTGAATCTTCTTTATCATGCTAAGAGGAGCAGGAAAAAGCAAAAAATTTCAGAATTGCACCTTGCAATGCGGAGAAATTACTGTTTGTGCATTTACAATATTCATTGATTTTTGCCATTGAAAAACGTCCAGAAATGATTGAAGCTACTGACTGAATGAAAGGAGCTGGCATCTCACTCTCTTTGAATCTTCTTTATCATGCTAAGAGGAGCAGGAAAAAGCAAAAAATTTCAGAATTGCACCTTGCAATGCGGAGAAATTACTGTTTGTGCATTTACAATATTCATTGATTTTTGCTATTGAAAAACATCATGTTATTCATATACCAGAAATGATTGAAGCTACTGACTGAATGAAAGGAGCTGGCATCTCACTCTCTTTGAATCTTCTTTATCATGCTAAGAGGAGCAGGAAAAAGCAAAAAATTTCAGAATTGCACCTTGCAATGCGGAGAAATTACAGTTTGTGCATTTACAATATTCATTGATTTTTGCCATTGAAAAGCGTCCAGAAATGATTGAAGCTACTGACTGAATGAAAGGAGCTGGCATCTCACTCTCTTTGAATCTTCTTTATCATGCTAAGAGGAGCAGGAAAAAGCAAAAAATTTCAGAATTGCACCTTGCAATGCGGAGAAATTACTGTTTGTGCATTTACAATATTCATTGATTTTTGCCATTGAAAAATGTCCAGAAATGATTGAAGCTACTGACTGAATGAAAGGAGCTGGAATCTCACTCTCTTTGAATCTTCTTTATCATGCTAAGAGGAGCAGGAAAAAGCAAAAAATTTCAGAATTGCGCCTTGCAATGCGTAGAAATTACTGTTTGTGCATTTACAAAATTCATTGATTTTTGCCATTGAAAAACATCATGTTATTCATATACCAGAAATGATTGAAGCTACTGACTGAAGGAAAGGAGCTGGCATCTCACTCTCTTTGAATCTTCTTTATCATGCTAAGAGGAGCAGGAAAAAGCAAAAAATTTCAGAATTGCACCTTGCAATGCGGAGAAATTACTGTTTGTGCATTTACAATATTCATTGATTTTTGCCATTGAAAAACGTCCAGAAATGATTGAAGCTACTGACTGAATGAAAGGAGCTGGCATCTCACTCTCTTTGAATCTTCTTTATCATGCTAAGAGGAGCAGGAAAAAGCAAAAAATTTCAGAATTGCACCTTGCAATGCGGAGAAATTACTGTTTGTGCATTTACAATATTCATTGATTTTTGCGATTGAAAAACATCATGTTATTCATATACCAGAAATGATTGAAGCTACTGACTGAATGAAAGGAGCTTGCATCTCATTCTCTTTGAATCTTCTTTATCATGCTAAGAGGAGCAGGAAAAAGTAAAAAATTTCAGAATTGCACCTTGCAATGCGGAGAAATTACTGTTTGTGCATTTACAATATTCAATGATTTTTGCCATTGAAAAACGTCCAGAAATGATTGAAGCTACTGACTGAATGAAAGGAGCTGGCATCTCACTCTCTTTGAATCTTGTTTATCATGCTAAGAGGAGCAGGAAAAAGCAAAAAATTTCAGAATTGCACCTTGCAATGCGGAGAAATTACTGTTTGTGCATTTACAATATTCATTGATTTTTGCCATTGAAAAACGTCCAGAAATGATTGAAGCTACTGACTGAATGAAAGGAGCTGGCATCTCACTCTCTTTGAATCTTCTTTATCATGCTAAGAGGAGCAGGAAAAAGCAAAAAATTTCAGAATTGCACCTTGCAATGCGGAGAAATTACTGTTTGTGCATTTACAATATTCATTGATTTTTGCTATTGAAAAACATCATGTTATTCATATACCAGAAATGATTGAAGCTACTGACTGAATGAAAGGAGCTGGCATCTCACTCTCTTTGAATCTTCTTTATCATGCTAAGAGGAGCAGGAAAAAGCAAAAAATTTCAGAATTGCACCTTGCAATGCGGAGAAATTACTGTTTGTGCATTTATAATATTCAAAGATTTTTGCCATTGAAAAACGTCCAGAAATGATTGAAGCTACTGACTGAACGAAAGGAGCTGGCATCTCACTCTCTTTGAATCTTGTTTATCATGCTAAGAGGAGCAGGAAAAAGCAAAAAATTTCAGAATTGCACCTTGCAATGCGGAGAAATTACTGTTTGTGCATTTACAATATTCATTGATTTTTGCCATTGAAAAACGTCCAGAAATGATTGAAGCTACTGACTGAATGAAAGGAGCTGGCATCTCACTCTCTTTGAATCTTCTTTATCATGCTAAGAGGAGCAGGAAAAAGCAAAAAATTTCAGAATTGCACCTTGCAATGCGGAGAAATTACTGTTTGTGCATTTACAATATTCATTGATTTTTGCTATTGAAAAACATCATGTTATTCATATACCAGAAATGATTGAAGCTACTGACTGAATGAAAGGAGCTGGCATCTCACTCTCTTTGAATCTTCTTTATCATGCTAAGAGGAGCAGGAAAAAGCAAAAAATTTCAGAATTGCACCTTGCAATGCGGAGAAATTATAGTTTGTGCATTTACAATATTCATTGATTTTTGCCATTGAAAAACGTCCAGAAATGATTGAAGCTACTGACTGAATGAAAGGAGCTGGCATCTCACTCTCTTTGAATCTTCTTTATCATGCTAAGAGGAGCAGGAAAAAGCAAAAAATTTCAGAATTGCACCTTGCAATGCGGAGAAATTACTGTTTGTGCATTTACAATATTCATTGATTTTTGCCATTGAAAAACGTCCAGAAATGATTGAAGCTACTGACTGAATGAAAGGAGCTGGCATCTCACTCTCTTTGAATCTTCTTTATCATGCTAAGAGGAGCAGGAAAAAGCAAAAAATTTCAGAATTGCACCTTGCAATGCGGAGAAATTACTGTTTGTGCATTTACAATATTCATTGATTTTTGCTATTGAAAAACATCATGTTATTCATATACCAGAAATGATTGAAGCTACTGACTGAATGAAAGGAGCTGGCATCTCACTCTCTTTGAATCTTCTTTATCATGCTAAGAGGAGCAGGAAAAAGCAAAAAATTTCAGAATTGCACCTTGCAATGCGGAGAAATTACAGTTTGTGCATTTACAATATTCATTGATTTTTGCCATTGAAAAGCGTCCAGAAATGATTGAAGCTACTGACTGAATGAAAGGAGCTGGCATCTCACTCTCTTTGAATCTTCTTTATCATGCTAAGAGGAGCAGGAAAAAGCAAAAAATTTCAGAATTGCACCTTGCAATGCGGAGAAATTACTGTTTGTGCATTTACAATATTCATTGATTTTTGCCATTGAAAAATGTCCAGAAATGATTGAAGCTACTGACTGAATGAAAGGAGCTGGCATCTCACTCTCTTTGAATCTTCTTTATCATGCTAAGAGGAGCAGGAAAAAGCAAAAAATTTCAGAATTGCGCCTTGCAATGCGGAGAAATTACTGTTTGTGCATTTACAAAATTCATTGATTTTTGCCATTGAAAAACATCATGTTATTCATATACCAGAAATGATTGAAGCTACTGACTGAAGGAAAGGAGCTGGCATCTCACTCTCTTTGAATCTTCTTTATCATGCTAAGAGGAGCAGGAAAAAGCAAAAAATTTCAGAATTGCACCTTGCAATGCGGAGAAATTACTGTTTGTGCATTTACAATATTCATTGATTTTTGCCATTGAAAAACGTCCAGAAATGATTGAAGCTACTGACTGAATGAAAGGAGCTGGCATCTCACTCTCTTTGAATCTTCTTTATCATGCTAAGAGGAGCAGGAAAAAGCAAAAAATTTCAGAATTGCACCTTGCAATGCGGAGAAATTACTGTTTGTGCATTTACAATATTCATTGATTTTTGCGATTGAAAAACATCATGTTATTCATATACCAGAAATGATTGAAGCTACTGACTGAATGAAAGGAGCTGGCATCTCATTCTCTTTGAATCTTCTTTATCATGCTAAGAGGAGCAGGAAAAAGTAAAAAATTTCAGAATTGCACCTTGCAATGCGGAGAAATTACTGTTTGTGCATTTACAATATTCAATGATTTTTGCCATTGAAAAACGTCCAGAAATGATTGAAGCTACTGACTGAATGAAAGGAGCTGGCATCTCACTCTCTTTGAATCTTGTTTATCATGCTAAGAGGAGCAGGAAAAAGCAAAAAATTTCAGAATTGCACTTTGCAATGCGGAGAAATTACTGTTTGTGCATTTACAATATTCATTGATTTTTGCCATTGAAAAACGTCCAGAAATGATTGAAGCTACTGACTGAATGAAAGGAGCTGGCATCTCACTCTCTTTGAATCTTCTTTATCATGCTAAGAGGAGCAGGAAAAAGCCAAAAATTTCAGAATTGCACCTTGCAATGCGGAGAAATTACTGTTTGTGCATTTACAATATTCATTGATTTTTGCTATTGAAAAACATCATGTTATTCATATACCAGAAATGATTGAAGCTACTGACTGAATGAAAGGAGCTGGCATCTCACTCTCTTTGAATCTTCTTTATCATGCTAAGAGGAGCAGGAAAAAGCAAAAAATTTCAGAATTGCACCTTGCAATGCGGAGAAATTGCAGTTTGTGCATTTACAATATTCATTGATTTTTGCCATTGAAAAACGTCCAGAAATGATTGAAGCTACTGACTGAAGGAAAGGAGCTGGCATCTCACTCTCTTTGAATCTTCTTTATCATGCTAAGAGGAGCAGGAAAAAGCAAAAAATTTCAGAATTGCACCTTGCAATGCGGAGAAATTACTGTTTATGCATTTACAATATTCATTGATTTTTGCCATTGAAAAACATCATGTTATTCATATACCAGAAATGATTGAAGCTACTGACTGAATGAAAGGAGCTGGCATCTCACTCTCTTTGAATCTTCTTTATCATGCTAAGAGGAGCAGGAAAAAGCAAAAAATTTCAGAATTGCACCTTGCAATGCGGAGAAATTGCAGTTTGTGCATTTACAATATTCATTGATTTTTGCCATTGAAAAACGTCCAGAAATGATTGAAGCTACTGACTGAATGAAAGGAGCTGGCATCTCACTCTCTTTGAATCTTCTTTATCATGCTAAGAGGAGCAGGAAAAAGCAAAAAATTTCAGAATTGCACCTTGCAATGCGGAGAAATTACTGTTTGTGCATTTACAATATTCATTGATTTTTGCCATTGAAAAACGTCCAGAAATGATTGAAGCTACTGACTGAATGAAAGGAGCTGGCATCTCACTCTCTTTGAATCTTCTTTATCATGCTAAGAGGAGCAGGAAAAAGCAAAAAATTTCAGAATTGCACCTTGCAATGCGGAGAAATTACTGTTTGTGCATTTACAATATTCATTGATTTTTGCCATTGAAAAATGTCCAGAAATGATTGAAGCTACTGACTGAATGAAAGGAGCTGGCATCTCACTCTCTTTGAATCTTCTTTATCATGCTAAGAGGAGCAGGAAAAAGCAAAAAATTTCAGAATTGCGCCTTGCAATGCGGAGAAATTACTGTTTGTGCATTTACAAAATTCATTGATTTTTGCCATTGAAAAACATCATGTTATTCATATACCAGAAATGATTGAAGCTACTGACTGAAGGAAAGGATCTGGCATCTCACTCTCTTTGAATCTTCTTTGTCATGCTAAGAGGAGCAGGAAAAAGCAAAAAATTTCAGAATTGCACCTTGCAATGCGGAGAAATTACTGTTTGTGCATTTACAATATTCATTGATTTTTGCCATTGAAAAACGTCCAGAAATGATTGAAGCTACTGACTGAATGAAAGGAGCTGGCATCTCACTCTCTTTGAATCTTCTTTATCATGCTAAGAGGAGCAGGAAAAAGCAAAACATTTCAGAATTGCAACTTGCAATGCGGAGAAATTACTGTTTGTGCATTTACAATATTCATTGATTTTTGCGATTGAAAAACATCATGTTATTCATATACCAGAAATGATTGAAGCTACTGACTGAATGAAAGGAGCTGGCATCTCACTCTCTTTGAATCTTCTTTATCATGCTAAGAGGAGCAGGAAAAAGTAAAAAATTTCAGAATTGCACCTTGCAATGCGGAGAAATTACTGTTTGTGCATTTACAATATTCAATGATTTTTGCCATTGAAAAACGTCCAGAAATGATTGAAGCTACTGACTGAATGAAAGGAGCTGGCATCTCACTCTCTTTGAATCTTCTTTATCATGCTAAGAAGAGCAGGAAAAAGCAAAAAATTTCAGAATTGCACCTTGCAATGCGGAGAAATTACTGTTTGTGCATTTACAATATTCATTGATTTTTGCCATTGAAAAACGTCCAGAAATGATTGAAGCTACTGACTGAATGAAAGGAGCTGGCATCTCACTCTCTTTGAATCTTCTTTATCATGCTAAGAGGAGCAGGAAAAAGCAAAAAATTTCAGAATTGCACCTTGCAATGCGGAGAAATTACTGTTTGTGCATTTACAATATTCATTGATTTTTGCCATTGAAAAATGTCCAGAAATGATTGAAGCTACTGACTGAATGAAAGGAGCTGGCATCTCACTCTCTTTGAATCTTCTTTATCATGCTAAGAGGAGCAGGAAAAAGCAAAAAATTTCAGAATTGCGCCTTGCAATGCGGAGAAATTACTATTTGTGCATTTACAAAATTCATTGATTTTTGCCATTGAAAAACATCATGTTATTCATATACCAGAAATGATTGAAGCTACTGACTGAAGGAAAGGAGCTGGCATCTCACTCTCTTTGAATCTTCTTTATCATGCTAAGAGGAGCAGGAAAAAGCAAAAAATTTCAGAATTGCACCTTGCAATGCGGAGAAATTACTGTTTGTGCATTTACAATATTCATTGATTTTTGCCATTGAAAAACGTCCAGAAATGATTGAAGCTACTGACTGAATGAAAGGAGCTGGCATCTCACTCTCTTTGAATCTTCTTTATCATGCTAAGAGGAGCAGGAAAAAGCAAAAAATTTCAGAATTGCACCTTGCAATGCGGAGAAATTACTGTTTGTGCATTTACAATATTCATTGATTTTTGCGATTGAAAAACATCATGTTATTCATATACCAGAAATGATTGAAGCTACTGACTGAATGAAAGGAGCTGGCATCTCATTCTCTTTGAATCTTCTTTATCATGCTAAGAGGAGCAGGAAAAAGTAAAAAATTTCAGAATTGCACCTTGCAATGCGGAGAAATTACTGTTTGTGCATTTACAATATTCAATGATTTTTGCCATTGAAAAACGTCCAGAAATGATTGAAGCTACTGACTGAATGAAAGGAGCTGGCATCTCACTCTCTTTGAATCTTGTTTATCATGCTAAGAGGAGCAGGAAAAAGCAAAAAATTTCAGAATTGCACCTTGCAATGCGGAGAAATTACTGTTTGTGCATTTACAATATTCATTGATTTTTGCCATTGAAAAACGTCCAGAAATGATTGAAGCTACTGACTGAATGAAAGGAGCTGGCATCTCACTCTCTTTGAATCTTCTTTATCATGCTAAGAGGAGCAGGAAAAAGCCAAAAATTTCAGAATTGCACCTTGCAATGCGGAGAAATTACTGTTTGTGCATTTACAATATTCAATAATTTTTGCTATTGAAAAACATCATGTTATTCATATACCAGAAATGATTGAAGCTACTGACTGAATGAAAGGAGCTGGCATCTCACTCTCTTTGAATCTTCTTTATCATGCTAAGAGGAGCAGGAAAAAGCAAAAAATTTCAGAATTGCACCTTGCAATGCGGAGAAATTGCAGTTTGTGCATTTACAATATTCATTGATTTTTGCCATTGAAAAACGTCCAGAAATGATTGAAGCTACTGACTGAAGGAAAGGAGCTGGCATCTCACTCTCTTTGAATCTTCTTTATCATGCTAAGAGGAGCAGGAAAAAGCAAAAAATTTCAGAATTGCACCTTGCAATGCGGAGAAATTACTGTTTGTGCATTTACAATATTCATTGATTTTTGCCATTGAAAAACATCATGTTATTCATATACCAGAAATGATTGAAGCTACTGACTGAATGAAAGGAGCTGGCATCTCACTCTCTTTGAATCTTCTTTATCATGCTAAGAGGAGCAGGAAAAAGCAAAAAATTTCAGAATTGCACCTTGCAATGCGGAGAAATTGCAGTTTGTGCATTTACAATATTCATTGATTTTTGCCATTGAAAAACGTCCAGAAATGATTGAAGCTACTGACTGAATGAAAGGAGCTGGCATCTCACTCTCTTTGAATCTTCTTTATCATGCTAAGAGGAGCAGGAAAAAGCAAAAAATTTCAGAATTGCACCTTGCAATGCGGAGAAATTACTGTTTGTGCAATTACAATATTCATTGATTTTTGCCATTGAAAAACGTCCAGAAATGATTGAAGCTACTGACTGAATGAAAGGAGCTGGCATCTCACTCTCTTTGAATCTTCTTTATCATGCTAAGAGGAGCAGGAAAAAGCAAAAAATTTCAGAATTGCACCTTGCAATGCGGAGAAATTACTGTTTGTGCATTTACAATATTCATTGATTTTTGCCATTGAAAAATGTCCAGAAATGATTGAAGCTACTGACTGAATGAAAGGAGCTGGCATCTCACTCTCTTTGAATCTTCTTTATCATGCTAAGAGGAGCAGGAAAAAGCAAAAAATTTCAGAATTGCGCCTTGCAATGCGGAGAAATTACTGTTTGTGCATTTACAAAATTCATTGATTTTTGCCATTGAAAAACATCATGTTATTCATATACCAGAAATGATTGAAGCTACTGACTGAAGGAAAGGATCTGGCATCTCACTCTCTTTGAATCTTCTTTGTCATGCTAAGAGGAGCAGGAAAAAGCAAAAAATTTCAGAATTGCACCTTGCAATGCGGAGAAATTACTGTTTGTGCATTTACAATATTCATTGATTTTTGCCATTGAAAAACGTCCAGAAATGATTGAAGCTACTGACTGAATGAAAGGAGCTGGCATCTCACTCTCTTTGAATCTTCTTTATCATGCTAAGAGGAGCAGGAAAAAGCAAAACATTTCAGAATTGCACCTTGCAATGCGGAGAAATTACTGTTTGTGCATTTACAATATTCATTGATTTTTGCGATTGAAAAACATCATGTTATTCATATACCAGAAATGATTGAAGCTACTGACTGAATGAAAGGAGCTGGCATCTCACTCTCTTTGAATCTTCTTTATCATGCTAAGAGGAGCAGGAAAAAGTAAAAAATTTCAGAATTGCACCTTGCAATGCGGAGAAATTACTGTTTGTGCATTTACAATATTCAATGATTTTTGCCATTGAAAAACGTCCAGAAATGATTGAAGCTACTGACTGAATGAAAGGAGCTGGCATCTCACTCTCTTTGAATCTTCTTTATCATGCTAAGAGGAGCAGGAAAAAGCAAAAAATTTCAGAATTGCACCTTGCAATGCGGAGAAATTACTGTTTGTGCATTTACAATATTCATTGATTTTTGCCATTGAAAAACGTCCAGAAATGATTGAAGCTACTGACTGAATGAAAGGAGCTGGCATCTCACTCTCTTTGAATCTTCTTTATCATGCTAAGAGGAGCAGGAAAAAGCAAAAAATTTCAGAATTGCACCTTGCAATGCGGAGAAATTACTGTTTGTGCATTTACAATATTCATTGATTTTTGCCATTGAAAAATGTCCAGAAATGATTGAAGCTACTGACTGAATGAAAGGAGCTGGCATCTCACTCTCTTTGAATCTTCTTTATCATGCTAAGAGGAGCAGGAAAAAGCAAAAAATTTCAGAATTGCGCCTTGCAATGCGGAGAAATTACTGTTTGTGCATTTACAAAATTCATTGATTTTTGCCATTGAAAAACATCATGTTATTCATATACCAGAAATGATTGAAGCTACTGACTGAAGGAAAGGATCTGGCATCTCACTCTCTTTGAATCTTCTTTGTCATGCTAAGAGGAGCAGGAAAAAGCAAAAAATTTCAGAATTGCACCTTGCAATGCGGAGAAATTACTGTTTGTGCATTTACAATATTCATTGATTTTTGCCATTGAAAAACGTCCAGAAATGATTGAAGCTACTGACTGAATGAAAGGAGCTGGCATCTCACTCTCTTTGAATCTTCTTTATCATGCTAAGAGGAGCAGGAAAAAGCAAAACATTTCAGAATTGCACCTTGCAATGCGGAGAAATTACTGTTTGTGCATTTACAATATTCATTGATTTTTGCGATTGAAAAACATCATGTTATTCATATACCAGAAATGATTGAAGCTACTGACTGAATGAAAGGAGCTGGCATCTCACTCTCTTTGAATCTTCTTTATCATGCTAAGAGGAGCAGGAAAAAGTAAAAAATTTCAGAATTGCACCTTGCAATGCGGAGAAATTACTGTTTGTGCATTTACAATATTCAATGATTTTTGCCATTGAAAAACGTCCAGAAATGATTGAAGCTACTGACTGAATGAAAGGAGCTGGCATCTCACTCTCTTTGAATCTTCTTTATCATGCTAAGAGGAGCAGGAAAAAGCAAAAAATTTCAGAATTGCACCTTGCAATGCGGAGAAATTACTGTTTGTGCATTTACAATATTCATTGATTTTTGCCATTGAAAAACATCATGTTATTCATATACCAGAAATGATTGAAGCTACTGACTGAATGAAAGGAGCTGGCATCTCACTCTCTTTGAATCTTCTTTATCATGCTAAGAGGAGCAGGAAAAAGCAAAAAATTTCAGAATTGCACCTTGCAATGCGGAGAAATTGCAGTTTGTGCATTTACAATATTCATTGATTTTTGCCATTGAAAAACGTCCAGAAATGATTGAAGCTACTGACTGAATGAAAGGAGCTGGCATCTCACTCTCTTTGAATCTTCTTTATCATGCTAAGAGGAGCAGGAAAAAGCAAAAAATTTCAGAATTGCACCTTGCAATGCGGAGAAATTACTGTTTGTGCATTTACAATATTCATTGATTTTTGCCATTGAAAAACGTCCAGAAATGATTGAAGCTACTGACTGAATGAAAGGAGCTGGCATCTCACTCTCTTTGAATCTTCTTTATCATGCTAAGAGGAGCAGGAAAAAGCAAAAAATTTCAGAATTGCACCTTGCAATGCGGAGAAATTACTGTTTGTGCATTTACAATATTCATTGATTTTTGCCATTGAAAAATGTCCAGAAATGATTGAAGCTACTGACTGAATGAAAGGAGCTGGCATCTCACTCTCTTTGAATCTTCTTTATCATGCTAAGAGGAGCAGGAAAAAGCAAAAAATTTCAGAATTGCGCCTTGCAATGCGGAGAAATTACTGTTTGTGCATTTACAAAATTAATTGATTTTTGCCATTGAAAAACATCATGTTATTCATATACCAGAAATGATTGAAGCTACTGACTGAAGGAAAGGATCTGGCATCTCACTCTCTTTGAATCTTCTTTGTCATGCTAAGAGGAGCAGGAAAAAGCAAAAAATTTCAGAATTGCACCTTGCAATGCGGAGAAATTACTGTTTGTGCATTTACAATATTCATTGATTTTTGCCATTGAAAAACGTCCAGAAATGATTGAAGCTACTGACTGAATGAAAGGAGCTGGCATCTCACTCTCTTTGAATCTTCTTTATCATGCTAAGAGGAGCAGGAAAAAGCAAAAAATTTCAGAATTGCACCTTGCAATGCGGAGAAATTACTGTTTGTGCATTTACAATATTCATTGATTTTTGCCATTGAAAAACGTCCAGAAATGATTGAAGCTACTGACTGAATGAAAGGAGCTGGCATCTCACTCTCTTTGAATCTTCTTTATCATGCTAAGAGGAACAGGAAAAAGCAAAAAATTTCAGAATTGCACCTTGCAATGCGGAGAAATTACTGTTTGTGCATTTACAATATTCATTGATTTTTGCCATTGAAAAATGTCCAGAAATGATTGAAGCTACTGACTGAATGAAAGGAGCTGGCATCTCACTCTCTTTGAATCTTCTTTATCATGCTAAGAGGAGCAGGAAAAAGCAAAAAATTTCAGAATTGCGCCTTGCAATGCGGAGAAATTACTGTTTGTGCATTTACAAAATTCATTGATTTTTGCCATTGAAAAACATCATGTTATTCATATACCAGAAATGATTGAAGCTACTGACTGAAGGAAAGGATCTGGCATCTCACTCTCTTTGAATCTTCTTTGTCATGCTAAGAGGAGCAGGAAAAAGCAAAAAATTTCAGAATTGCACCTTGCAATGCGGAGAAATTACTGTTTGTGCATTTACAATATTCATTGATTTTTGCGATTGAAAAACATCATGTTATTCATATACCAGAAATGATTGAAGCTACTGACTGAATGAAAGGAGCTGGCATCTCACTCTCTTTGAATCTTCTTTATCATGCTAAGAGGAGCAGGAAAAAGTAAAAAATTTCAGAATTGCACCTTGCAATGCGGAGAAATTACTGTTTGTGCATTTACAATATTCAATGATTTTTGCCATTGAAAAACGTCCAGAAATGATTGAAGCTACTGACTGAATGAAAGGAGCTGGCATCTCACTCTCTTTGAATCTTCTTTATCATGCTAAGAGGAGCAGGAAAAAGTAAAAAATTTCAGAATTGCACCTTGCAATGCGGAGAAATTACTGTTTGTGCATTTATAATATTCAATGATTTTTGCCATTGAAAAACGTCCAGAAATGATTGAAGCTACTGACTGAACGAAAGGAGCTGGCATCTCACTCTCTTTGAGTCTTCTTTATCATGCTAAGAGGAGCAGGAAAAAGCAAAAAATTTCAGAATTGCACCTTGAAATGCGGAGAAATTACTGTTTGTGCATTTACAATATTCATTGATTTTTGCCATTGAAAAACATCATGTTATTCATATACCAGAAATGTTTGAAGCTACTGACTGAATGAAAGGAGCTGGCATCTCACTCTTTGAATCTTCTTTATCATGCTAAGAGGAGCAGGAAAAAGCAAAAAATTTCAGAATTGCACCTTGCAATGCGGAGAAATTACTGTTTGTGCATTTACAATATTCAATGATTTTTGCCATTGAAAAACGTCCAGAAATGATTGAAGCTACTGACTGAATGAAAGGAGCTGGCATCTCACTCTCTTTGAATCTTGTTTATCATGCTAAGAGGAGCAGGAAAAAGCAAAAAATTTCAGAATTGCACCTTGCAATGCGGAGAAATTACTGTTTGTGCATTTACAATATTCATTGATTTTTGCCATTGAAAAACGTCCAGAAATGATTGAAGCTACTGACTGAATGAAAGGAGCTGGCATCTCACTCTCTTTGAATCTTCTTTATCATGCTAAGAGGAGCAGGAAAAAGCAAAAAATTTCAGAATTGCACCTTGCAATGCGGAGAAATTACTGTTTGTGCATTTACAATATTCATTGATTTTTGCTATTGAAAAACATCATGTTATTCATATACCAGAAATGATTGAAGCTACTGACTGAATGAAAGGAGCTGGCATCTCACTCTCTTTGAATCTTCTTTATCATGCTAAGAGGAGCAGGAAAAAGCAAAAAATTTCAGAATTGCACCTTGCAATGCGGAGAAATTATAGTTTGTGCATTTACAATATTCATTGATTTTTGCCATTGAAAAACGTCCAGAAATGATTGAAGCTACTGACTGAATGAAAGGAGCTGGCATCTCACTCTCTTTGAATCTTCTTTATCATGCTAAGAGGAGCAGGAAAAAGCAAAAAATTTCAGAATTGCACCTTGCAATGCGGAGAAATTACTGTTTGTGCATTTACAATATTCATTGATTTTTGCCATTGAAAAACGTACAGAAATGATTGAAGCTACTGACTGAATGAAAGGAGCTGGCATCTCACTCTCTTTGAATCTTCTTTATCATGCTAAGAGGAGCAGGAAAAAGCAAAAAATTTCAGAATTGCACCTTGCAATGCGGAGAAATTACTGTTTGTGCATTTACAATATTCATTGATTTTTGCTATTGAAAAACATCATGTTATTCATATACCAGAAATGATTGAAGCTACTGACTGAATGAAAGGAGCTGGCATCTCACTCTCTTTGAATCTTCTTTATCATGCTAAGAGGAGCAGGAAAAAGCAAAAAATTTCAGAATTGCACCTTGCAATGCGGAGAAATTATAGTTTGTGCATTTACAATATTCATTGATTTTTGCCATTGAAAAACGTCCAGAAATGATTGAAGCTACTGACTGAATGAAAGGAGCTGGCATCTCACTCTCTTTGAATCTTCTTTATCATGCTAAGAGGAGCAGGAAAAAGCAAAAAATTTCAGAATTGCACCTTGCAATGCGGAGAAATTACTGTTTGTGCATTTACAATATTCATTGATTTTTGCCATTGAAAAACGTCCAGAAATGATTGAAGCTACTGACTGAATGAAAGGAGCTGGCATCTCACTCTCTTTGAATCTTCTTTATCATGCTAAGAGGAGCAGGAAAAAGCAAAAAATTTCAGAATTGCACCTTGCAATGCGGAGAAATTACTGTTTGTGCATTTACAATATTCATTGATTTTTGCTATTGAAAAACATCATGTTATTCATATACCAGAAATGATTGAAGCTACTGACTGAATGAAAGGAGCTGGCATCTCACTCTCTTTGAATCTTCTTTATCATGCTAAGAGGAGCAGGAAAAAGCAAAAAATTTCAGAATTGCACCTTGCAATGCGGAGAAATTACAGTTTGTGCATTTACAATATTCATTGATTTTTGCCATTGAAAAGCGTCCAGAAATGATTGAAGCTACTGACTGAATGAAAGGAGCTGGCATCTCACTCTCTTTGAATCTTCTTTATCATGCTAAGAGGAGCAGGAAAAAGCAAAAAATTTCAGAATTGCACCTTGCAATGCGGAGAAATTACTGTTTGTGCATTTACAATATTCATTGATTTTTGCCATTGAAAAACGTCCAGAAATGATTGAAGGTACTGACTGAATGAAAGGAGCTGGCATCTCACTCACTTTGAATCTTCTTTATCATGCTAAGAGGAGCAGGAAAAAGCAAAAAATTTCAGAATTGCACCTTGCAATGCGGAGAAATTACTGTTTGTGCATTTACAATATTCATTGATTTTTGCCATTGAAAAACGTCCAGAAATGATTGAAGCTACTGACTGAATGAAAGGAGCTGGCATCTCACTCTCTTTGAATCTTCTTTATCATGCTAAGAGGAGCAGGTAAAAGCAAAAAATTTCAGAATTGCACCTTGCAATGCGGAGAAATTACTGTTTGTGCATTTACAATATTCATTGATTTTTGCCATTGAAAAATGTCCAGAAATGATTGAAGCTACTGACTGAATGAAAGGAGCTGGCATCTCACTCTCTTTGAATCTTCTTTATCATGCTAAGAGGAGCAGGAAAAAGCAAAAAATTTCAGAATTGCGCCTTGCAATGCGGAGAAATTACTGTTTGTGCATTTACAAAATTCATTGATTTTTGCCATTGAAAAATATCATGTTATTCATATACCAGAAATGATTGATGTTTTTCAATGGCAAAAATCAATGAATATTGTAAATGCACAAACAGTAATTTCTCCGCATTGCAAGGTGCAATTCTGAAATTTTTTGCTTTTTCCTGCTAATCCTAGCATGATAAAGAAGATTCAAAGAGAGTGAGATGCCAGCTCCTTTCATTCAGTCAGTAGCTTCAAACATTTCTGGACGTTTTTCAATGGCAAAAATCAATGAATATTGTAAATGCACAAACAGTAATATCTCCACATTGCAAGGTGCAATTCTGAAATTTTTTGCTTTTTCCTGTTAATCCTAGCATGATAAAGAAGATTTAAAGAGAGTGAGATGCCAGCTCCTTTCATTCAGTCAGTAGCTTCAAACATTTCTGGTATATGAAAAACATGTTTTTCAATGGCAAAAATCAATGAATATTGTAAATGCACAAACAGTAATATCTCCACATTGCAAGGTGCAATTCTGAAATTTTTTGCTTTTTCCTGCTAATCCTAGCATGATAAAGAAGATTCAAAGAGAGTGAGATGCCAGCTCCTTTCATTCAGTCAGTAGCTTCAAACATTTCTGGTATATGAAAAACATGTTTTTCAATGGCAAAAATCAATGAATATTGTAAATGCACAAACAGTAATATCTCCACATTGCAAGGTGCAATTCTGAAATTTTTTGCTTTTTCCTGCTAATCCTAGCATGATAAAGAAGATTCAAAGAGAGTGAGATGCCAGCTCCTTTCATTCAGTCAGTAGCTTCAAACATTTCTGGACGTTTTTCAATGGCAAAAATCAATGAATATTGTAAATGCACAAACAGTAATATCTCCACATTGCAAGGTGCAATTCTGAAATTTTTTGCTTTTTCCTGCTAATCCTAGCATGATAAAGAAGATTCAAAGAGAGTGAGATGCCAGCTCCTTTCATTCAGTCAGTAGCTTCAAACATTTCTGGACGTTTTTCAATGGCAAAAATCAATGAATATTGTAAATGCACAAACAGTAATATCTCCACATTGCAAGGTGCAATTCTGAAATTTTTTGCTTTTTCCTGTTAATCCTAGCATGATAAAGAAGATTCAAAGAGAGTGAGATGCCAGCTCCTTTCATTCAGTCAGTAGCTTCAAACATTTCTGGTATATGAAAAACATGTTTTTCAATGGCAAAAATCAATGAATATTGTAAATGCACAAACAGTAATATCTCCACATTGCAAGGTGCAATTCTGAAATTTTTTGTTTTTTCCTGTTAATCCTAGCATGATAAAGAAGATTCAAAGAGAGTGAGATGCCAGCTCCTTTCATTCAGTCAGTAGCTTCAAACATTTCTGGTATATGAAAAACATGTTTTTCAATGGCAAAAATCAATGAATATTGTAAATGCACAAACAGTAATATCTCCACATTGCAAGGTGCAATTCTGAAATTTTTTGCTTTTTCCTGCTAATCCTAGCATGATAAAGAAGATTCAAAGAGAGTGAGATGCCAGCTCCTTTCATTCAGTCAGTAGCTTCAAACATTTCTGGTATATGAAAAACATGTTTTTCAATGGCAAAAATCAATGAATATTGTAAATGCACAAACAGTAATATCTCCACATTGCAAGGTGCAATTCTGAAATTTTTTGCTTTTTCCTGCTAATCCTAGCATGATAAAGAAGATTCAAAGAGAGTGAGATGCCAGCTCCTTTCATTCAGTCAGTAGCTTCAAACATTTCTGGTATATGAAAAACATGTTTTTCAATGGCAAAAATCAATGAATATTGTAAATGCACAAACAGTAATATCTCCACATTGCAAGGTGCAATTCTGAAATTTTTTGCTTTTTCCTGCTAATCCTAGCATGATAAAGAAGATTCAAAGATAGTGAGATGCCAGCTCCTTTCATTCAGTCAGTAGCTTCAAACATTTCTGGTATATGAAAAACATGTTTTTCAATGGCAAAAATCAATGAATATTGTAAATGCACAAACAGTAATATCTCCACATTGCAAGGTGCAATTCTGAAATTTTTAGCTTTTTCCTGTTAATCCTAGCATGATAAAGAAGATTCAAAGAGAGTGAGATGCCAGCTCCTTTCATTCAGTCAGTAGCTTCAAACATTTCTGGTATATGAAAAACATGTTTTTCAATGGCAAAAATCAATGAATATTGTAAATGCACAAACAGTAATATCTCCACATTGCAAGGTGCAATTCTGAAATTTTTTGCTTTTTCCTGTTAATCCTAGCATGATAAAGAAGATTCAAAGAGAGTGAGATACCAGCTCCTTTCATTCAGTCAGTAGCTTCAAACATTTCTGGTATATGAAAAACATGTTTTTCAATGGCAAAAATCAATGAATATTGTAAATGCACAAACAGTAATATCTCCACATTGCAAGGTGCAATTCTGAAATTTTTTGCTTTTTCCTGCTAATCCTAGCATGATAAAGAAGATTCAAAGAGAGTGAGATGCCAGCTAATTTCATTCAGTCAGTAGCTTCAAACATTTCTGGACGTTTTTCAATGGCAAAAATCAATGAATATTGTAAATGCACAAACAGTAATATCTCCACATTGCAAGGTGCAATTCTGAAATTTTTTGCTTTTTCCTGCTAATCCTAGCATGATAAAGAAGATTCAAAGAGAGTGAGATGCCAGCTCCTTTCATTCAGTCAGTAGCTTCAAACATTTCTTGTATATGAAAAACATGTTTTTCAATGGCAAAAATCAATGAATATTGTAAATGCATAAACAGTAATATCTCCACATTGCAAGGTGCAATTCTGAAATTTTTTGCTTTTTCCTGCTAATCCTAGCATGATAAAGAAGATTCAAAGAGAGTGAGATACCAGCTCCTTTCATTCAGTCAGTAGCTTCAAACATTTCTGGACGTTTTTCAATGGCAAAAATCAATGAATATTGTAAATGCACAAACAGTAATATCTCCACATTGCAAGGTGCAATTCTGAAATTTTTTGCTTTTTCCTGTTAATCCTAGCATGATAAAGAAGATTCAAAGAGAGTGAGATGCCAGCTCCTTTCATTCAAGTCAGTAGCTTCAAACATTTCTGGTATATGAAAAACATGTTTTTCAATGGCAAAAATCAATGAATATTGTAAATGCACAAACAGTAATATCTCCACATTGCAAGGTGCAATTCTGAAATTTTTTGCTTTTTCCTGCTTATCCTAGCATGATAAAGAAGATTCAAAGAGAGTGAGATGCCAGCTCCTTTCATTCAGTCAGTAGCTTCAAACATTTCTGGTATATGAAAAACATGTTTTTCAATGGCAAAAATCAATGAATATTGTTAATGCACAAACAGTAATATCTCCACATTGCAAGGTGCAATTCTGAAATTTTTTTGCTTTTTCCTGCTAATCCTAGCATGATAAAGAAGATTCAAAGAGAGTGAGATGCCAGCTCCTTTCATTCAGTCAGTAGCTTCAAACATTTCTGGACGTTTTTCAATGGCAAAATCAATGAATATTGTAAATGCACAAACAGTAATATCTCCACATTGCAAGGTGCAATTCTGAAATTTTTTGCTTTTTCCTGTTAATCCTAGCATGATAAAGAAGATTCAAAGACAGTGAGATGCCAGCTCCTTTCATTCAGTCAGTAGCTTCAAACATTTCTGGTATATGAAAAACATGTTTTTCAATGGCAAAAATCAATGAATATTGTAAATGCACAAACAGTAATATCTCCACATTGCAAGGTGTAATTCTGAAATTTTTTGCTTTTTCCTGCTAATCCTAGCATGATAAAGAAGATTCAAAGAGAGTGAGATGCCAGCTCCTTTCATTCCGTCAGTAGCTTCAAACATTTCTGGTATATGAAAAACATGTTTTTCAATGGCAAAAATCAATGAATATTGTAAATGCACAAACAGTAATATCTCCACATTGCAAGGTGCAATTCTGAAATTTTTTGCTTTTTCCTGCTAATCCTAGCATGATAAAGAAGATTCAAAGAGAGTGAGATGCCAGCTCCTTTCATTCAGTCAGTAGCTTCAAACATTTCTGGACGTTTTTCAATGGCAAAATCAATGAATATTGTAAATGCACAAACAGTAATATCTCCACATTGCAAGGTGCAATTCTGAAATTTTTTGCTTTTTCCTGCTAATCCTAGCATGATAAAGAAGATTCAAAGAGAGTGAGATGCCAGCTAATTTCATTCAGTCAGTAGCTTGAAACATTTCTGGACGTTTTTCAATGGCAAAAATCAATGAATATTGTAAATGCACAAACAGTAATATCTCCACATTGCAAGGTGCAATTCTGAAATTTTTTGCTTTTTCCTGCTAATCCTAGCATGATAAAGAAGATTCAAAGAGAGTGAGATGCCAGCTCCTTTCATTCAGTCAGTAGCTTCAAACATTTCTTGTATATGAAAAACATGTTTTTCAATGGCAAAAATCAATGAATATTGTAAATGCACAAACAGTAATATCTCCACATTGCAAGGTGCAATTCTGAAATTTTTTGCTTTTTACTGCTAATCCTAGCATGATAAAGAAGATTCAAAGAGAGTGAGATACCAGCTCCTTTCATTCAGTCAGTAGCTTCAAACATTTCTGGACGTTTTTCAATGGCAAAAATCAATGAATATTGTAAATGCACAAACAGTAATATCTCCACATTGCAAGGTGCAATTCTGAAATTTTTTGCTTTTTCCTGTTAATCCTAGCATGATAAAGAAGATTCAAAGAGAGTGAGATGCCAGCTCCTTTCATTCAAGTCAGTAGCTTCAAACATTTCTGGTATATGAAAAACATGTTTTTCAATGGCAAAAATCAATGAATATTGTAAATGCACAAACAGTAATATCTCCACATTGCAAGGTGCAATTCTGAAATTTTTTGCTTTTTCCTGCTTATCCTAGCATGATAAAGAAGATTCAAAGAGAGTGAGATGCCAGCTCCTTTCATTCAGTCAGTAGCTTCAAACATTTCTGGTATATGAAAAACATGTTTTTCAATGGCAAAAATCAATGAATATTGTAAATGCACAAACAGTAATATCTCCACATTGCAAGGTGCAATTCTGAAATTTTTTTGCTTTTTCCTGCTAATCCTAGCATGATAAAGAAGATTTAAAGAGAGTGAGATGCCAGCTCCTTTCATTCAGTCAGTAGCTTCAAACATTTCTGGACGTTTTTCAATGGCAAAATCAATGAATATTGTAAATGCACAAACAGTAATATCTCCACATTGCAAGGTGCAATTCTGAAATTTTTTGCTTTTTCCTGTTAATCCTAGCATGATAAAGAAGATTCAAAGACAGTGAGATGCCAGCTCCTTTCATTCAGTCAGTAGCTTCAAACATTTCTGGTATATGAAAAACATGTTTTTCAATGGCAAAAATCAATGAATATTGTAAATGCACAAACAGTAATATCTCCACATTGCAAGGTGCAATTCTGAAATTTTTTGCTTTTTCCTGCTAATCCTAGCATGATAAAGAAGATTCAAAGAGAGTGAGATGCCAGCTCCTTTCATTCAGTCAGTAGCTTCAAACATTTCTGGACGTTTTTCAATGGCAAAATCAATGAATATTGTAAATGCACAAACAGTAATATCTCCACATTGCAAGGTGCAATTCTGAAATTTTTTGCTTTTTCCTGCTAATCCTAGCATGATAAAGAAGATTCAAAGAGAGTGAGATGCCAGCTAATTTCATTCAGTCAGTAGCTTGAAACATTTCTGGACGTTTTTCAATGGCAAAAATCAATGAATATTGTAAATGCACAAACAGTAATATCTCCACATTGCAAGGTGCAATTCTGAAATTTTTTGCTTTTTCCTGCTAATCCTAGCATGATAAAGAAGATTCAAAGAGAGTGAGATGCCAGCTCCTTTCATTCAGTCAGTAGCTTCAAACATTTCTTGTATATGAAAAACATGTTTTTCAATGGCAAAAATCAATGAATATTGTAAATGCACAAACAGTAATATCTCCACATTGCAAGGTGCAATTCTGAAATTTTTTGCTTTTTACTGCTAATCCTAGCATGATAAAGAAGATTCAAAGAGAGTGAGATACCAGCTCCTTTCATTCAGTCAGTAGCTTCAAACATTTCTGGACGTTTTTCAATGGCAAAAATCAATGAATATTGTAAATGCACAAACAGTAATATCTCCACATTGCAAGGTGCAATTCTGAAATTTTTTGCTTTTTCCTGTTAATCCTAGCATGATAAAGAAGATTCAAAGAGAGTGAGATGCCAGCTCCTTTCATTCAAGTCAGTAGCTTCAAACATTTCTGGTATATGAAAAACATGTTTTTCAATGGCAAAAATCAATGAATATTGTAAATGCACAAACAGTAATATCTCCACATTGCAAGGTGCAATTCTGAAATTTTTTGCTTTTTCCTGCTTATCCTAGCATGATAAAGAAGATTCAAAGAGAGTGAGATGCCAGCTCCTTTCATTCAGTCAGTAGCTTCAAACATTTCTGGTATATGAAAAACATGTTTTTCAATGGCAAAAATCAATGAATATTGTAAATGCACAAACAGTAATATCTCCACATTGCAAGGTGCAATTCTGAAATTTTTTTGCTTTTTCCTGCTAATCCTAGCATGATAAAGAAGATTTAAAGAGAGTGAGATGCCAGCTCCTTTCATTCAGTCAGTAGCTTCAAACATTTCTGGACGTTTTTCAATGGCAAAATCAATGAATATTGTAAATGCACAAACAGTAATATCTCCACATTGCAAGGTGCAATTCTGAAATTTTTTGCTTTTTCCTGTTAATCCTAGCATGATAAAGAAGATTCAAAGACAGTGAGATGCCAGCTCCTTTCATTCAGTCAGTAGCTTCAAACATTTCTGGTATATGAAAAACATGTTTTTCAATGGCAAAAATCAATGAATATTGTAAATGCACAAACAGTAATATCTCCACATTGCAAGGTGTAATTCTGAAATTTTTTGCTTTTTCCTGCTAATCCTAGCATGATAAAGAAGATTCAAAGAGAGTGAGATGCCAGCTCCTTTCATTCCGTCAGTAGCTTCAAACATTTCTGGTATATGAAAAACATGTTTTTCAATGGCAAAAATCAATGAATATTGTAAATGCACAAACAGTAATATCTCCACATTGCAAGGTGCAATTCTGAAATTTTTTGCTTTTTCCTGCTAATCCTAGCATGATAAAGAAGATTCAAAGAGAGTGAGATGCCAGCTCCTTTCATTCAGTCAGTAGCTTCAAACATTTCTGGACGTTTTTCAATGGCAAAATCAATGAATATTGTAAATGCACAAACAGTAATATCTCCACATTGCAAGGTGCAATTCTGAAATTTTTTGCTTTTTCCTGCTAATCCTAGCATGATAAAGAAGATTCAAAGAGAGTGAGATGCCAGCTAATTTCATTCAGTCAGTAGCTTGAAACATTTCTGGACGTTTTTCAATGGCAAAAATCAATGAATATTGTAAATGCACAAACAGTAATATCTCCACATTGCAAGGTGCAATTCTGAAATTTTTTGCTTTTTCCTGCTAATCCTAGCATGATAAAGAAGATTCAAAGAGAGTGAGATGCCAGCTCCTTTCATTCAGTCAGTAGCTTCAAACATTTCTTGTATATGAAAAACATGTTTTTCAATGGCAAAAATCAATGAATATTGTAAATGCACAAACAGTAATATCTCCACATTGCAAGGTGCAATTCTGAAATTTTTTGCTTTTTACTGCTAATCCTAGCATGATAAAGAAGATTCAAAGAGAGTGAGATACCAGCTCCTTTCATTCAGTCAGTAGCTTCAAACATTTCTGGACGTTTTTCAATGGCAAAAATCAATGAATATTGTAAATGCACAAACAGTAATATCTCCACATTGCAAGGTGCAATTCTGAAATTTTTTGCTTTTTCCTGTTAATCCTAGCATGATAAAGAAGATTCAAAGAGAGTGAGATGCCAGCTCCTTTCATTCAAGTCAGTAGCTTCAAACATTTCTGGTATATGAAAAACATGTTTTTCAATGGCAAAAATCAATGAATATTGTAAATGCACAAACAGTAATATCTCCACATTGCAAGGTGCAATTCTGAAATTTTTTGCTTTTTCCTGCTTATCCTAGCATGATAAAGAAGATTCAAAGAGAGTGAGATGCCAGCTCCTTTCATTCAGTCAGTAGCTTCAAACATTTCTGGTATATGAAAAACATGTTTTTCAATGGCAAAAATCAATGAATATTGTAAATGCACAAACAGTAATATCTCCACATTGCAAGGTGCAATTCTGAAATTTTTTTGCTTTTTCCTGCTAATCCTAGCATGATAAAGAAGATTTAAAGAGAGTGAGATGCCAGCTCCTTTCATTCAGTCAGTAGCTTCAAACATTTCTGGACGTTTTTCAATGGCAAAATCAATGAATATTGTAAATGCACAAACAGTAATATCTCCACATTGCAAGGTGCAATTCTGAAATTTTTTGCTTTTTCCTGTTAATCCTAGCATGATAAAGAAGATTCAAAGACAGTGAGATGCCAGCTCCTTTCATTCAGTCAGTAGCTTCAAACATTTCTGGTATATGAAAAACATGTTTTTCAATGGCAAAAATCAATGAATATTGTAAATGCACAAACAGTAATATCTCCACATTGCAAGGTGCAATTCTGAAATTTTTTGCTTTTTCCTGCTAATCCTAGCATGATAAAGAAGATTCAAAGAGAGTGAGATGCCAGCTCCTTTCATTCAGTCAGTAGCTTCAAACATTTCTGGACGTTTTTCAATGGCAAAATCAATGAATATTGTAAATGCACAAACAGTAATATCTCCACATTGCAAGGTGCAATTCTGAAATTTTTTGCTTTTTCCTGCTAATCCTAGCATGATAAAGAAGATTCAAAGAGAGTGAGATGCCAGCTAATTTCATTCAGTCAGTAGCTTGAAACATTTCTGGACGTTTTTCAATGGCAAAAATCAATGAATATTGTAAATGCACAAACAGTAATATCTCCACATTGCAAGGTGCAATTCTGAAATTTTTTGCTTTTTCCTGCTAATCCTAGCATGATAAAGAAGATTCAAAGAGAGTGAGATGCCAGCTCCTTTCATTCAGTCAGTAGCTTCAAACATTTCTTGTATATGAAAAACATGTTTTTCAATGGCAAAAATCAATGAATATTGTAAATGCACAAACAGTAATATCTCCACATTGCAAGGTGCAATTCTGAAATTTTTTGCTTTTTACTGCTAATCCTAGCATGATAAAGAAGATTCAAAGAGAGTGAGATACCAGCTCCTTTCATTCAGTCAGTAGCTTCAAACATTTCTGGACGTTTTTCAATGGCAAAAATCAATGAATATTGTAAATGCACAAACAGTAATATCTCCACATTGCAAGGTGCAATTCTGAAATTTTTTGCTTTTTCCTGTTAATCCTAGCATGATAAAGAAGATTCAAAGAGAGTGAGATGCCAGCTCCTTTCATTCAAGTCAGTAGCTTCAAACATTTCTGGTATATGAAAAACATGTTTTTCAATGGCAAAAATCAATGAATATTGTAAATGCACAAACAGTAATATCTCCACATTGCAAGGTGCAATTCTGAAATTTTTTGCTTTTTCCTGCTTATCCTAGCATGATAAAGAAGATTCAAAGAGAGTGAGATGCCAGCTCCTTTCATTCAGTCAGTAGCTTCAAACATTTCTGGTATATGAAAAACATGTTTTTCAATGGCAAAAATCAATGAATATTGTAAATGCACAAACAGTAATATCTCCACATTGCAAGGTGCAATTCTGAAATTTTTTTGCTTTTTCCTGCTAATCCTAGCATGATAAAGAAGATTTAAAGAGAGTGAGATGCCAGCTCCTTTCATTCAGTCAGTAGCTTCAAACATTTCTGGACGTTTTTCAATGGCAAAATCAATGAATATTGTAAATGCACAAACAGTAATATCTCCACATTGCAAGGTGCAATTCTGAAATTTTTTGCTTTTTCCTGTTAATCCTAGCATGATAAAGAAGATTCAAAGACAGTGAGATGCCAGCTCCTTTCATTCAGTCAGTAGCTTCAAACATTTCTGGTATATGAAAAACATGTTTTTCAATGGCAAAAATCAATGAATATTGTAAATGCACAAACAGTAATATCTCCACATTGCAAGGTGCAATTCTGAAATTTTTTGCTTTTTCCTGCTAATCCTAGCATGATAAAGAAGATTCAAAGAGAGTGAGATGCCAGCTCCTTTCATTCCGTCAGTAGCTTCAAACATTTCTGGTATATGAAAAACATGTTTTTCAATGGCAAAAATCAATGAATATTGTAAATGCACAAACAGTAATATCTCCACATTGCAAGGTGCAATTCTGAAATTTTTTGCTTTTTCCTGCTAATCCTAGCATGATAAAGAAGATTCAAAGAGAGTGAGATGCCAGCTCCTTTCATTCAGTCAGTAGCTTCAAACATTTCTGGACGTTTTTCAATGGCAAAAATCAATGAATATTGTAAATGCACAAACAGTAATATCTCCACATTGCAAGGTGCAATTCTGAAATTTTTTGCTTTTTCCTGCTAATCCTAGCATGATAAAGAAGATTCAAAGAGAGTGAGATGCCAGCTCCTTTCATTCAGTCAGTAGCTTCAAACATTTCTTGTATATGAAAAACATGTTTTTCAATGGCAAAAATCAATGAATATTGTAAATGCACAAACAGCAATATCTCCACATTGCAAGGTGCAATTCTGAAATTTTTTGCTTTTTCCTGCTAATCCTAGCATGATAAAGAAGATTCAAAGAGAGTGAGATGCCAGCTCCTTTCATTCAGTCAGTAGCTTCAAACATTTCTGGACGTTTTTCAATGGCAAAAATCAATGAATATTGTAAATGCACAAACAGTAATATCTCCACATTGCAAGGTGCAATTCTGAAATTTTTTGCTTTTTCCTGTTAATCCTAGCATGATAAAGAAGATTCAAAGAGAGTGAGATGCCAGCTCCTTTCATTCAGTCAGTAGCTTCAAACATTTCTGGTATATGAAAAACATGTTTTTCAATGGCAAAAATCAATGAATATTGTAAATGCACAAACAGTAATATCTCCACATTGCAAGGTGCAATTCTGAAATTTTTTGCTTTTTCCTGCTAATCCTAGCATGATAAAGAAGATTCAAAGAGAGTGAGATGCCAGCTCCTTTCATTCAGTCAGTAGCTTCAAACATTTCTGGTATATGAAAAACATGTTTTTCAATGGCAAAAATCAATGAATATTGTAAATGCACAAACAGTAATATCTCCACATTGCAAGGTGCAATTCTGAAATTTTTTGCTTTTTCCTGCTAATCCAAGCATGATAAAGAAGATTCAAAGAGAGTGAGATGCCAGCTCCTTTCATTCAGTCAGTAGCTTCAAACATTTCTGGTATATGAATAACATGATGTTTTTCAATGGCAAAAATCAATGAATATTGTAAATGCACAAACAGTAATTTCTCCGCATTGCAAGGTGCAATTCTGAAATTTTTTGCTTTTTCCTGCTCCTCTTAGCATGATAAAGAAGATTCAAAGAGAGTGAGATGCCAGCTCCTTTCATTCAGTCAGTAGCTTCAAACATTTCTGGTATATGAATAACATGATGTTTTTCAATGGCAAAAATCAATGAATATTGTAAATGCACAAACAGTAATTTCTCCGCATTGCAAGGTGCAATTCTGAAATTTTTTGCTTTTTCCTGCTCCTCTTAGCATGATAAAGATGATTCAAAGAGAGTGAGATGCCAGCTCCTTTCATTCAGTCAGTAGCTTCAATCATTTCTGGACGTTTTTCAATGGCAAAAATCAATGAATATTGTAAATGCACAAACAGTAATTTCTCCGCATTGCAAGGTGCAATTCTGAAATTTTTTGCTTTTTCCTGCTCCTCTTAGCATGATAAAGAAAATTCAGAGTGAGATGCCAGCTGCTTTCATTCAGTCAGTAGCTTCAATCATTTCTGGACGTTTTTCAATGGCAAAAATCAATGAATATTGTAAATGCACAAACAGTAATATCTCCACATTGCAAGGTGCAATTCTGAAATTTTTTGCTTTTTCCTGTTAATCCTAGCATGATAAAGAAGATTCAAAGAGAGTGAGATGCCAGCTCCTTTCATTCAGTCAGTAGCTTCAAACATTTCTGGTATATGAAAAACATGTTTTTCAATGGCAAAAATCAATGAATATTGTAAATGCACAAACAGTAATATCTCCACATTGCAAGGTGCAATTCTGAAATTTTTTGCTTTTTCCTGCTAATCCAAGCATGATAAAGAAGATTCAAAGAGAGTGAGATGCCAGCTCCTTTCATTCAGTCAGTAGCTTCAAACATTTCTGGTATATGAATAACATGATGTTTTTCAATGGCAAAAATCAATGAATATTGTAAATGCACAAACAGTAATTTCTCCGCATTGCAAGGTGCAATTCTGAAATTTTTTGCTTTTTCCTGCTCCTCTTAGCATGATAAAGAAGATTCAAAGAGAGTGAGATGCCAGCTCCTTTCACTCAGTCAGTAGCTTCAAACATTTCTGGTATATGAATAACATAATGTTTTTCAATGGCAAAAATCAATGAATATTGTAAATGCACAAACAGTAATTTCTCCGCATTGCAAGGTGCAATTCTGAAATTTTTTGCTTTTTCCTGCTCCTCTTAGCATGATAAAGACGATTCAAAGAGAGTGAGATGCCAGCTCCTTTCATTCAGTCAGTAGCTTCAATCATTTCTGGACGTTTTTCAATGGCAAAAATCAATGAATATTGTAAATGCACAAAGAGTAATTTCTCCGCATTGCAAGGTGCAATTCTGAAATTTTTTGCTTTTTCCTGCTCCTCTTAGCATGATAAAGAAAATTCAGAGTGAGATGCCAGCTGCTTTCATTCAGTCAGTAGCTTCAATCATTTCTGGACGTTTTTCAATGGCAAAAATCAATGAATATTGTAAATGCACAAACAGTAATTTCTCCGCATTGCAAGGTGCAATTCTGAAATTTTTTGCTTTTTCCTGCTCCTCTTAGCATGATAAAGAAGATTCAAAGAGAGTGAGATGCCAGCTCCTTTCGTTCAGTCAGTAGCTTCAATCATTTCTGGACGTTTTTCAAAGGCAAAAATCATTGAATATTGTAAATGCACAAACAGTAATTTCTCCGCATTGCAAGGTGCAATTCTGAAATTTTTTACTTTTTCCTGCTCCTCTTAGCATGATAAAGAAGATTCAAAGAGAGTGAGATGCCAGCTCCTTTTATTCAGTCAGTAGCTTCAATCATTTCTGGTATATGAATAACATGATGTTTTTCAATGGCAAAAATCAATGAATATTGTAAATGCACAAACAGTAATTTCTCCGCATTGCAAGGTGCAATTCTGAAGTTTTTTGCTTTTTCCTGCTCCTCTTAGCATGATAAAGAAGATTCAAAGAGAGTGAGATGCCAGCTCCTTTCATTCAGTCAGTAGCTTCAATCATTTCTGGACGTTTTTCAATGGCAAAAATCATTGAATATTGTAAATGCACAAACAGTAATTTCTCCGCATTGCAAGGTGCAATTCTGAAATTTTTTACTTTTTCCTGCTTCTCTTAGCATGATAAAGAAGATTCAAAGAGAGTGAGATGCCAGCTCCTTTCATTCAGTCAGTAGCTTCAATCATTTCTGGTATATGAATAACATGATGTTTTTCAATGTCAAAAATCAATGAATATTGTAAATGCACAAACAGTAATTTCTCCGCATTGCAAGGTGCAATTCTGAAATTTTTTGCTTTTTCCTGCTCCTCTTAGCATGATAAAGAAGATTCAAAGAGAGTGAGATGCCAGCTCCTTTCATTCAGTCAGTAGCTTCAATCATTTCTGGACGTTTTTCAATGGCAAAAATCAATGAATATTGTAAATGCACAAACAGTAATTTCTCCGCATTGCAAGGTGCAATTCTGAAATTTTTTGCTTTTTCCTGCTCCTCTTAGCATGATAAAGAAAATTCAGAGTGAGATGCCAGCTCCTTTCATTCAGTCAGTAGCTTCAATCATTTCTGGACGTTTTTCAATGGCAAAAATCAATGAATATTGTAAATGCACAAACAGTAATTTCTCCGCATTGCAAGGTGCAATTCTGAAATTTTTTGCTTTTTCCTGCTCCTCTTAGCATGATAAAGAAGATTCAAAGAGAGTGAGATGCCAGCTCCTTTCATTCAGTCAGTAGCTTCAAACATTTCTGGTATATGAATAACATGATGTTTTTCAATGGCAAAAATCAATGAATATTGTAAATGCACAAACAGTAATTTCTCCGCATTGCAAGGTGCAATTCTGAAATTTTTTGCTTTTTCCTGCTCCTCTTAGCATGATAAAGAAGATTCAAAGAGAGTGAGATGCCAGCTCCTTTCGTTCAGTCAGTAGCTTCAATCATTTCTGGACGTTTTTCAAAGGCAAAAATCATTGAATATTGTAAATGCACAAAGAGTAATTTCTCCGCATTGCAAGGTGCAATTCTGAAATTTTTTACTTTTTCCTGCTCCTCTTAGCATGATAAAGAAGATTCAAAGAGAGTGAGATGCCAGCTCCTTTCATTCAGTCAGTAGCTTCAATCATTTCTGGTATATGAATAACATGATGTTTTTCAATGGCAAAAATCAATGAATATTGTAAATGCACAAACAGTAATTTCTCCGCATTGCAAGGTGCAATTCTGAAGTTTTTTGCTTTTTCCTGCTCCTCTTAGCATGATAAAGAAGATTCAAAGAGAGTGAGATGCCAGCTCCTTTCATTCAGTCAGTAGCTTCAATCATTTCTGGACGTTTTTCAATGGCAAAAATCATTGAATATTGTAAATGCACAAACAGTAATTTCTCCGCATTGCAAGGTGCAATACTGAAATTTTTTACTTTTTCCTGCTCCTCTTAGCATGATAAAGAAGATTCAAAGAGAGTGAGATGCCAGCTCCTTTCATTCAGTCAGTAGCTTCAATCATTTCTGGTATATGAATAACATGATGTTTTTCAATGGCAAAAATCAATGAATATTGTAAATGCACAAACAGTAATTTCTCCGCATTGCAAGGTGCAATTCTGAAATTTTTTGCTTTTTCCTGCTCCTCTTAGCATAATAAAGAAGATTCAAAGAAAGTGAGATGCCAGCTCCTTTCATTCAGTCAGTAGCTTCAATCATTTCTGGACGTTTTTCAATGGCAAACATCAATGAATATTGTAAATGCACAAACAGTAATTTCTTCGCATTGCAAGGTGCAATTCTGAAATTTTTTGCTTTTTCCTGCTTCTCTTAGCATGATAAACAAGATTCAAAGAGAGTGAGATGCCAGCTCCTTTCATTCAGTCAGTAGCTTCAATCATTTCTGGACGTTTTTCAATGGCAAAAATCAATGAATATTGTAAATGCACAAACAGTAATTTCTCCGCATTGCAAGGTGCAATTCTGAAATTTTTTACTTTTTCCTGCTCCTCTTAGCATGATAAAGAAGATTCAAAGAGAGTGAGATGCCAGCTCCTTTCATTCAGTCAGTAGCTTCAAACATTCCTGGTATATGAATAACATAATGTTTTTCAATGGCAAAAATCAATGAATATTGTAAATGCACAAACAGTAATTTCTCCGCATTGCAAGGTGCAATTCTGAAATTTTTTGCTTTTTCCTGCTCCTCTTAGCATGATAAAGAAGATTCAAAGAGAGTGAGATGCCAGCTCCTTTCATTCAGTCAGTAGCTTCAATCATTTCTGGACGTTTTTCAATTGCAAAAATCAATGAATATTGTAAATGCACAAACAGTAATTTCTCCGCATTGCAAGGTGCAATTCTGAAATTTTTTGCTTTTTCCTGCTCCTCTTAGCATGATAAAGAAGATTCAAAGAGAGTGAGATGCCAGCTCCTTTCATTCAGTCAGTAGCTTCAAACATTTCTGGTATATGAATAACATGATGTTTTTCAATGGCAAAAATCAATGAATATTGTAAATGCACAAACAGTAATTTCTCCGCATTGCAAGGTGCAATTCTGAAATTTTTTGCTTTTTCCTGCTCCTCTTAGCATGATAAAGAAGATTCAAAGAGAGTGAGATGCCAGCTCCTTTCATTCAGTCAGTAGCATCAATCATTTCTGGTATATGAATAACATGATGTTTTTCAATGGCAAAAATCAATGAATATTGTAAATGCACAAACAGTAATTTCTCCGCATTGCAAGGTGCAATTCTGAAATTTTTTGCTTTTTCCTGCTCCTCTTAGCATGATAAAGAAGATTCAAAGAGAGTGAGATGCCAGCTCCTTTCGTTCAGTCAGTAGCTTCAATCATTTCTGGACGTTTTTCAAAGGCAAAAATCATTGAATATTGTAAATGCACAAACAGTAATTTCTCCGCATTGCAAGGTGCAATTCTGAAATTTTTTACTTTTTCCTGCTCCTCTTAGCATGATAAAGAAGATTCAAAGAGAGTGAGATGCCAGCTCCTTTCATTCAGTCAGTAGCTTCAATCATTTCTGGTATATGAATAACATGATGTTTTTCAATGGCAAAAATCAATGAATATTGTAAATGCACAAACAGTAATTTCTCCGCATTGCAAGG
Organism: Phyllobates terribilis; assembly: GCF_046119375.1. Classification (NCBI taxonomy): domain Eukaryota; kingdom Metazoa; phylum Chordata; class Amphibia; order Anura; family Dendrobatidae; genus Phyllobates; species Phyllobates terribilis. The sequence goes on along the minus strand of NW_027363986.1, from coordinate 40,051 downwards.
TGCAATTCTGAAATTTTTTGCTTTTTCCTGCTCCTCTTAGCATGATAAAGAAGATTCAAAGAGAGTGAGATGCCAGCTCCTTTCATTCAGTCAGTAGCTTCAATCATTTCTGGACGTTTTTCAATGGCAAAAATCATTGAATATTGTAAATGCACAAACAGTAATTTCTCCGCATTGCAAGGTGCAATTCTGAAATTTTTTACTTTTTCCTGCTCCTCTTAGCATGATAAAGAAGATTCAAAGAGAGTGAGATGCCAGCTCCTTTCATTCAGTCAGTAGCTTCAATCATTTCTGGTATATGAATAACATGATGTTTTTCAATGGCAAAAATCAATGAATATTGTAAATGCACAAACAGTAATTTCTCCGCATTGCAAGGTGCAATTCTGAAATTTTTTGCTTTTTCCTGCTCCTCTTAGCATGATAAAGAAGATTCAAAGAGAGTGAGATGCCAGCTCCTTTCATTCAGTCAGTAGCTTCAATCATTTCTGGACGTTTTTCAATGGCAAAAATCAATGAATATTGTAAATGCACAAACAGTAATTTCTCCGCATTGCAAGGTGCAATTCTGGAATTTTTTGCTTTTTCCTGCTCCTCTTAGCATGATAAACAAGATTAAAAGAGAGTGAGATGCCAGCTCCTTTCATTCAGTCAGTAGCTTCAATCATTTCTGGACGTTTTTCAATGGCAAAAATCAATGAATATTGTAAATGCACAAACAGTAATTTCTCCGCATTGCAAGGTGCAATTCTGAAATTTTTTGCTTTTTCCTGCTCCTCTTAGCATGATAAAGAAGATTCAAAGAGAGTGAGATGCCAGCTCCTTTCATTCAGTCAGTAGCTTCAAACATTCCTTGTATATGAATAACATGATGTTTTTCAATGGCAAAAATCAATGAATATTGTAAATGCACAAACAGTAATTTCTCCACATTGCAAGGTGCAATTCTGAAATTTTTTGCTTTTTCCTGCTCCTCTTAGCATGATAAAGAAGATTCAAAGAGAGTGAGATGCCAGCTCCTTTCATTCAGTCAGTAGCTTCAATCATTTCTGGACGTTTTTCAATTGCAAAAATCAATGAATATTGTAAATGCACAAACAGTAATTTCTCCGCATTGCAAGGTGCAACTCTGAAATTTTTTGCTTTTTCCTGCTCCTCTTAGCATGATAAAGAAGATTCAAAGAGAGTGAGATGCCAGCTCCTTTCATTCAGTCAGTAGCTTCAATCATTTCTGGACGTTTTTCAATGGCAAACATCAATGAATATTGTAAATGCACAAACAGTAATTTCTTCGCATTGCAAGGTGCAATTCTGAAATTTTTTGCTTTTTCCTGCTTCTCTTAGCATGATAAACAAGATTCAAAGAGAGTGAGATGCCAGCTCCTTTCATTCAGTCAGTAGCTTCAATCATTTCTGGACGTTTTTCAATGGCAAAAATCAATGAATATTGTAAATGCACAAACAGTAATTTCTCCGCATTGCAAGGTGCAATTCTGAAATTTTTTACTTTTTCCTGCTCCTCTTAGCATGATAAAGAAGATTCAAAGAGAGTGAGATGCCAGCTCCTTTCATTCAGTCAGTAGCTTCAAACATTCCTGGTATATGAATAACATAATGTTTTTCAATGGCAAAAATCAATGAATATTGTAAATGCATAAACAGTAATTTCTCCGCATTGCAAGGTGCAATTCTGAAATTTTTTGCTTTTTCCTGCTCCTCTTAGCATGATAAAGAAGATTCAAAGAGAGTGAGATGCCAGCTCCTTTCATTCAGTCAGTAGCTTCAATCATTTCTGGACGTTTTTCAATTGCAAAAATCAATGAATATTGTAAATGCACAAACAGTAATTTCTCCGCATTGCAAGGTGCAATTCTGAAATTTTTTGCTTTTTCCTGCTCCTCTTAGCATGATAAAGAAGATTCAAAGAGAGTGAGATGCCAGCTCCTTTCATTCAGTCAGTAGCTTCAAACATTTCTGGTATATGAATAACATGATGTTTTTCAATGGCAAAAATCAATGAATATTGTAAATGCACAAACAGTAATTTCTCCGCATTGCAAGGTGCAATTCTGAAATTTTTTGCTTTTTCCTGCTCCTGTTAGCATGATAAAGAAGATTCAAAGAGAGTGAGATGCCAGCTCCTTTCATTCAGTCAGTAGCATCAATCATTTCTGGTATATGAATAACATGATGTTTTTCAATGGCAAAAATCAATGAATATTGTAAATGCACAAACAGTAATTTCTCCGCATTGCAAGGTGCAATTCTGAAATTTTTTGCTTTTTCCTGCTCCTCTTAGCATGATAAAGAAGATTCAAAGAGAGTGAGATTCCAGCTCCTTTCGTTCAGTCAGTAGCTTCAATCATTTCTGGACGTTTTTCAAAGGCAAAAATCATTGAATATTGTAAATGCACAAACAGTAATTTCTCCGCATTGCAAGGTGCAATTCTGAAATTTTTTACTTTTTCCTGCTCCTCTTAGCATGATAAAGAAGATTCAAAGAGAGTGAGATGCCAGCTCCTTTCATTCAGTCAGTAGCTTCAATCATTTCTGGTATATGAATAACATGATGTTTTTCAATGGCAAAAATCAATGAATATTGTAAATGCACAAACAGTAATTTCTCCGCATTGCAAGGTGCAATTCTGAAATTTTTTGCTTTTTCCTGCTCCTCTTAGCATGATAAAGAAGATTCAAAGAGAGTGAGATGCCAGCTCCTTTCATTCAGTCAGTAGCTTCAATCATTTCTGGACGTTTTTCAATGGCAAAAATCATTGAATATTGTAAATGCACAAACAGTAATTTCTCCGCATTGCAAGGTGCAATTCTGAAATTTTTTACTTTTTCCTGCTCCTCTTAGCATGATAAAGAAGATTCAAAGAGAGTGAGATGCCAGCTCCTTTCATTCAGTCAGTAGCTTCAAACATTCCTGGTATATGAATAACATAATGTTTTTCAATGGCAAAAATCAATGAATATTGTAAATGCACAAACAGTAATTTCTCCGCATTGCAAGGTGCAATTCTGAAATTTTTTGCTTTTTCCTGCTCCTCTTAGCATGATAAAGAAGATTCAAAGAGAGTGAGATGCCAGCTCCTTTCATTCAGTCAGTAGCTTCAATCATTTCTGGACGTTTTTCAATTGCAAAAATCAATGAATATTGTAAATGCACAAACAGTAATTTCTCCGCATTGCAAGGTGCAATTCTGAAATTTTTTGCTTTTTCCTGCTCCTCTTAGCATGATAAAGAAGATTCAAAGAGAGTGAGATGCCAGCTCCTTTCATTCAGTCAGTAGCTTCAAACATTTCTGGTATATGAATAACATGATGTTTTTCAATGGCAAAAATCAATGAATATTGTAAATGCACAAACAGTAATTTCTCCGCATTGCAAGGTGCAATTCTGAAATTTTTTGCTTTTTCCTGCTCCTCTTAGCATGATAAAGAAGATTCAAAGAGATTGAGATGCCAGCTCCTTTCATTCAGTCAGTAGCATCAATCATTTCTAGTATATGAATAACATGATGTTTTTCAATGGCAAAAATCAATGAATATTGTAAATGCACAAACAGTAATTTCTCCGCATTGCAAGGTGCAATTCTGAAATCTTTTGCTTTTTCCTGCTCCTCTTAGCATGATAAAGAAGATTCAAGAGAGTGAGATGCCAGCTCCTTTCGTTCAGTCAGTAGCTTCAATCATTTCTGGACGTTTTTCAAAGGCAAAAATCATTGAATATTGTAAATGCACAAACAGTAATTTCTCCGCATTGCAAGGTGAAATTCTGAAATTTTTTACTTTTTCCTGCTCCTCTTAGCATGATAAAGAAGATTCAAAGAGAGTGAGATGCCAGCTCCTTTCATTCAGTCAGTAGCTTCAATCATTTCTGGTATATGAATAACATGATGTTTTTCAATGGCAAAAATCAATGAATATTGTAAATGCACAAACAGTAATTTCTCCGCATTGCAAGGTGCAATTCTGAAATTTTTTGCTTTTTCCTGCTCCTCTTAGCATGATAAAGAAGATTCAAAGAGAGTGAGATGCCAGCTCCTTTCATTCAGTCAGTAGCTTCAATCATTTCTGGACGTTTTTCAATGGCAAAAATCATTGAATATTGTAAATGCACAAACAGTAATTTCTCCGCATTGCAAGGTGCAATTCTGAAATTTTTTACTTTTTCCTGCTCCTCTTAGCATGATAAAGAAGATTCAAAGAGAGTGAGATGCCAGCTCCTTTCATTCAGTCAGTAGCTTCAATCATTTCTGGTATATGAATAACATGATGTTTTTCAATGGCAAAAATCAATGAATATTGTAAATGCACAAACAGTAATTTCTCCGCATTGCAAGGTGCAATTCTGAAATTTTTTGCTTTTTCCTGCTCCTCTTAGCATGATAAAGAAGATTCAAGGAGAGTGAGATGCCAGCTCCTTTCATTCAGTCAGTAGCTTCAATCATTTCTGGACGTTTTTCAATGGCAAAAATCAATGAATATTGTAAATGCACAAACAGTAATTTCTCCGCATTGCAAGGTGCAATTCTGAAATTTTTTGCTTTTTCCTGCTCCTCTTAGCATGATAAACAAGATTAAAAGAGAGTGAGATGCCAGCTCCTTTCATTCAGTCAGTAGCTTCAATCATTTCTGGACGTTTTTCAATGGCAAAAATCAATGAATATTGTAAATGCACAAACAGTAATTTCTCCGCATTGCAAGGTGCAATTCTGAAATTTTTTGCTTTTTCCTGCTCCTCTTAGCATGATAAAGAAGATTCAAAGAGAGTGAGATGCCAGCTCCTTTCATTCAGTCAGTAGCTTCAAACATTCCTGGTATATGAATAACATGATGTTTTTCAATGGCAAAAATCAATGAATATTGTAAATGCACAAACAGTAATTTCTCCGCATTGCAAGGTGCAATTCTGAAATTTTTTGCTTTTTCCTGCTCCTCTTAGCATGATAAAGAAGATTCAAAGAGAGTGAGATGCCAGCTCCTTTCATTCAGTCAGTAGCTTCAATCATTTCTGGACGTTTTTCAATGGCAAAAATCATTGAATATTGTAAATGCACAAACAGTAATTTCTCCGCATTGCAAGGTGCAATTCTGAAATTTTTTACTTTTTCCTGCTCCTCTTAGCATGATAAAGAAGATTCAAAGAGAGTGAGATGCCAGCTCCTTTCATTCAGTCAGTAGCTTCAATCATTTCTGGTATATGAATAACATGATGTTTTTCAATGGCAAAAATCAATGAATATTGTAAATGCACAAACAGTAATTTCTCCGCATTGCAAGGTGCAATTCTGAAATTTTTTGCTTTTTCCTGCTCCTCTTAGCATGATAAAGAAGATTCAAAGAGAGTGAGATGCCAGCTCCTTTCATTCAGTCAGTAGCTTCAATCATTTCTGGACGTTTTTCAATGGCAAAAATCATTGAATATTGTAAATGCACAAACAGTAATTTCTCCGCATTGCAAGGTGCAATTCTGAAATTTTTTACTTTTTCCTGCTCCTCTTAGCATGATAAAGAAGATTCAAAGAGAGTGAGATGCCAGCTCCTTTCATTCAGTCAGTAGCTTCAAACATTCCTGGTATATGAATAACATAATGTTTTTCAATGGCAAAAATCAATGAATATTGTAAATGCACAAACAGTAATTTCTCCGCATTGCAAGGTGCAATTCTGAAATTTTTTGCTTTTTCCTGCTCCTCTTAGCATGATAAAGAAGATTCAAAGAGAGTGAGATGCCAGCTCCTTTCATTCAGTCAGTAGCTTCAATCATTTCTGGACGTTTTTCAATTGCAAAAATCAATGAATATTGTAAATGCACAAACAGTAATTTCTCCGCATTGCAAGGTGCAATTCTGAAATTTTTTGCTTTTTCCTGCTCCTCTTAGCATGATAAAGAAGATTCAAAGAGAGTGAGATGCCAGCTCCTTTCATTCAGTCAGTAGCTTCAAACATTTCTGGTATATGAATAACATGATGTTTTTCAATGGCAAAAATCAATGAATATTGTAAATGCACAAACAGTAATTTCTCCGCATTGCAAGGTGCAATTCTGAAATTTTTTGCTTTTTCCTGCTCCTCTTAGCATGATAAAGAAGATTCAAAGAGAGTGAGATGCCAGCTCCTTTCATTCAGTCAGTAGCATCAATCATTTCTGGTATATGAATAACATGATGTTTTTCAATGGCAAAAATCAATGAATATTGTAAATGCACAAACAGTAATTTCTCCGCATTGCAAGGTGCAATTCTGAAATTTTTTGCTTTTTCCTGCTCCTCTTAGCATGATAAAGAAGATTCAAAGAGAGTGAGATGCCAGCTCCTTTCGTTCAGTCAGTAGCTTCAATCATTTCTGGACGTTTTTCAAAGGCAAAAATCATTGAATATTGTAAATGCACAAACAGTAATTTCTCCGCATTGCAAGGTGCAATTCTGAAATTTTTTACTTTTTCCTGCTCCTCTTAGCATGATAAAGAAGATTCAAAGAGAGTGAGATGCCAGCTCCTTTCATTCAGTCAGTAGCTTCAATCATTTCTGGTATATGAATAACATGATGTTTTTCAATGGCAAAAATCAATGAATATTGTAAATGCACAAACAGTAATTTCTCCGCATTGCAAGGTGCAATTCTGAAATTTTTTGCTTTTTCCTGCTCCTCTTAGCATGATAAAGAAGATTCAAAGAGAGTGAGATGCCAGCTCCTTTCATTCAGTCAGTAGCTTCAATCATTTCTGGACGTTTTTCAATGGCAAAAATCATTGAATATTGTAAATGCACAAACAGTAATTTCTCCGCATTGCAAGGTGCAATTCTGAAATTTTTTACTTTTTCCTGCTCCTCTTAGCATGATAAAGAAGATTCAAAGAGAGTGAGATGCCAGCTCCTTTCATTCAGTCAGTAGCTTCAATCATTTCTGGTATATGAATAACATGATGTTTTTCAATGGCAAAAATCAATGAATATTGTAAATGCACAAACAGTAATTTCTCCGCATTGCAAGGTGCAATTCTGAAATTTTTTGCTTTTTCCTGCTCCTCTTAGCATGATAAAGAAGATTCAAAGAGAGTGAGATGCCAGCTCCTTTCATTCAGTCAGTAGCTTCAATCATTTCTGGACGTTTTTCAATGGCAAAAATCAATGAATATTGTAAATGCACAAACAGTAATTTCTCCGCATTGCAAGGTGCAATTCTGAAATTTTTTGCTTTTTCCTGCTCCTCTTAGCATGATAAACAAGATTAAAAGAGAGTGAGATGCCAGCTCCTTTCATTCAGTCAGTAGCTTCAATCATTTCTGGACGTTTTTCAATGGCAAAAATCAATGAATATTGTAAATGCACAAACAGTAATTTCTCCGCATTGCAAGGTGCAATTCTGAAATTTTTTGCTTTTTCCTGCTCCTCTTAGCATGATAAAGAAGATTCAAAGAGAGTGAGATGCCAGCTCCTTTCATTCAGTCAGTAGCTTCAAACATTCCTGGTATATGAATAACATGATGTTTTTCAATGGCAAAAATCAATGAATATTGTAAATGCACAAACAGTAATTTCTCCGCATTGCAAGGTGCAATTCTGAAATTTTTTGCTTTTTCCTGCTCCTCTTAGCATGATAAAGAAGATTCAAAGAGAGTGAGATGCCAGCTCCTTTCATTCAGTCAGTAGCTTCAATCATTTCTGGACGTTTTTCAATGGCAAAAATCATTGAATATTGTAAATGCACAAACAGTAATTTCTCCGCATTGCAAGGTGCAATTCTGAAATTTTTTACTTTTTCCTGCTCCTCTTAGCATGATAAAGAAGATTCAAAGAGAGTGAGATGCCAGCTCCTTTCATTCAGTCAGTAGCTTCAATCATTTCTGGTATATGAATAACATGATGTTTTTCAATGGCAAAAATCAATGAATATTGTAAATGCACAAACAGTAATTTCTCCGCATTGCAAGGTGCAATTCTGAAATTTTTTGCTTTTTCCTGCTCCTCTTAGCATGATAAAGAAGATTCAAAGAGAGTGAGATGCCAGCTCCTTTCATTCAGTCAGTAGCTTCAATCATTTCTGGACGTTTTTCAATGGCAAAAATCAATGAATATTGTAAATGCACAAACAGTAATTTCTCCGCATTGCAAGGTGCAATTCTGAAATTTTTTGCTTTTTCCTGCTCCTCTTAGCATGATAAACAAGATTAAAAGAGAGTGAGATGCCAGCTCCTTTCATTCAGTCAGTAGCTTCAATCATTTCTGGACGTTTTTCAATGGCAAAAATCAATGAATATTGTAAATGCACAAACAGTAATTTCTCCGCATTGCAAGGTGCAATTCTGAAATTTTTTGCTTTTTCCTGCTCCTCTTAGCATGATAAAGAAGATTCAAAGAGAGTGAGATGCCAGCTCCTTTCATTCAGTCAGTAGCTTCAAACATTCCTGGTATATGAATAACATGATGTTTTTCAATGGCAAAAATCAATGAATATTGTAAATGCACAAACAGTAATTTCTCCGCATTGCAAGGTGCAATTCTGAAATTTTTTGCTTTTTCCTGCTCCTCTTAGCATGATAAAGAAGATTCAAAGAGAGTGAGATGCCAGCTCCTTTCATTCAGTCAGTAGCTTCAATCATTTCTGGACGTTTTTCAATTGCAAAAATCAATGAATATTGTAAATGCACAAACAGTAATTTCTCCGCATTGCAAGGTGCAACTCTGAAATTTTTTGCTTTTTCCTGCTCCTCTTAGCATGATAAAGAAGATTCAAAGAGAGTGAGATGCCAGCTCCTTTCATTCAGTCAGTAGCTTCAATCATTTCTGGTATATGAATAACGTGATGTTTTTCAATGGCAAAAATCAATGAATATTGTAAATGCACAAACAGTAATTTCTCCGCATTGCAAGGTGCAATTCTGAAATTTTTTGCTTTTTCCTGCTCCTCTTAGCATGATAAAGAAGATTCAAGGAGAGTGAGATGCCAGCTCCTTTCATTCAGTCAGTAGCTTCAAACATTTCTGGTATATGAATAAAATGATGTTTTTCAATGGCAAAAATCAATGAATATTGTAAATGCACAAACAGTAATTTCTCCGCATTGCAAGGTGCAATTCTGAAATTTTTTGCTTTATCCTGCTCCTCTTAGCATGATAAAGAAGATTCAAAGAGAGTGAGATGCCAGCTCCTTTCATTCAGTCAGTAGCTTCAATCATTTCTGGACGTTTTTCAATGGCAAAAATCATTGAATATTGTAAATGCACAAACAGTAATTTCTCCGCATTGCAAGGTGCAATTCTGAAATTTTTTACTTTTTCCTGCTCCTCTTAGCATGATAAAGAAGATTCAAAGAGAGTGAGATGCCAGCTCCTTTCATTCAGTCAGTAGCTTCAATCATTTCTGGTATATGAATAACATGATGTTTTTCAATGGCAAAAATCAATGAATATTGTAAATGCACAAACAGTAATTTCTCCGCATTGCAAGGTGCAATTCTGAGATTTTTTGCTTTTTCCTGCTCCTCTTAGCATGATAAAGAAGATTCAAAGAGAGTGAGATGCCAGCTCCTTTCATTCAGTCAGTAGCTTCAATCATTTCTGGACGTTTTTCAATGGCAAAAATCAATGAATATTCTAAATGCACAAACAGTAATTTCTCCGCATTGCAAGTTGCAATTCTGAAATTTTTTGCTTTTTCCTGCTCCTCTTAGCATGATAAACAAGATTCAAAGAGAGTGAGATGCCAGCTCCTTTCATTCAGTCAGTAGCTTCAATCATTTCTGGACGTTTTTCAATGGCAAAAATCAATGAATATTGTAAATGCACAAACAGTAATTTCTCCGCATTGCAAGGTGCAATTCTGAAATTTTTTGCTTTTTCCTGCTCCTCTTAGCATGATAAAGAAGATTCAAAGAGAGTGAGAAGCCAGCTCCTTTCATTCAGTCAGTAGCTTCAATCATTTCTGGACGTTTTTCAATTGCAAAAATCAATGAATATTGTAAATGCACAAACAGTAATTTCTCCGCATTGCAAGGTGCAATTCTGAAATTTTTTGCTTTTTCCTGCTCCTCTTAGCATGATAAAGAAGATTCAAAGAGAGTGAGATGCCAGCTCCTTTCATTCAGTCAGTAGCTTCAATCATTTCTGGTATATGAATAACATGATGTTTTTCAATGGCAAAAATCAATGAATATTGTAAATGCACAAACAGTAATTTCTCCGCATTGCAAGGTGCAATTCTGAAATTTTTTGCTTTTTCCTGCTCCTCTTAGCATGATAAAGAAGATTCAAAGAGAGTGAGATGCCAGCTCCTTTCATTCAGTCAGTAGCTTCAATCATTTCTGGACGTTTTTCAATGGCAAAAATCAATGAATATTGTAAATGCACAAACAGTAATTTCTCCGCATTGCAAGGTGCAATTCTGAAATTTTTTGCTTTTTCCTGCTCCTCTTAGCATGATAAAGAAGATTCAAAGAGAGTGAGATGCCAGCTCCTTTCATTCAGTCAGTAGCTTCAATCATTTCTGGACGTTTTTCAATGGCAAAAATCAATGAATATTGTAAATGCACAAACAGTAATTTCTCCGCATTGCAAGGTGCAATTCTGAAATTTTTTGCTTTTTCCTGCTCCTCTTAGCATGATAAAAAAGATTCAAAGAGAGTGAGATGCCAGCTCCTTTCATTCAGTCAGTAGCTTCAAACATTTCTGGTATATGAATAACATGATGTTTTTCAATGGCAAAAATCAATGAATATTGTAAATGCACAAACAGCAATTTCTCCGCATTGCAAGGTGCAATTCTGAAATTTTTTGCTTTTTCCTGCTCCTCTTAGCATGATAAAGAAGATTCAAAGAGAGTGAGACGCCAGCTCCTTTCGTTCAGTCAGTAGCTTCAATCATTTCTGGACGTTTTTCAATGGCAAAAATCATTGAATATTGTAAATGCACAAACAGTAATTTCTCCGCATTGCAAGGTGCAATTCTGAAATTTTTTACTTTTTCCTGCTCCTCTTAGCATGATAAAGAAGATTCAAAGAGAGTGAGATGCCAGCTCCTTTCATTCAGTCAGTAGCTTCATTCATTTCTGGTATATGAATAACATGATGTTTTTCAATGGCAAAAATCAATGAATATTGTAAATGCACAAACAGTAATTTCTCCGCATTGCAAGGTGCAATTCTGAAATTTTTTGCTTTTTCCTGCTCCTCTTAGCATGATAAAGAAGATTCAAAGAGAGTGAGATGCCAGCTCCTTTCATTCAGTCAGTAGCTTCAATCATTTCTGGACGTTTTTCAATGGCAAAAATCAACGAATATTGTAAATGCACAAACAGTAATTTCTCCGCATTGCAAGGTGCAATTCTGAAATTTTTTGCTTTTTCCTGCTCCTCTTAGCATGATAAAGAAGATTCAAAGAGAGTGAGATGCCAGCTCCTTACATTCAGTCGGTAGCTTCAATCATTTCTGGTAAATGAATAACATGATGTTTTTCAATGGCAAAAATCAATGAATTTTGTAAATGCACAAACAGTAATTTCTCCGCATTGCAAGGCGCAATTCTGAAATTTTTTGCTTTTTCCTGCTCCTCTTAGCATGATAAAGAAGATTCAAAGAGAGTGAGATGCCAGCTCCTTTCAATCAGTCAGTAGCTTCAATCATTTCTGGACGTTTTTCAATGGCAAAAATCAATGAATATTGTAAATGCACAAACAGTAATTTCTCCGCATTGCAAGGTGCAATTCTGAAATTTTATGCTTTTTCCTGCTCCTCTTAGCATGATAAAGAAGATTCAAAGAGAGTGAGATGCCAGCTCCTTTCATTCAGTCAGTAGCTTCAATCATTTCTGGACGTTTTTCAATGGCAAAAATCAATGAATATTGTAAATGCACAAACAGTAATTTTTTCGCATTGCAAGGTGCAATTCTGAAATTTTTTGCTTATTCCTGCTCCTCTTAGCATGATAAAGAAGATTCAAAGAGAGTGAGGTGACAGCTCCTTTCATTCAGTCAGTAGCTTCAAACATTTCTGGTATATGAATAACGTTTTTCAATGGCAAAAATCAATGAATATTGTAAATGCACAAACAGTTATTTCTCCGCATTGCAAGGTGCAATTCTGAAATTTTTTGCTTTTTCCTGCTCCTCTTAGCATGATAAACAAGATTAAAAGAGAGTGAGATGCCAGCTCCTTTCATTCAGTCAGTAGCTTCAATCATTTCTGGACGTTTTTCAATGGCAAAAATCAATGAATATTGTAAATGCACAAACAGTAATTTCTCCGCATTGCAAGGTGCAATTCTGAAATTTTTTGCTTTTTCCTGCTCCTCTTAGCATGATAAAGAAGATTCAAAGAGAGTGAGATGCCAGCTCCTTTCATTCAGTCAGTAGCTTCAAACATTCCTGGTATATGAATAACATGATGTTTTTCAATGGCAAAAATCAATGAATATTGTAAATGCACAAACAGTAATTTCTCCGCATTGCAAGGTGCAATTCTGAAATTTTTTGCTTTTTCCTGCTCCTCTTAGCATGATAAAGAAGATTCAAAGAGAGTGAGATGCCAGCTCCTTTCATTCAGTCAGTAGCTTCAATCATTTCTGGACGTTTTTCAATGGCAAAAATCATTGAATATTGTAAATGCACAAACAGTAATTTCTCCGCATTGCAAGGTGCAATTCTGAAATTTTTTACTTTTTCCTGCTCCTCTTAGCATGATAAAGAAGATTCAAAGAGAGTGAGATGCCAGCTCCTTTCATTCAGTCAGTAGCTTCAATCATTTCTGGTATATGAATAACATGATGTTTTTCAATGGCAAAAATCAATGAATATTGTAAATGCACAAACAGTAATTTCTCCGCATTGCAAGGTGCAATTCTGAAATTTTTTGCTTTTTCCTGCTCCTCTTAGCATGATAAAGAAGATTCAAAGAGAGTGAGATGCCAGCTCCTTTCATTCAGTCAGTAGCTTCAATCATTTCTGGACGTTTTTCAATTGCAAAAATCAGTGAATATTGTAAATGCACAAACAGTAATTTCTCCGCATTGCAAGGTGCAATTCTGAAATTTTTTGCTTTTTCCTGCTCCTCTTAGCATGATAAAGAAGATTCAAAGAGAGTGAGATGCCAGCTCCTTTCATTCAGTCAGTAGCTTCAAACATTTCTGGTATATGAATAACATGATGTTTTTCAATGGCAAAAATCAATGAATATTGTAAATGCACAAACAGTAATTTCTCCGCATTGCAAGGTGCAATTCTGAAATTTTTTGCTTTTTCCTGCTCCTCTTAGCATGATAAAGAAGATTCAAAGAGAGTGAGATGCCAGCTCCTTTCATTCAGTCAGTAGCATCAATCATTTCTGGTATATGAATAACATGATGTTTTTCAATGGCAAAAATCAATGAATATTGTAAATGCACAAACAGTAATTTCTCCGCATTGCAAGGTGCAATTCTGAAATTTTTTGCTTTTTCCTGCTCCTCTTAGCATGATAAAGAAGATTCAAAGAGAGTGAGATGCCTGCTCCTTTCGTTCAGTCAGTAGCTTCAATCATTTCTGGACGTTTTTCAAAGGCAAAATTCATTGAATATTGTAAATGCACAAACAGTAATTTCTCCGCATTGCAAGGTGCAATTCTGAAATTTTTTACTTTTTCCTGCTCCTCTTAGCATGATAAAGAAGATTCAAAGAGAGTGAGATGCCAGCTCCTTTCATTCAGTCAGTAGCTTCAATCATTTCTGGTATATGAATAACATGATGTTTTTCAATGGCAAAAATCAATGAATATTGTAAATGCACAAACAGTAATTTCTCCGCATTGCAAGGTGCAATTCTGAAATTTTTTGCTTTTTCCTGCTCCTCTTAGCATGATAAAGAAGATTCAAAGAGAGTGAGATGCCAGCTCCTTTCATTCAGTCAGTAGCTTCAATCATTTCTGGACGTTTTTCAATGGCAAAAATCATTGAATATTGTAAATGCACAAACAGTAATTTCTCCGCATTGCAAGGTGCAATTCTGAAATTTTTTACTTTTTCCTGCTCCTCTTAGCATGATAAAGAAGATTCAAAGAGAGTGAGATGCCAGCTCCTTTCATTCAGTCAGTAGCTTCAAACATTCCTGGTATATGAATAACATAATGTTTTTCAATGGCAAAAATCAATGAATATTGTAAATGCACAAACAGTAATTTCTCCGCATTGCAAGGTGCAATTCTGAAATTTTTTGCTTTTTCCTGCTCCTCTTAGCATGATAAAGAAGATTCAAAGAGAGTGAGATGCCAGCTCCTTTCATTCAGTCAGTAGCTTCAATAATTTCTGGACGTTTTTCAATTGCAAAAATCAATGAATATTGTAAATGCACAAACAGTAATTTCTCCGCATTGCAAGGTGCAATTCTGAAATTTTTTGCTTTTTCCTGCTCCTCTTAGCATGATAAAGAAGATTCAAAGAGAGTGAGATGCCAGCTCCTTTCATTCAGTCAGTAGCTTCAAACATTTCTGGTATATGAATAACATGATGTTTTTCAATGGCAAAAATCAATGAATATTGTAAATGCACAAACAGTAATTTCTCCGCATTGCAAGGTGCAATTCTGAAATTTTTTGCTTTTTCCTGCTCCTCTTAGCATGATAAAGAAGATTCAAAGAGATTGAGATGCCAGCTCCTTTCATTCAGTCAGTAGCATCAATCATTTCTGGTATATGAATAACATGATGTTTTTCAATGGCAAAAATCAATGAATATTGTAAATGCACAAACAGTAATTTCTCCGCATTGCAAGGTGCAATTCTGAAATTTTTTGCTTTTTCCTGCTCCTCTTAGCATGATAAAGAAGATTCAAAGAGAGTGAGATGCCAGCTCCTTTCATTCAGTCAGTAGCTTCAATCATTTCTGGACGTTTTTCAATGGCAAAAATCATTGAATATTGTAAATGCACAAACAGTAATTTCTCCGCATTGCAAGGTGCAATTCTGAAATTTTTTACTTTTTCCTGCTCCTCTTAGCATGATAAAGAAGATTCAAAGAGAGTGAGATGCCAGCTCCTTTCATTCAGTCAGTAGCTTCAATCATTTCTGGTATATGAATAACATGATGTTTTTCAATGGCAAAAATCAATGAATATTGTAAATGCACAAACAGTAATTTCTCCGCATTGCAAGGTGCAATTCTGAAATTTTTTGCTTTTTCCTGCTCCTCTTAGCATGATAAAGAAGATTCAAAGAGAGTGAGATGCCAGCTCCTTTCATTCAGTCAGTAGCTTCAATCATTTCTGGACGTTTTTCAATGGCAAAAATCAATGAATATTGTAAATGCACAAACAGTAATTTCTCCGCATTGCAAGGTGCAATTCTGAAATTTTTTGCTTTTTCCTGCTCCTCTTAGCATGATAAACAAGATTAAAAGAGAGTGAGATGCCAGCTCCTTTCATTCAGTCAGTAGCTTCAATCATTTCTGGACGTTTTTCAATGGCAAAAATCAATGAATATTGTAAATGCACAAACAGTAATTTCTCCGCATTGCAAGGTGCAATTCTGAAATTTTTTGCTTTTTCCTGCTCCTCTTAGCATGATAAAGAAGATTCAAAGAGAGTGAGATGCCAGCTCCTTTCATTCAGTCAGTAGCTTCAAACATTCCTGGTATATGAATAACATGATGTTTTTCAATGGCAAAAATCAATGAATATTGTAAATGCACAAACAGTAATTTCTCCGCATTGCAAGGTGCAATTCTGAAATTTTTTGCTTTTTCCTGCTCCTCTTAGCATGATAAAGAAGATTCAAAGAGAGTGAGATGCCAGCTCCTTTCATTCAGTCAGTAGCTTCAATCATTTCTGGACGTTTTTCAATGGCAAAAATCATTGAATATTGTAAATGCACAAACAGTAATTTCTCCGCATTGCAAGGTGCAATTCTGAAATTTTTTACTTTTTCCTGCTCCTCTTAGCATGATAAAGAAGATTCAAAGAGAGTGAGATGCCAGCTCCTTTCATTCAGTCAGTAGCTTCAATCATTTCTGGTATATGAATAACATGATGTTTTTCAATGGCAAAAATCAATGAATATTGTAAATGCACAAACAGTAATTTCTCCGCATTGCAAGGTGCAATTCTGAAATTTTTTGCTTTTTCCTGCTCCTCTTAGCATGATAAAGAAGATTCAAAGAGAGTGAGATGCCAGCTCCTTTCATTCAGTCAGTAGCTTCAATCATTTCTGGACGTTTTTCAATGGCAAAAATCATTGAATATTGTAAATGCACAAACAGTAATTTCTCCGCATTGCAAGGTGCAATTCTGAAATTTTTTACTTTTTCCTGCTCCTCTTAGCATGATAAAGAAGATTCAAAGAGAGTGAGATGCCAGCTCCTTTCATTCAGTCAGTAGCTTCAAACATTCCTGGTATATGAATAACATAATGTTTTTCAATGGCAAAAATCAATGAATATTGTAAATGCACAAACAGTAATTTCTCCGCATTGCAAGGTGCAATTCTGAAATTTTTTGCTTTTTCCTGCTCCTCTTAGCATGATAAAGAAGATTCAAAGAGAGTGAGATGCCAGCTCCTTTCATTCAGTCAGTAGCTTCAATCATTTCTGGACGTTTTTCAATTGCAAAAATCAATGAATATTGTAAATGCACAAACAGTAATTTCTCCGCATTGCAAGGTGCAATTCTGAAATTTTTTGCTTTTTCCTGCTCCTCTTAGCATGATAAAGAAGATTCAAAGAGAGTGAGATGCCAGCTCCTTTCATTCAGTCAGTAGCTTCAAACATTTCTGGTATATGAATAACATGATGTTTTTCAATGGCAAAAATCAATGAATATTGTAAATGCACAAACAGTAATTTCTCCGCATTGCAAGGTGCAATTCTGAAATTTTTTGCTTTTTCCTGCTCCTCTTAGCATGATAAAGAAGATTCAAAGAGAGTGAGATGCCAGCTCCTTTCATTCAGTCAGTAGCATCAATCATTTCTGGTATATGAATAACATGATGTTTTTCAATCGCAAAAATCAATGAATATTGTAAATGCACAAACAGTAATTTCTCCGCATTGCAAGGTGCAATTCTGAAATTTTTTGCTTTTTCCTGCTCCTCTTAGCATGATAAAGAAGATTCAAAGAGAGTGAGATGCCAGCTCCTTTCATTCAGTCAGTAGCTTCAAACATTCCTGGTATATGAATAACATGATGTTTTTCAATGGCAAAAATCAATGAATATTGTAAATGCACAAACAGTAATTTCTCCGCATTGCAAGGTGCAATTCTGAAATTTTTTGCTTTTTCCTGCTCCTCTTAGCATGATAAAGAAGATTCAAAGAGAGTGAGATGCCAGCTCCTTTCATTCAGTCAGTAGCTTCAATCATTTCTGGACGTTTTTCAATGGCAAAAATCATTGAATATTGTAAATGCACAAACAGTAATTTCTCCGCATTGCAAGGTGCAATTCTGAAATTTTTTACTTTTTCCTGCTCCTCTTAGCATGATAAAGAAGATTCAAAGAGAGTGAGATGCCAGCTCCTTTCATTCAGTCAGTAGCTTCAATCATTTCTAGTATATGAATAACATGATGTTTTTCAATGGCAAAAATCAATGAATATTGTAAATGCACAAACAGTAATTTCTCCGCATTGCAAGGTGCAATTCTGAAATTTTTTGCTTTTTCCTGCTCCTCTTAGCATGATAAAGAAGATTCAAAGAGAGTGAGATGCCAGCTCCTTTCATTCAGTCAGTAGCTTCAATCATTTCTGGACGTTTTTCAATTGCAAAAATCAATGAATATTGTAAATGCACAAACAGTAATTTCTCCGCATTGCAAGGTGCAATTCTGAAATTTTTTGCTTTTTCCTGCTCCTCTTAGCATGATAAAGAAGATTCAAAGAGAGTGAGATGCCAGCTCCTTTCATTCAGTCAGTAGCTTCAAACATTTCTGGTATATGAATAACATGATGTTTTTCAATGGCAAAAATCAATGAATATTGTAAATGCACAAACAGTAATTTCTCCGCATTGCAAGGTGCAATTCTGAAATTTTTTGCTTTTTCCTGCTCCTCTTAGCATGATAAAGAAGATTCAAAGAGAGTGAGATGCCAGCTCCTTTCATTCAGTCAGTAGCATCAATCATTTCTGGTATATGAATAACATGATGTTTTTCAATGGCAAAAATCAATGAATATTGTAAATGCACAAACAGTAATTTCTCCGCATTGCAAGGTGCAATTCTGAAATTTTTTGCTTTTTCCTGCTCCTCTTAGCATGATAAAGAAGATTCAAAGAGAGTGAGATGCCAGCTCCTTTCATTCAGTCAGTAGCTTCAATCATTTCTGGACGTTTTTCAATGGCAAAAATCATTGAATATTGTAAATGCACAAACAGTAATTTCTCCGCATTGCAAGGTGCAATTCTGAAATTTTTTACTTTTTTCTGCTCCTCTTAGCATGATAAAGAAGATTCAAAGAGAGTGAGATGCCAGCTCCTTTCATTCAGTCAGTAGCTTCAAACATTCCTGGTATATGAATAACATAATGTTTTTCAATGGCAAAAATCAATGAATATTGTAAATGCACAAACAGTAATTTCTCCGCATTGCAAGGTGCAATTCTGAAATTTTTTGCTTTTTCCTGCTCCTCTTAGCATGATAAAGAAGATTCAAAGAGAGTGAGATGCCAGCTCCTTTCATTCAGTCAGTAGCTTCAATCATTTCTGGACGTTTTTCAATTGCAAAAATCAATGAATATTGTAAATGCACAAACAGTAATTTCTCCGCATTGCAAGGTGCAATTCTGAAATTTTTTGCTTTTTCCTGCTCCTCTTAGCATGATAAAGAAGATTCAAAGAGAGTGAGATGCCAGCTCCTTTCATTCAGTCAGTAGCTTCAAACATTTCTGGTATATGAATAACATGATGTTTTTCAATGGCAAAAATCAATGAATATTGTAAATGCACAAACAGTAATTTCTCCGCATTGCAAGGTGCAATTCTGAAATTTTTTGCTTTTTCCTGCTCCTCTTAGCATGATAAAGAAGATTCAAAGAGAGTGAGATGCCAGCTCCTTTCATTCAGTCAGTAGCATCAATCATTTCTGGTATATGAATAACATGATGTTTTTCAATGGCAAAAATCAATGAATATTGTAAATGCACAAACAGTAATTTCTCCGCATTGCAAGGTGCAATTCTGAAATTTTTTGCTTTTTCCTGCTCCTCTTAGCATGATAAAGAAGATTCAAAGAGAGTGAGATGCCAGCTCCTTTCATTCAGTCAGTAGCTTCAAACATTCCTGGTATATGAATAACATGATGTTTTTCAATGGCAAAAATCAATGAATATTGTAAATGCACAAACAGTAATTTCTCCGCATTGCAAGGTGCAATTCTGAAATTTTTTGCTTTTTCCTGCTCCTCTTAGCATGATAAAGAAGATTCAAAGAGAGTGAGATGCCAGCTCCTTTCATTCAGTCAGTAGCTTCAATCATTTCTGGACGTTTTTCAATGGCAAAAATCATTGAATATTGTAAATGCACAAACAGTAATTTCTCCGCATTGCAAGGTGCAATTCTGAAATTTTTTACTTTTTCCTGCTCCTCTTAGCATGATAAAGAAGATTCAAAGAGAGTGAGATGCCAGCTCCTTTCATTCAGTCAGTAGCTTCAATCATTTCTGGTATATGAATAACATGATGTTTTTCAATGGCAAAAATCAATGAATATTGTAAATGCACAAACAGTAATTTCTCCGCATTGCAAGGTGCAATTCTGAAATTTTTTGCTTTTTCCTGCTCCTCTTAGCATGATAAAGATGATTCAAAGAGAGTGAGATGCCAGCTCCTTTCATTCAGTCAGTAGCTTCAATCATTTCTGGACGTTTTTCAATTGCAAAAATCAATGAATATTGTAAATGCACAAACAGTAATTTCTCCGCATTGCAAGGTGCAATTCTGAAATTTTTTGCTTTTTCCTGCTCCTCTTAGCATGATAAAGAAGATTCAAAGAGAGTGAGATGCCAGCTCCTTTCATTCAGTCAGTAGCTTCAAACATTTCTGGTATATGAATAACATGATGTTTTTCAATGGCAAAAATCAATGAATATTGTAAATGCACAAACAGTAATTTCTCCGCATTGCAAGGTGCAATTCTGAAATTTTTTGCTTTTTCCTGCTCCTCTTAGCATGATAAAGAAGATTCAAAGAGAGTGAGATGCCAGCTCCTTTCATTCAGTCAGTAGCATCAATCATTTCTGGTATATGAATAACATGATGTTTTTCAATGGCAAAAATCAATGAATATTGTAAATGCACAAACAGTAATTTCTCCGCATTGCAAGGTGCAATTCTGAAATTTTTTGCTTTTTCCTGCTCCTCTTAGCATGATAAAGAAGATTCAAAGAGAGTGAGATGCCAGCTCCTTTCGTTCAGTCAGTAGCTTCAATCATTTCTGGACGTTTTTCAAAGGCAAAAATCATTGAATATTGTAAATGCACAAACAGTAATTTCTCCGCATTGCAAGGTGCAATTCTGAAATTTTTTACTTTTTCCTGCTCCTCTTAGCATGATAAAGAAGATTCAAAGAGAGTGAGATGCCAGCTCCTTTCATTCAGTCAGTAGCTTCAATCATTTCTGGTATATGAATAACATGATGTTTTTCAATGGCAAAAATCAATGAATATTGTAAATGCACAAACAGTAATTTCTCCGCATTGCAAGGTGCAATTCTGAAATTTTTTGCTTTTTCCTGCTCCTCTTAGCATGATAAAGAAGATTCAAAGAGAGTGAGATGCCAGCTCCTTTCATTCAGTCAGTAGCTTCAATCATTTCTGGACGTTTTTCAATGGCAAAAATCATTGAATATTGTAAATGCACAAACAGTAATTTCTCCGCATTGCAAGGTGCAATTCTGAAATTTTTTACTTTTTCCTGCTCCTCTTAGCATGATAAAGAAGATTCAAAGAGAGTGAGATGCCAGCTCCTTTCATTCAGTCAGTAGCTTCAAACATTCCTGGTATATGAATAACATAATGTTTTTCAATGGCAAAAATCAATGAATATTGTAAATGCACAAACAGTAATTTCTCCGCATTGCAAGGTGCAATTCTGAAATTTTTTGCTTTTTCCTGCTCCTCTTAGCATGATAAAGAAGATTCAAAGAGAGTGAGATGCCAGCTCCTTTCATTCAGTCAGTAGCTTCAATCATTTCTGGACGTTTTTCAATTGCAAAAATCAATGAATATTGTAAATGCACAAACAGTAATTTCTCCGCATTGCAAGGTGCAATTCTGAAATTTTTTGCTTTTTCCTGCTCCTCTTAGCATGATAAAGAAGATTCAAAGAGAGTGAGATGCCAGCTCCTTTCATTCAGTCAGTAGCTTCAAACATTTCTGGTATATGAATAACATGATGTTTTTCAATGGCAAAAATCAATGAATATTGTAAATGCACAAACAGTAATTTCTCCGCATTGCAAGGTGCAATTCTGAAATTTTTTGCTTTTTCCTGCTCCTCTTAGCATGATAAAGAAGATTCAAAGAGATTGAGATGCCAGCTCCTTTCATTCAGTCAGTAGCATCAATCATTTCTGGTATATGAATAACATGATGTTTTTCAATGGCAAAAATCAATGAATATTGTAAATGCACAAACAGTAATTTCTCCGCATTGCAAGGTGCAATTCTGAAATTTTTTGCTTTTTCCTGCTCCTCTTAGCATGATAAAGAAGATTCAAAGAGAGTGAGATGCCAGCTCCTTTCATTCAGTCAGTAGCTTCAATCATTTCTGGACGTTTTTCAATGGCAAAAATCATTGAATATTGTAAATGCACAAACAGTAATTTCTCCGCATTGCAAGGTGCAATTCTGAAATTTTTTACTTTTTCCTGCTCCTCTTAGCATGATAAAGAAGATTCAAAGAGAGTGAGATGCCAGCTCCTTTCATTCAGTCAGTAGCTTCAATCATTTCTGGTATATGAATAACATGATGTTTTTCAATGGCAAAAATCAATGAATATTGTAAATGCACAAACAGTAATTTCTCCGCATTGCAAGGTGCAATTCTGAAATTTTTTGCTTTTTCCTGCTCCTCTTAGCATGATAAAGATGATTCAAAGAGAGTGAGATGCCAGCTCCTTTCATTCAGTCAGTAGCTTCAATCATTTCTGGACGTTTTTCAATTGCAAAAATCAATGAATATTGTAAATGCACAAACAGTAATTTCTCCGCATTGCAAGGTGCAATTCTGAAATTTTTTGCTTTTTCCTGCTCCTCTTAGCATGATAAAGAAGATTCAAAGAGAGTGAGATGCCAGCTCCTTTCATTCAGTCAGTAGCTTCAAACATTTCTGGTATATGAATAACATGATGTTTTTCAATGGCAAAAATCAATGAATATTGTAAATGCACAAACAGTAATTTCTCCGCATTGCAAGGTGCAATTCTGAAATTTTTTGCTTTTTCCTGCTCCTCTTAGCATGATAAAGAAGATTCAAAGAGAGTGAGATGCCAGCTCCTTTCATTCAGTCAGTAGCATCAATCATTTCTGGTATATGAATAACATGATGTTTTTCAATGGCAAAAATCAATGAATATTGTAAATGCACAAACAGTAATTTCTCCGCATTGCAAGGTGCAATTCTGAAATTTTTTGCTTTTTCCTGCTCCTCTTAGCATGATAAAGAAGATTCAAAGAGAGTGAGATGCCAGCTCCTTTCGTTCAGTCAGTAGCTTCAATCATTTCTGGACGTTTTTCAAAGGCAAAAATCATTGAATATTGTAAATGCACAAACAGTAATTTCTCCGCATTGCAAGGTGCAATTCTGAAATTTTTTACTTTTTCCTGCTCCTCTTAGCATGATAAAGAAGATTCAAAGAGAGTGAGATGCCAGCTCCTTTCATTCAGTCAGTAGCTTCAATCATTTCTGGTATATGAATAACATGATGTTTTTCAATGGCAAAAATCAATGAATATTGTAAATGCACAAACAGTAATTTCTCCGCATTGCAAGGTGCAATTCTGAAATTTTTTGCTTTTTCCTGCTCCTCTTAGCATGATAAAGAAGATTCAAAGAGAGTGAGATGCCAGCTCCTTTCATTCAGTCAGTAGCTTCAATCATTTCTGGACGTTTTTCAATGGCAAAAATCATTGAATATTGTAAATGCACAAACAGTAATTTCTCCGCATTGCAAGGTGCAATTCTGAAATTTTTTGCTTTTTCCTGCTCCTCTTAGCATGATAAAGAAGATTCAAAGAGAGTGAGATGCCAGCTCCTTTCATTCAGTCAGTAGCTTCAATCATTTCTGGACGTTTTTCAATGGCAAAAATCAATGAATATTGTAAATGCACAAACAGTAATTTCTCCGCATTGCAAGGTGCAATTCTGAAATTTTTTGCTTTTTCCTGCTCCTCTTAGCATGATAAACAAGATTCAAAGAGAGTGAGATGCCAGCTCCTTTCATTCAGTCAGTAGCTTCAATCATTTCTGGACGTTTTTCAATGGCAAAAATCAATGAATATTGTAAATGCACAAACAGTAATTTCTCCGCATTGCAAGGTGCAATTCTGAAATTTTTTGCTTTTTCCTGCTCCTCTTAGCATGATAAAGAAGATTCAAAGAGAGTGAGATGCCAGCTCCTTTCATTCAGTCAGTAGCTTCAAACATTCCTGGTATATGAATAACATGATGTTTTTCAATGGCAAAAATCAATGAATATTGTAAATGCACAAACAGTAATTTCTCCGCATTGCAAGGTGCAATTCTGAAATTTTTTGCTTTTTCCTGCTCCTCTTAGCATGATAAAGAAGATTCAAAGAGAGTGAGATGCCAGCTCCTTTCATTCAGTCAGTAGCTTCAATCATTTCTGGACGTTTTTCAATGGCAAAAATCATTGAATATTGTAAATGCACAAACAGTAATTTCTCCGCATTGCAAGGTGCAATTCTGAAATTTTTTACTTTTTCCTGCTCCTCTTAGCATGATAAAGAAGATTCAAAGAGAGTGAGATGCCAGCTCCTTTCATTCAGTCAGTAGCTTCAATCATTTCTGGTATATGAATAACATGATGTTTTTCAATGGCAAAAATCAATGAATATTGTAAATGCACAAACAGTAATTTCTCCGCATTGCAAGGTGCAATTCTGAAATTTTTTGCTTTTTCCTGCTCCTCTTAGCATGATAAAGAAGATTCAAAGAGAGTGAGATGCCAGCTCCTTTCATTCAGTCAGTAGCTTCAATCATTTCTGGTATATGAATAACATGATGTTTTTCAATGGCAAAAATCAATGAATATTGTAAATGCACAAACAGTAATTTCTCCGCATTGCAAGGTGCAATTCTGAAATTTTTTGCTTTTTCCTGCTCCTCTTAGCATGATAAAGAAGATTCAAAGAGAGTGAGATGCCAGCTCCTTTCATTCAGTCAGTAGCTTCAATCATTTCTGGACGTTTTTCAATGGCAAAAATCATTGAATATTGTAAATGCACAAACAGTAATTTCTCCGCATTGCAAGGTGCAATTCTGAAATTTTTTACTTTTTCCTGCTCCTCTTAGCATGATAAAGAAGATTCAAAGAGAGTGAGATGCCAGCTCCTTTCGTTCAGTCAGTAGCTTCAATCATTTCTGGACGTTTTTCAAAGGCAAAAATCATTGAATATTGTAAATGCACAAACAGTAATTTCTCCGCATTGCAAGGTGCAATTCTGAAATTTTTTACTTTTTCCTGCTCCTCTTAGCATGATAAAGAAGATTCAAAGAGAGTGAGATGCCAGCTCCTTTCATTCAGTCAGTAGCTTCAATCATTTCTGGTATATGAATAACATGATGTTTTTCAATGGCAAAAATCAATGAATATTGTAAATGCACAAACAGTAATTTCTCCGCATTGCAAGGTGCAATTCTGAAATTTTTTGCTTTTTCCTGCTCCTCTTAGCATGATAAAGAAGATTCAAAGAGAGTGAGATGCCAGCTCCTTTCATTCAGTCAGTAGCTTCAATCATTTCTGGACGTTTTTCAATGGCAAAAATCATTGAATATTGTAAATGCACAAACAGTAATTTCTCCGCATTGCAAGGTGCAATTCTGAAATTTTTTACTTTTTCCTGCTCCTCTTAGCATGATAAAGAAGATTCAAAGAGAGTGAGATGCCAGCTCCTTTCATTCAGTCAGTAGCTTCAATCATTTCTGGTATATGAATAACATGATGTTTTTCAATGGCAAAAATCAATGAATATTGTAAATGCACAAACAGTAATTTCTCCGCATTGCAAGGTGCAATTCTGAAATTTTTTGCTTTTTCCTGCTCCTCTTAGCAAGATAAAGAAGATTCAAAGAGAGTGAGATGCCAGCTCCTTTCATTCAGTCAGTAGCTTCAATCATTTCTGGACGTTTTTCAATGGCAAAAATCAATGAATATTGTAAATGCACAAACAGTAATTTCTCCGCATTGCAAGGTGCAATTCTGAAATTTTTTGCTTTTTCCTGCTCCTCTTAGCATGATAAACAAGATTAAAAGAGAGTGAGATGCCAGCTCCTTTCATTCAGTCAGTAGCTTCAATCATTTCTGGACGTTTTTCAATGGCAAAAATCAATGAATATTGTAAATGCACAAACAGTAATTTCTCCGCATTGCAAGGTGCAATTCTGAAATTTTTTGCTTTTTCCTGCTCCTCTTAGCATGATAAAGAAGATTCAAAGAGAGTGAGATGCCAGCTCCTTTCATTCAGTCAGTAGCTTCAAACATTCCTGGTATATGAATAACATGATGTTTTTCAATGGCAAAAATCAATGAATATTGTAAATGCACAAACAGTAATTTCTCCGCATTGCAAGGTGCAATTCTGAAATTTTTTGCTTTTTCCTGCTCCTCTTAGCATGATAAAGAAGATTCAAAGAGAGTGAGATGCCAGCTCCTTTCATTCAGTCAGTAGCTTCAATCATTTCTGGACGTTTTTCAATGGCAAAAATCATTGAATATTGTAAATGCACAAACAGTAATTTCTCCGCATTGCAAGGTGCAATTCTGAAATTTTTTACTTTTTCCTGCTCCTCTTAGCATGATAAAGAAGATTCAAAGAGAGTGAGATGCCAGCTCCTTTCATTCAGTCAGTAGCTTCAATCATTTCTGGTATATGAATAACATGATGTTTTTCAATGGCAAAAATCAATGAATATTGTAAATGCACAAACAGTAATTTCTCCGCATTGCAAGGTGCAATTCTGAAATTTTTTGCTTTTTCCTGCTCCTCTTAGCATGATAAAGAAGATTCAAAGAGAGTGAGATGCCAGCTCCTTTCATTCAGTCAGTAGCTTCAATCATTTCTGGACGTTTTTCAATGGCAAAAATCATTGAATATTGTAAATGCACAAACAGTAATTTCTCCGCATTGCAAGGTGCAATTCTGAAATTTTTTACTTTTTCCTGCTCCTCTTAGCATGATAAAGAAGATTCAAAGAGAGTGAGATGCCAGCTCCTTTCATTCAGTCAGTAGCTTCAAACATTCCTGGTATATGAATAACATAATGTTTTTCAATGGCAAAAATCAATGAATATTGTAAATGCACAAACAGTAATTTCTCCGCATTGCAAGGTGCAATTCTGAAATTTTTTGCTTTTTCCTGCTCCTCTTAGCATGATAAAGAAGATTCAAAGAGAGTGAGATGCCAGCTCCTTTCATTCAGTCAGTAGCTTCAATCATTTCTGGACGTTTTTCAATTGCAAAAATCAATGAATATTGTAAATGCACAAACAGTAATTTCTCCGCATTGCAAGGTGCAATTCTGAAATTTTTTGCTTTTTCCTGCTCCTCTTAGCATGATAAAGAAGATTCAAAGAGAGTGAGATGCCAGCTCCTTTCATTCAGTCAGTAGCTTCAAACATTTCTGGTATATGAATAACATGATGTTTTTCAATGGCAAAAATCAATGAATATTGTAAATGCACAAACAGTAATTTCTCCGCATTGCAAGGTGCAATTCTGAAATTTTTTGCTTTTTCCTGCTCCTCTTAGCATGATAAAGAAGATTCAAAGAGAGTGAGATGCCAGCTCCTTTCATTCAGTCAGTAGCATCAATCATTTCTGGTATATGAATAACATGATGTTTTTCAATGGCAAAAATCAATGAATATTGTAAATGCACAAACAGTAATTTCTCCGCATTGCAAGGTGCAATTCTGAAATTTTTTGCTTTTTCCTGCTCCTCTTAGCATGATAAAGAAGATTCAAAGAGAGTGAGATGCCAGCTCCTTTCGTTCAGTCAGTAGCTTCAATCATTTCTGGACGTTTTTCAAAGGCAAAAATCATTGAATATTGTAAATGCACAAACAGTAATTTCTCCGCATTGCAAGGTGCAATTCTGAAATTTTTTACTTTTTCCTGCTCCTCTTAGCATGATAAAGAAGATTCAAAGAGAGTGAGATGCCAACTCCTTTCATTCAGTCAGTAGCTTCAATCATTTCTGGTATATGAATAACATGATGTTTTTCAATGGCAAAAATCAATGAATATTGTAAATGCACAAACAGTAATTTCTCCGCATTGCAAGGTGCAATTCTGAAATTTTTTGCTTTTTCCTGCTCCTCTTAGCATGATAAAGAAGATTCAAAGAGAGTGAGATGCCAGCTCCTTTCATTCAGTCAGTAGCTTCAATCATTTCTGGACGTTTTTCAATGGCAAAAATCATTGAATATTGTAAATGCACAAACAGTAATTTCTCCGCATTGCAAGGTGCAATTCTGAAATTTTTTACTTTTTCCTGCTCCTCTTAGCATGATAAAGAAGATTCAAAGAGAGTGAGATGCCAGCTCCTTTCATTCAGTCAGTAGCTTCAATCATTTCTGGTATATGAATAACATGATGTTTTTCAATGGCAAAAATCAATGAATATTGTAAATGCACAAACAGTAATTTCTCCGCATTGCAAGGTGCAATTCTGAAATTTTTTGCTTTTTCCTGCTCCTCTTAGCATGATAAAGAAGATTCAAAGAGAGTGAGATGCCAGCTCCTTTCATTCAGTCAGTAGCTTCAATCATTTCTGGACGTTTTTCAATGGCAAAAATCAATGAATATTGTAAATGCACAAACAGTAATTTCTCCGCATTGCAAGGTGCAATTCTGAAATTTTTTGCTTTTTCCTGCTCCTCTTAGCATGATAAACAAGATTAAAAGAGAGTGAGATGCCAGCTCCTTTCATTCAGTCAGTAGCTTCAATCATTTCTGGACGTTTTTCAATGGCAAAAATCAATGAATATTGTAAATGCACAAACAGTAATTTCTCCGCATTGCAAGGTGCAATTCTGAAATTTTTTGCTTTTTCCTGCTCCTCTTAGCATGATAAAGAAGATTCAAAGAGAGTGAGATGCCAGCTCCTTTCATTCAGTCAGTAGCTTCAAACATTCCTGGTATATGAATAACATGATGTTTTTCAATGGCAAAAATCAATGAATATTGTAAATGCACAAACAGTAATTTCTCCGCATTGCAAGGTGCAATTCTGAAATTTTTTGCTTTTTCCTGCTCCTCTTAGCATGATAAAGAAGATTCAAAGAGAGTGAGATGCCAGCTCCTTTCGTTCAGTCAGTAGCTTCAATCATTTCTGGACGTTTTTCAAAGGCAAAAATCATTGAATATTGTAAATGCACAAACAGTAATTTCTCCGCATTGCAAGGTGCAATTCTGAAATTTTTTACTTTTTCCTGCTCCTCTTAGCATGATAAAGAAGATTCAAAGAGAGTGAGATGCCAACTCCTTTCATTCAGTCAGTAGCTTCAATCATTTCTGGTATATGAATAACATGATGTTTTTCAATGGCAAAAATCAATGAATATTGTAAATGCACAAACAGTAATTTCTCCGCATTGCAAGGTGCAATTCTGAAATTTTTTGCTTTTTCCTGCTCCTCTTAGCATGATAAAGAAGATTCAAAGAGAGTGAGATGCCAGCTCCTTTCATTCAGTCAGTAGCTTCAATCATTTCTGGACGTTTTTCAATGGCAAAAATCATTGAATATTGTAAATGCACAAACAGTAATTTCTCCGCATTGCAAGGTGCAATTCTGAAATTTTTTACTTTTTCCTGCTCCTCTTAGCATGATAAAGAAGATTCAAAGAGAGTGAGATGCCAGCTCCTTTCATTCAGTCAGTAGCTTCAATCATTTCTGGTATATGAATAACATGATGTTTTTCAATGGCAAAAATCAATGAATATTGTAAATGCACAAACAGTAATTTCTCCGCATTGCAAGGTGCAATTCTGAAATTTTTTGCTTTTTCCTGCTCCTCTTAGCATGATAAAGAAGATTCAAAGAGAGTGAGATGCCAGCTCCTTTCATTCAGTCAGTAGCTTCAATCATTTCTGGACGTTTTTCAATGGCAAAAATCAATGAATATTGTAAATGCACAAACAGTAATTTCTCCGCATTGCAAGGTGCAATTCTGAAATTTTTTGCTTTTTCCTGCTCCTCTTAGCATGATAAACAAGATTAAAAGAGAGTGAGATGCCAGCTCCTTTCATTCAGTCAGTAGCTTCAATCATTTCTGGACGTTTTTCAATGGCAAAAATCAATGAATATTGTAAATGCACAAACAGTAATTTCTCCGCATTGCAAGGTGCAATTCTGAAATTTTTTGCTTTTTCCTGCTCCTCTTAGCATGATAAAGAAGATTCAAAGAGAGTGAGATGCCAGCTCCTTTCATTCAGTCAGTAGCTTCAAACATTCCTGGTATATGAATAACATGATGTTTTTCAATGGCAAAAATCAATGAATATTGTAAATGCACAAACAGTAATTTCTCCGCATTGCAAGGTGCAATTCTGAAATTTTTTGCTTTTTCCTGCTCCTCTTAGCATGATAAAGAAGATTCAAAGAGAGTGAGATGCCAGCTCCTTTCATTCAGTCAGTAGCTTCAATCATTTCTGGACGTTTTTCAATGGCAAAAATCATTGAATATTGTAAATGCACAAACAGTAATTTCTCCGCATTGCAAGGTGCAATTCTGAAATTTTTTACTTTTTCCTGCTCCTCTTAGCATGATAAAGAAGATTCAAAGAGAGTGAGATGCCAGCTCCTTTCATTCAGTCAGTAGCTTCAATCATTTCTGGTATATGAATAACATGATGTTTTTCAATGGCAAAAATCAATGAATATTGTAAATGCACAAACAGTAATTTCTCCGCATTGCAAGGTGCAATTCTGAAATTTTTTGCTTTTTCCTGCTCCTCTTAGCATGATAAAGAAGATTCAAAGAGAGTGAGATGCCAGCTCCTTTCATTCAGTCAGTAGCTTCAATCATTTCTGGACGTTTTTCAATGGCAAAAATCAATGAATATTGTAAATGCACAAACAGTAATTTCTCCGCATTGCAAGGTGCAATTCTGAAATTTTTTGCTTTTTCCTGCTCCTCTTAGCATGATAAACAAGATTAAAAGAGAGTGAGATGCCAGCTCCTTTCATTCAGTCAGTAGCTTCAATCATTTCTGGACGTTTTTCAATGGCAAAAATCAATGAATATTGTAAATGCACAAACAGTAATTTCTCCGCATTGCAAGGTGCAATTCTGAAATTTTTTGCTTTTTCCTGCTCCTCTTAGCATGATAAAGAAGATTCAAAGAGAGTGAGATGCCAGCTCCTTTCATTCAGTCAGTAGCTTCAAACATTCCTGGTATATGAATAACATGATGTTTTTCAATGGCAAAAATCAATGAATATTGTAAATGCACAAACAGTAATTTCTCCGCATTGCAAGGTGCAATTCTGAAATTTTTTGCTTTTTCCTGCTCCTCTTAGCATGATAAAGAAGATTCAAAGAGAGTGAGATGCCAGCTCCTTTCATTCAGTCAGTAGCTTCAATCATTTCTGGACGTTTTTCAATTGCAAAAATCAATGAATATTGTAAATGCACAAACAGTAATTTCTCCGCATTGCAAGGTGCAACTCTGAAATTTTTTGCTTTTTCCTGCTCCTCTTAGCATGATAAAGAAGATTCAAAGAGAGTGAGATGCCAGCTCCTTTCATTCAGTCAGTAGCTTCAATCATTTCTGGTATATGAATAACGTGATGTTTTTCAATGGCAAAAATCAATGAATATTGTAAATGCACAAACAGTAATTTCTCCGCATTGCAAGGTGCAATTCTGAAATTTTTTGCTTTTTCCTGCTCCTTTTAGCATGATAAAGAAGATTCAAGGAGAGTGAGATGCCAGCTCCTTTCATTCAGTCAGTAGCTTCAAACATTTCTGGTATATGAATAAAATGATGTTTTTCAATGGCAAAAATCAATGAATATTGTAAATGCACAAACAGTAATTTCTCCGCATTGCAAGGTGCAATTCTGAAATTTTTTGCTTTATCCTGCTCCTCTTAGCATGATAAAGAAGATTCAAAGAGAGTGAGATGCCAGCTCCTTTCATTCAGTCAGTAGCTTCAATCATTTCTGGACGTTTTTCAATGGCAAAAATCATTGAATATTGTAAATGCACAAACAGTAATTTCTCCGCATTGCAAGGTGCAATTCTGAAATTTTTTACTTTTTCCTGCTCCTCTTAGCATGATAAAGAAGATTCAAAGAGAGTGAGATGCCAGCTCCTTTCATTCAGTCAGTAGCTTCAAACATTCCTGGTATATGAATAACATGATGTTTTTCAATGGCAAAAATCAATGAATATTGTAAATGCACAAACAGTAATTTCTCCGCATTGCAAGGTGCAATTCTGAAATTTTTTGCTTTTTCCTGCTCCTCTTAGCATGATAAAGAAGATTCAAAGAGAGTGAGATGCCAGCTCCTTTCATTCAGTCAGTAGCTTCAATCATTTCTGGACGTTTTTCAATGGCAAAAATCATTGAATATTGTAAATGCACAAACAGTAATTTCTCCGCATTGCAAGGTGCAATTCTGAAATTTTTTACTTTTTCCTGCTCCTCTTAGCATGATAAAGAAGATTCAAAGAGAGTGAGATGCCAGCTCCTTTCATTCAGTCAGTAGCTTCAATCATTTCTGGTATATGAATAACATGATGTTTTTCAATGGCAAAAATCAATGAATATTGTAAATGCACAAACAGTAATTTCTCCGCATTGCAAGGTGCAATTCTGAAATTTTTTGCTTTTTCCTGCTCCTCTTAGCATGATAAAGAAGATTCAAAGAGAGTGAGATGCCAGCTCCTTTCATTCAGTCAGTAGCTTCAATCATTTCTGGACGTTTTTCAATGGCAAAAATCATTGAATATTGTAAATGCACAAACAGTAATTTCTCCGCATTGCAAGGTGCAATTCTGAAATTTTTTACTTTTTCCTGCTCCTCTTAGCATGATAAAGAAGATTCAAAGAGAGTGAGATGCCAGCTCCTTTCATTCAGTCAGTAGCTTCAAACATTCCTGGTATATGAATAACATAATGTTTTTCAATGGCAAAAATCAATGAATATTGTAAATGCACAAACAGTAATTTCTCCGCATTGCAAGGTGCAATTCTGAAATTTTTTGCTTTTTCCTGCTCCTCTTAGCATGATAAAGAAGATTCAAAGAGAGTGAGATGCCAGCTCCTTTCATTCAGTCAGTAGCTTCAATCATTTCTGGACGTTTTTCAATTGCAAAAATCAATGAATATTGTAAATGCACAAACAGTAATTTCTCCGCATTGCAAGGTGCAATTCTGAAATTTTTTGCTTTTTCCTGCTCCTCTTAGCATGATAAAGAAGATTCAAAGAGAGTGAGATGCCAGCTCCTTTCATTCAGTCAGTAGCTTCAAACATTTCTGGTATATGAATAACATGATGTTTTTCAATGGCAAAAATCAATGAATATTGTAAATGCACAAACAGTAATTTCTCCGCATTGCAAGGTGCAATTCTGAAATTTTTTGCTTTTTCCTGCTCCTCTTAGCATGATAAAGAAGATTCAAAGAGAGTGAGATGCCAGCTCCTTTCATTCAGTCAGTAGCATCAATCATTTCTGGTATATGAATAACATGATGTTTTTCAATGGCAAAAATCAATGAATATTGTAAATGCACAAACAGTAATTTCTCCGCATTGCAAGGTGCAATTCTGAAATTTTTTGCTTTTTCCTGCTCCTCTTAGCATGATAAAGAAGATTCAAAGAGAGTGAGATGCCAGCTCCTTTCGTTCAGTCAGTAGCTTCAATCATTTCTGGACGTTTTTCAAAGGCAAAAATCATTGAATATTGTAAATGCACAAACAGTAATTTCTCCGCATTGCAAGGTGCAATTCTGAAATTTTTTACTTTTTCCTGCTCCTCTTAGCATGATAAAGAAGATTCAAAGAGAGTGAGATGCCAACTCCTTTCATTCAGTCAGTAGCTTCAATCATTTCTGGTATATGAATAACATGATGTTTTTCAATGGCAAAAATCAATGAATATTGTAAATGCACAAACAGTAATTTCTCCGCATTGCAAGGTGCAATTCTGAAATTTTTTGCTTTTTCCTGCTCCTCTTAGCATGATAAAGAAGATTCAAAGAGAGTGAGATGCCAGCTCCTTTCATTCAGTCAGTAGCTTCAATCATTTCTGGACGTTTTTCAATGGCAAAAATCATTGAATATTGTAAATGCACAAACAGTAATTTCTCCGCATTGCAAGGTGCAATTCTGAAATTTTTTACTTTTTCCTGCTCCTCTTAGCATGATAAAGAAGATTCAAAGAGAGTGAGATGCCAGCTCCTTTCATTCAGTCAGTAGCTTCAATCATTTCTGGTATATGAATAACATGATGTTTTTCAATGGCAAAAATCAATGAATATTGTAAATGCACAAACAGTAATTTCTCCGCATTGCAAGGTGCAATTCTGAAATTTTTTGCTTTTTCCTGCTCCTCTTAGCATGATAAAGAAGATTCAAAGAGAGTGAGATGCCAGCTCCTTTCATTCAGTCAGTAGCTTCAATCATTTCTGGACGTTTTTCAATGGCAAAAATCAATGAATATTGTAAATGCACAAACAGTAATTTCTCCGCATTGCAAGGTGCAATTCTGAAATTTTTTGCTTTTTCCTGCTCCTCTTAGCATGATAAACAAGATTAAAAGAGAGTGAGATGCCAGCTCCTTTCATTCAGTCAGTAGCTTCAATCATTTCTGGACGTTTTTCAATGGCAAAAATCAATGAATATTGTAAATGCACAAACAGTAATTTCTCCGCATTGCAAGGTGCAATTCTGAAATTTTTTGCTTTTTCCTGCTCCTCTTAGCATGATAAAGAAGATTCAAAGAGAGTGAGATGCCAGCTCCTTTCATTCAGTCAGTAGCTTCAAACATTCCTGGTATATGAATAACATGATGTTTTTCAATGGCAAAAATCAATGAATATTGTAAATGCACAAACAGTAATTTCTCCGCATTGCAAGGTGCAATTCTGAAATTTTTTGCTTTTTCCTGCTCCTCTTAGCATGATAAAGAAGATTCAAAGAGAGTGAGATGCCAGCTCCTTTCATTCAGTCAGTAGCTTCAATCATTTCTGGACGTTTTTCAATGGCAAAAATCATTGAATATTGTAAATGCACAAACAGTAATTTCTCCGCATTGCAAGGTGCAATTCTGAAATTTTTTACTTTTTCCTGCTCCTCTTAGCATGATAAAGAAGATTCAAAGAGAGTGAGATGCCAGCTCCTTTCATTCAGTCAGTAGCTTCAATCATTTCTGGTATATGAATAACATGATGTTTTTCAATGGCAAAAATCAATGAATATTGTAAATGCACAAACAGTAATTTCTCCGCATTGCAAGGTGCAATTCTGAAATTTTTTGCTTTTTCCTGCTCCTCTTAGCATGATAAAGAAGATTCAAAGAGAGTGAGATGCCAGCTCCTTTCATTCAGTCAGTAGCTTCAATCATTTCTGGACGTTTTTCAATGGCAAAAATCAATGAATATTGTAAATGCACAAACAGTAATTTCTCCGCATTGCAAGGTGCAATTCTGAAATTTTTTGCTTTTTCCTGCTCCTCTTAGCATGATAAACAAGATTAAAAGAGAGTGAGATGCCAGCTCCTTTCATTCAGTCAGTAGCTTCAATCATTTCTGGACGTTTTTCAATTGCAAAAATCAATGAATATTGTAAATGCACAAACAGTAATTTCTCCGCATTGCAAGGTGCAATTCTGAAATTTTTTGCTTTTTCCTGCTCCTCTTAGCATGATAAAGAAGATTCAAAGAGAGTGAGATGCCAGCTCCTTTCATTCAGT
Source organism: Phyllobates terribilis (assembly GCF_046119375.1). Lineage (NCBI taxonomy): Eukaryota > Metazoa > Chordata > Amphibia > Anura > Dendrobatidae > Phyllobates > Phyllobates terribilis. The sequence goes on along the minus strand of NW_027363986.1, from coordinate 4,931 downwards.
CAGTAGCTTCAATCATTTCTGGTATATGAATAACGTGATGTTTTTCAATGGCAAAAATCAATGAATATTGTAAATGCACAAACAGTAATTTCTCCGCATTGCAAGGTGCAATTCTGAAATTTTTTGCTTTTTCCTGCTCCTCTTAGCATGATAAAGAAGATTCAAGGAGAGTGAGATGCCAGCTCCTTTCATTCAGTCAGTAGCTTCAAACATTTCTGGTATATGAATAAAATGATGTTTTTCAATGGCAAAAATCAATGAATATTGTAAATGCACAAACAGTAATTTCTCCGCATTGCAAGGTGCAATTCTGAAATTTTTTGCTTTATCCTGCTCCTCTTAGCATGATAAAGAAGATTCAAAGAGAGTGAGATGCCAGCTCCTTTCATTCAGTCAGTAGCTTCAATCATTTCTGGACGTTTTTCAATGGCAAAAATCATTGAATATTGTAAATGCACAAACAGTAATTTCTCCGCATTGCAAGGTGCAATTCTGAAATTTTTTACTTTTTCCTGCTCCTCTTAGCATGATAAAGAAGATTCAAAGAGAGTGAGATGCCAGCTCCTTTCATTCAGTCAGTAGCTTCAATCATTTCTGGTATATGAATAACATGATGTTTTTCAATGGCAAAAATCAATGAATATTGTAAATGCACAAACAGTAATTTCTCCGCATTGCAAGGTGCAATTCTGAGATTTTTTGCTTTTTCCTGCTCCTCTTAGCATGATAAAGAAGATTCAAAGAGAGTGAGATGCCAGCTCCTTTCATTCAGTCAGTAGCTTCAATCATTTCTGGACGTTTTTCAATGGCAAAAATCAATGAATATTCTAAATGCACAAACAGTAATTTCTCCGCATTGCAAGTTGCAATTCTGAAATTTTTTGCTTTTTCCTGCTCCTCTTAGCATGATAAAGAAGATTCAAAGAGAGTGAGATGCAGCTCCTTTCATTCAGTCAGTAGCTTCAATCATTTCTGGATAATACGTTTTTCAATGGCAAAAATCAATGAATATTGTAAATGCAGAAACAGTAATTTCTCCGCATTGCAAGGTGCAATTCTGAAATTTTTTGCTTTTTCCTGCTCCTCTTAGCATGATAAAGAAGATTCAAAGAGAGTGAGAGCCAGCTCCTTTCATTCAGTCAGTAGCTTCAATCATTTCTGGACGTTTTTCAATGGCAAAAATCAATGAATATTGTAAATGCACAAACAGTAATTTCTCCGCATTGCAAGGTGGCAATTCTGAAATTTTTTGCTTTTTCCTGCTCCCTCTTAGCATGATAAAGAAGATTCAAAGAGAGTGAGATGCCAGCTCCTTTCATTCAGTCAGTAGCTTCAATCATTTCTGGTATATGAATAACATGATGTTTTTCAATGGCAAAAATCAATGAATATTGTAAATGCACAAACAGTAATTTCTCCGCATTGCAAGGTGCAATTCTGAAATTTTTTGCTTTTTCCTGCTCCTCTTAGCATGATAAAGAAGATTCAAAGAGAGTGAGATGCCAGCTCCTTTCATTCAGTCAGTAGCTTCAATCATTTCTGGACGTTTTTCAATGGCAAAAATCAATGAATATTGTAAATGCACAAACAGTAATTTCTCCGCATTGCAAGGTGCAATTCTGAAATTTTTTGCTTTTCTGCTCCTCTTAGCATGATAAAGAAGATTCAAAGAGAGTGAGATGCCAGCTCCTTTCATTCAGTCAGTAGCTTCAATCATTTCTGGACGTTTTTCAATGGCAAAAATCAATGAATATTGTAAATGCACAAACAGTAATTTCTCCGCATTGCAAGGTGCAATTCTGAAATTTTTTGCTTTTTCCTGCTCCTCTTAGCATGATAAAAAAGATTCAAAGAGAGTGAGATGCCAGCTCCTTTCATTCAGTCAGTAGCTTCAAACATTTCTGGTATATGAATAACATGATGTTTTTCAATGGCAAAAATCAATGAATATTGTAAATGCACAAACAGTAATTTCTCCGCATTGCAAGGTGCAATTCTGAAATTTTTTGCTTTTTCCTGCTCCTCTTAGCATGATAAAGAAGATTCAAAGAGAGTGAGATGCCAGCTCCTTTCATTCAGTCAGTAGCTTCAATCATTTCTGGACGTTTTTCAATGGCAAAAATCAATGAATATTGTAAATGCACAAACAGTAATTTCTCCGCATTGCAAGGTGCAATTCTGAAATTTTTAGCTTTTTCCTGCTCCTCTTAGCATGATAAAGAAGATTCAAAGAGAGTGAGATGCCAGCTCCTTTCATTCAGTCAGTAGCTTCAATTCATTTCTGGTATATGAATAACATGATGTTTTTCAATGGCAAAAATCAATGAATATTGTAAATGCACAAACAGTAATTTCTCCGCATTGCAAGGTGCAATTCTGAAATTTTTTGCTTTTTCCTGCTCCTCTTAGCATGATAAAGAAGATTCAAAGAGAGTGAGATGCCAGCTCCTTTCATTCAGTCAGTAGCTTCAATCATTTCTGGACGTTTTTCAATGGCAAAAATCAACTGAATATTGTAAATGCACAAACAGTAATTTCTCCGCATTGCAAGGTGCAATTCTGAAATTTTTTGCTTTTTCCTGCTCCTCTTAGCATGATAAAGAAGATTCAAAGAGAGTGAGATGCCAGCTCCTTACATTCAGTCAGTAGCTTCAATCATTTCTGGTAAATGAATAACATGATGTTTTTCAATGGCAAAAATCAATGAATTTTGTAAATGCACAAACAGTAATTTCTCCGCATTGCAAGGCGCAATTCTGAAATTTTTTGCTTTTTCCTGCCCCTCTTAGCATGATAAAGAAGATTCAAAGAGAGTGAGATGCCAGCTCCTTTCAATCAGTCAGTAGCTTCAATCATTTCTGACGTTTTTCAATGGCAAAAATCAATGAATATTGTAAATGCACAAACAGTAATTTCTCCGCATTGCAAGGTGCAATTCTGAAATTTTATGCTTTTTCCTGCTCCTCTTAGCATGATAAAGAAGATTCAAAGAGAGATGAGATGCCAGCTCCTTTCATTCAGTCAGTAGCTTCAATCATTTCTGGACGTTTTTCAATGGCAAAAATCAATGAATATTGTAAATGCACAAACAGTAATTTCTTCCGCATTGCAAGGTGCAATTCTGAAATTTTTTGCTTATTCCTGCTCCTCTTAGCATGATAAAGAAGATTCAAAGAGAGTGAGGTGCCAGCTCCTTTCATTCAGTCAGTAGCTTCAAACATTTCTGGTATATGAATAACGTTTTTCAATGGCAAAAATCAATGAATATTGTAAATGCACAAACAGTTATTTCTCCGCATTGCAAGGTGCAATTCTGAAATTTTTTGCTTTTTCCTGCTCCTCTTAGCATGATAAAGAAGATTCAAAGAGAGTGAGATGCCAGCTCCTTTCATTCAGTCAGTAGCTTCAATCATTTCTGGACGTTTTTCAATGGCAAAAATCAATGAATATTGTAAATGCACAAACAGTAATTTCTCCGCATTGCAAGGTGCAATTCTGAAATTTTTTGCTTTTTCCTGCTCCTCTTAGCATGATAAAGAAGATTCAAAGAGAGTGAGATGCCAGCTCCTTTCATTCAGTCAGTAGCTTCAAATCATTTCTGGACTTTTTTCAATGGCAAAAATCAATGAATATTGTAAATGCACAAACAGTAATTCTCCGCATTGCAAGGTGCAATTCTGAAATTTTTTGCTTTTTCCTGCTCCTCTTAGCATGATAAAGAAGATTCAAAGAGAGTGAGATGCCAGCTCCTTTCATTCAGTCAGTAGCTTCAATCATTTCTGGACGGTTTTCAATGGCAAAAATCAATGAATATTGTAAATGCACAAACAGTAATTTCTCCGCATTGCAAGGTGCAATTCTGAAATTTTTGCTTTTTCCTGCTCCTCTTAGCATGATAAAGAAGATTCAAAGAGAGTGAGGTGCCAGCTCCTTCATTCAGTCAGTAGCTTCAATCATTTCTGGTATATGAATAACATGTGTTTTCAATGGCAAAAATCAATGAATATTGTAAATGCTCAAACAGTAATTTCTCCGCATTGCAAGGAGCAATTCTGAAATTTTTTGCTTTTCCTGCTCCTCTTAGCATGATAAAGAAGATTCAAAGAGAGTGAGATGCCAGCTCCTTTCATTCAGTCAGTAGCTTCAATCATTTCTGGACGTTTTTCAATGGCAAAAATCAATGAATATTGTAAATGCACAAACTGTAATTTCTCCCGCATTGCAAGTGCAATTCTGAAATTTTTTGCTTTTTTCCTGCTCCTCTTAGCATGATAAAGAAGATTCAAAGAGAGTGAGATGCCAGCTCTTTTCATTCAGTCAGTAGCTTCAATCATTTCTGGACGTTTTTCAATGGCAAAAATCAATGAATATTGTAAATGCACAAACAGTAATTTCTCCGCATTGCAAGTGCAATTCTGAAATTTTTTGCTTTTTCCTGCTCCTCTTAGCATGATAAAGAAGATTCAAGAGAGTGAGATGCCAGCTCCTTTCATTCAAGTCAGTAGCTTCAAACATTTCTGGTATATGAATAACATGATTTTTTTCAATGGCAAAAATCAATGAATATTGTAAATGCACAAACAGTAATTTCTCCGCATTGCAAGGTGCAATTCTGAAATTTTTTGCTTTTTCCTGCTCCTCTTAGCATGATAAAGAAGATTCAAAGATAGTGAGATGCCAGCTCCTTTCATTCAGTCAGTAGCTTCAATCATTTCTGGACGTTTTTCAATGGCAAAAATCAATGAATATTGTAAATGCACAAACAGTAATTCTCCGCATTGCAAGGTGCAATTCTGAAATTTTTTGCTTTTTCCTGCTCCTCTTAGCATGATAAAGAAGATTCAAAGAGAGTGAGATGCCAGCTCCTTACATTCAGTCAGTAGCTTCAATCATTTCTGGTAAATGAATAACATGATGTTTTTCAATGGCAA